>NW_020454339.1:700220-732685 GCF_003342845.1 Nothoprocta perdicaria | reverse complement strand
GAAGGAAGGAAGGAAGGAAGGAAGGAAGGAAGGAAGGAAGGAAGGAAGGAAGGAAGGAAGGAAGGAAGGAAGGAAGGAAGGAAGGAAGGAAGGAAAAGGAAAGGAAAATTACCTAATGCAGTAGTTTGCAGTTTTCCTCAATGTGAAACACTTGAGAAAATTCAACAGACTATTATTTTCTGCCTTAACCAGAATGATTTTATCTGCTGCTCAATATCCTAACCAGCAGAGAAATATTTCAGTATCTGTGTGCTATGTCGACAGCCAGACCCAACAGCAAATCACCTATAGCCCTAAATATCAGTAACACAGGCAAATGCAAGCTACCATTTACACAACTCATGCTGCAGAGCTTCTGCTAAGCTTTACCTTAACCTGSAAGGAGCTGAACTGTTTCATTCTGCTAAAACAAAGTTCCCTCAGGTAGCCCCATGGCTCTGGAAAAATCAGTTGCACTTAACATTTAGTATCTGATCAACAGGCTTCTCTTCAGGTTCCAGCAATAGCTCCCATCTCTGGATGGGGCAAATCTAACAGACTCACTAACTAGGACTCCTTCATTGCAGAAATAAAACAAACTTGTGTTAGTTAATGTTCCATGCTCCTTTTTGCTCTAGCAAATCTTTCCTAGCTCAATTTTTCCTTCCTGCTGAAGSAAGGAGTGCACTGTTATAAACATGTAGATCGTAAAAGAACAATGTAGAGCTGGCTGCTTAATGTAGGTTAGAAAAGCTGCCTGCTTGTAGGGTATTCTTGTGCTTTTTCATTTTTTTCTCAAGTGTCAGCTGTTGTGTATGGGCTATTTTCCACAACTTTACAGGAAGAGGTTAAACATTTCTTTTTAAAAACCTGGAATTCTTGCCTGTTGCTGGTCATGCTTTTATGTCTTACTGTCCCAGCCTTTTATCATCTGATTCCTTTACTCAGTGTTAGCTAAGTTATTACAGAATAATAAAATTCATTAAAATGTCATTTGACAAATTTTGCTGTACAATGCTGGTTTACAATTTTAGTTTAATAGAAACATTAATTTTCAGAAATAAAATGTACAGTTGTGGAGACCTATGAGTGGACAAGCAAAACACGTTTTTCTACACTTGTTGTTAGTTCACAGTGGCTGCCAAACCTCTGAAAGCAGAKTAAGTTGCATTTAACTGAAGTGCCCATTAAACAATTGAAACAAATCTAACAGGGATGTATTCATGCATTATGGAGTAAGCTTAGTTCAGTACTTAAGTACTTAGTTTAGTGCCAAAATTCCTAAAATTGCCTTTTTATAGATGTTTATAAATGCCATTTTATAAATKTAGGAACCAAGGGACTCCTACTCACACCTCATAGGAAAAATGAACATTCAGAAGACTGGAGATGGTATCTCCCCTTTCCAAGAAGAATTCCAAGGCCCCTGGACTACAGAGCCAGGCTCTATGCTTGTTGAGCCATGGGACTGTTCTTTATGCCCAGGCACAGATTTGCTACAACAGTTATAGATGCTGTAGCCCTCCYGGAGCATATTAAGCTTCTTCCAGCCCTGTGATGGGTCTAGCCATGCATTAGAGCAGTGCCCTACCATACTGTTCCCCTACCAGCCCTGCTCTCAGTAGAAAAACCTCATAGCTTGGCTGGACTTCTATTTGCGAAGTGGATGCAGGTTAAAATCCAGTTTACTGCAATCCTACAAAGACCCTTCTATACCAGGAGAGTGCTACTGCTCCCATTTCTCTTTTGTTTGGGGAGGATGTGCTCTGAGCACACCTGCCAGACAAATCCTTATGAGGCAGCCTGAGAAAGACCTTGTTAACAGCTACTTGTAGATCTYTGTGACTTTATCTAGGGTCTGTAAATCTTTTGGAAATGGAAAGACCTTGTAGGAAGTTTCTCCTCTTTCATAGCGCTTACTGGGAATCTTCTGCCTCACCGATCCCCTCAGTGACAGATGAAGCCGTGCTGGGAGCGCAGTGCTCAGAAATCCCAGCAGCATGGTGCAGGAAACTTGAGCAGCAGAAGCACTCAACAACAGCAGTGGCTGGTGTAAGCAATCACTTAAAAATGAAGCCAATCACAGTAGGTCATTTAGAAAATGTATGATGTCTTGGAGCTTTTAAAATGATTTTCCAGGACAGGCCACTTGTCAAAAACGACCCCATTCTCTAGCTGTTTTAAAGTTCTTAATTGCATTCTTTCTAAAAATGAAATGAAATGAAATGAAATGAAATGAAATGAAATGAAATGAAATGAAATGAAATGAAATGAAATAGATAAGACAAGACAAGATAAGATTTGAAAGGAACCTCTGGAATTCCTCTAGTCCAACCCCCCTACTCAGGTAGGGTCACCTATAACACATGCCGCAGGATTGTGTATAGATACTTTCTTAATATCTCCAAGAAAGGAGATGCCAAAACCTCTCTGGGCAACCTGCTCCACTGCTCTGTCACCCTCAAGGTAAATAAGTTTTCCTTTATATTCATACAGAATTTCTCATCCTTTCACTGGCCACCACTGAAAAGGGTAGACCCTGGTAACATCCCCTCCCAGTCTTGTCTTCTCTAGGCTAAAAATGCGCAGCTCTCTCAGCCTCTCCTCAGATGCTCTAAGCCCTTAATCACCTCCATATCTCCACATTGGACTCTCTGCAGTGGCTCCATATCTCTCTTGTACTGGGGAGCCCAACACTGGACTCAGCACTCCAGATGTGGCCTTACTAGGTCTGGGTAGAGAGAGAGGACCACTCCCCTTGACCTGCTGGCAAAACTCTTCCTAATGCAACCCATGATATCCTTGGCCTTCTTGGTCACAGGGCACATTGCTGGATCATGATCAACTTGTCCACCAGGATGCCTAGGTCCTCTCTGAAGAGCTGCTGTCTAGCCTGTACTGGTGCCTGAGGTTGTTCTCTTGCCTTTGTTGAACCTCATGAGGTTCCTTTCTGCCCATCTCTCCAGCCTGTCCATGTCCCTCTGAATGGCAGCACAGCCCTCTGGGGTATTAGCCACTGCTCCCAGTTTTGTATCATCTGCAAACTTGCAGAGGGTGCACTGTCCACTTGTTCCAGGTGTTCCCACAAAGTACAGAGTCTATTGGCCTAGTTGCTTCCCTTGAAGTCATGCCCAGTTTCTCCTCATCTTGGAGGTCACAAAACCTATTCCTCAACTGAAAATCTGCAGGAGTAAGAGCCTTTCTCCTACAAGAGATCACAGTTTTCATTCTTCTTCTATAGTGTTATGATGCACCATTTCATACAGTACAGCAACTCCACTGCTGTAGGGGTTAGGACTCCAGGAGCTGTGTGGTCTCTGTGGTCTCTGGGATAGTCTGCCTTTCTTTTGCTCACCTTCTCTGGGAATACTTTGCCTAGCTCTTGCTCACCTTCTCAGATAATACACAGTCTGCTTACTTTCTCCTGCAACTCCTTTACCTAATGRCACAACTTGCCATCTTCAGCAGGAGTGCTGACTGACATCAGGATGAATAGTACATCGCTGTCTATGGTCAGGTAAGGTATTATAGCCTCATCTGACCTTATTCGAGTTTTTCTGCATTAAAGCAGAAGTCAAGTAAAATGCTTTCATTTTTGACTCCTTAATCCTCAGCCATTTAGTCTTTTGCAATCTCCAAAGTAGGCAAAATATGAAGTCATAAACATGGTAAAGTCAACAAACTGAACTGTACCACTAAATCCACCATATATCTAATACAGAGTCAAGCCAGCAAACACAACAGTGTTGCAGGGCACACGCGCCGGTGCGGTAACGTCTGTGTCCATACAATACAGGTTGGCATCTCACGGCACGGTGACGGGATCGGGAGCAGACGCCGGAGCTGGCGTCGGGCTCTCGCGTCCCCGGGGTGCTGGCAGCGCAGCGCCYGGGGCCTCAGCATGCCTTAGCCATTTCGAGACCTGCTCCTGTGCTCCGAAACAAACGCTTCCCTCATGGCTAAGCTATCGCCACCTGATGCCTGCTCCTCACATCTATCACATTCACTTCCTATTTTGTCTGTGGAGCACCGCCGCTTGCTTTTGGATAAATCCGGGAAATCAGGAGGCTGGGCTCTTAGCTGCAGCATTCACTGTGCCATGCAGGGGCAGCAGGTACTTCATTTTCTTCATAAACACACATCGGGGTGGAAAATCAAGAGAAAATCTGGGAAAAACCTTGAGTTTCTCTCTGTCTTTCCCCTGCAAGAAGGAATCACATTCATTTGTCACATACACTTTGAAGTAGTCAACCTACTTCAAAGGACCCATGAACTTAAACTGATCCTGCAGGAGAAACTTGAGGATGAGCAATGGGCGACCCACCGTGGCACGAGCCCCGTGGCCCCTGGAGCACGTCACCCTGCAGGGCTCGCACGATGCCCCCGTAACTGGATATGGCAGGGAGGTTAGCCTGGTTCCTCTGACAAAAAGCCACACAATATGGCCTGAAAGACGGGCCCGCAGCTCAGCTATGCGGGCTGCGTGCCACGGCTGGGCCCGCGGAGTCCTGGCTGCCGTTGCATAACTGAACTTAGCAGCAGAGCCCCGGCACCCAGTGCAACRAAACGCCAGCTCCTTCTGGGACATTCGGTTACAGCAGTAACATCATAATGCAAACCAGCATAAAAGACCAAATCACTCATTGCCAGTATCGCTACAGAGGGTACCTCTGAACGCATCCTCCCTCCACCCCTGTTAGCCTCCTGCTTTGGCCACAGTTGTGCTAATCAGGAGGTGATAGTGGAGGAGCTAGGAAATCTGCTCATCTGGGCTGCTCATAAAGCCAAACTGCTTCCTCAAGATAAGGAGAAACCAGCCCTTGGCACACAGACAGTGCTTGGTCAGGAAACATTTAGATTTATTCTTGAAAAATGTAGTAGGCAGATCAGGTAGGAGCAGCACAAAGATCCATCAGTAACCGACACATGACCATGCTGTTCTATCGAGTGATTCTCCATGTGGATGAGTAAGCAGCAGGATACCCACTGCATTCCCACGGAGGAGAGAGGTGCTCCACAAGCATGGGGTGGTAGAGGCCAAAATCAGCATGTTCCCAGCATCCCTCACCAGGCCGTGCACACTCTTCCACTGATTCCCACTGCCATGAGGGGTAGTACAACATCATATATTAAAAATTATATTTCTAAATTGTCTTCATCACATCATATAAGCTATTCCTGCAAAGACAGCATCCTTTTAAGGCATTATCCAGTGGAACTGCTGTGCCATTTACCTATAAAAACACATATATGTAAAAGTAATGCCTGAAATGGTCACACTCTTTCCATTACTCAGAGTGTTTTCAGCCCTTGAACAGGTCTTTTATGTTAACTTTCAGTAGGATCTTTACCAGGCTGCCAGCTACCAACATTACATTTTGTCCCTTTCCATTACATCTCCCACAGCAAAGTTTGCAACTTGGATTCCTTTGTGATTTGATCAAGAGAAAACAAGCCTCCAGGGAAAGCCTCCAGATAGCTTTGGATAATTATCGCAAAGGAAAGCTCTGCCAAGTCCTGCAGAATTGTTTCCTATTTCACTCATTGTACCCTGCTTCTGGCCTCCTAGGTTTTCCTGGTATGAACATTGCTGTTCTCTGATCCACTAGTCCTCCTTCCAAGTATTTATTGTATGCCCATTTCTTTATTCAAGTGACATTTTAACGCATTTGAGCTTATTTGATTGATGAGAGGGGGTGGGGAACAGATGTTTGGCTCAAGCAGTTAAAGAACCAGAACCACATGTATAGGATATCAAACTCTAGGCCTGAAGTCTTATTTCTGTGATAATATAGCAAGTTAGGCAATTTGTGAAAGAAGTATAAACTGAATTCAAACACGGGATCCAAAATTTACATTTTAATTGCATGGAAATCCCTATAAAAATCTAATAATGAGGAAGAATGACAGGCATAGCATTCATATTAGTGTTCTTCTGTAGCTCTAGAATAAAGAGATAACTGTAGAATAAAGAGATGTTGTTATTCTGATGGGACGGTTAAACTATTTAGATTTGTAGTAAATTTGACATCTACTCCCAAACTCCTGTGCCTAAAGGTTATGCTTTGAAATTTTTAAGCATTTCAACAGAAGTGACCCAGCCTGCTACACACAGGAGTTGCTGTTGACTAGAAGATCTCTTTGAGAGTCAGGCCTTCATGAAAATGAAAAATTCCTTTTAGAAATGTAAGGTCCTAATTTCAGGAAACCAGCTTGAAAATATAGACATTGAGTGACTAGTACAAAGTCACAAGAAAAAAAAAAAGTTGCAAAATTGAGGAGGTAGTACAGAATTTCTGTCCTGAAATCACACATTAATGGTGGTTCAGCTTCAACCAGTAAGACATAGCTTTTCAAAGCCTCCTTCCTCCACTCCCCCTGAGATATATTCTTGACTCATCCAGTCTAAAAGTCAACTCCTTCCCACCCAGCCRTCCAGGCTGTGAACCATGATGCCCCTATCTCACCATAAAGAAAGGAACTGAGAGGAATCATAGAATCATAGAATCACAGAATGCTTAAGGTTTGAAGAGACCTACAGAGGTCATCTAGTCCAACCCCCCTGCACACACAGGGTCACCTAGAGCATGTGCGTAGGGCTGCATCCAAGTGGGTTTTAAAGATTTCCACAGAAAGRGACTCCACAACCTTTCTGGGCAGCCTGTTCCAGTGCTCTGTCACCCTCATTGTTAAGATTTTTTTCCTTAAGTTCCCGTGGAACTTTTGGTGCTTCAGTTTGTGGCTGTTTCCTCTAGTTCCATCAGTAGCCACCACTGAAAAGAGGCCGGTCTCATCCTCCTCCCTCTTGTCCTGGGGAGCCCAGAACTGGATATAGAAGATTTAGTTTGGCACTGAAAATGAAATTTAAGCTAAACATAGGTGGCTAAATTCAGTAAAGAATTCCAGAAAGTGTATGCCAACCTGTCTCCCATTTACAGGCCACCTAAATATCACTGTTGTGCAGGAATGCAATGCACATTGGCCAGCTTACAGAGACTTAAGTGTCCGGATCCACTGGGGGCAAGGTGCAGATGCTCCACTGGGACTCAGAAAAGGAGAGATCCTCGTGACACCATGTTGTATGGCCGTGCACAGCACTGGGGTCAGGTTATGGATGTGGTGGTCTCTTCTGCTGGGAAGTTGTGAGGAAGTTCCTCCACATGGTTGTGGCAGATGTCCACGTGCACTGCCAAGAGCGTGGGGTGGCGGTGGAGTATGAGCCAGCCATGGTTGTCTGCACGGACAACCTCGGCCTTGTGCAGGCCTTGTGGATAAAGGGACCAACAGGTTGCATGTTCAGCTGGGCACATGGAGGGCAACACATGCCACCACTTTTGTTCTGGAGACCACAAGCAGCCCTGGCCTGTTCCATTCCCAAAAGCCATATGTAGTGAGTTCACTGTGAATCGTTGCAGGCCCATRCGCTTTGTTCTCTGCAAAAGCAGGGGTTGTTGGCAGATAAAACACTCCTCTGAGAAGCAGGTGGATTTCCCCCGCTCTGGGTAAGGGAACCCTAACCGGTAAGTTCTGGAAAAGTCCATCCCAGGGCACCCGCTCCCTCTCTGGCACTAGCAGGTCCTGTGCAAGCAGGGATGTTCCCAGAGGCTAGTGGAGATGCAGACACTCAGCCTTGCAATCAGGCAAGGGCTCCAGTTTCCAGAGCATATGTTTACATCGCACAATCAGGGAGAAAACCTGGAGTCTGTCACTAGATCAGTCCTGGGAGCAGAGACAGAGACCCCTGCCTTGTTGCCTGCTCCCCTTTCCCTCTGCCATCTCATTCACCCATGCCTGCCAGCAAAACATTGTCCTGGCTCGCTCAGTTGCTCACAAGATCTTAGCCAAGCTGGTACCATTGTGAACATAGTCTTCTCCCACAGGTTACTTGATGCCACAGGTTCCCTTTATGATCTCTACCACTCTTTATATGTGCTGTCATGTCTGCACAGCACTTACACAGCCAGTGTGATATTGTGCTTCCCAGTAAATTCAGAAAATAAAATTAAAATTAYAGCACTGAGAATATACAGCTAACTCATTTGTTCTTCTGTCTAACCATTTATTCTGCTAGTGTTTTTGTGCTTTGACCACGTAGCTTTTCTCCTGTCAACCACAACAGCTCAGTAACCAGTGTTAGCCACTGCTTGCACAGTGCCTACCAGTAGGGCTAAATGTTAGAAGTGAGGCGTGTCTTGGGACTCAGAACACTGCAGGTTAAATAACTGATTCACTGTACAGACTGGGACGTGTTCTGAGTCCACAGAAGTCAAACATAGACTTATAACAGAAAAAAGCCTGGTCCCACCATCAGACTTCAGTGCTACGTAGGCAGTATCACACTTAGGCAAGACATGTCCCCAGAGGCTGCWCAGCCCCGATAGCTGAGCTGGGTGTTCCCGCTCCCCTTCAGATGGCCAGGCTGCAATACCAGATTATTTCCTGATTGCCATAAGGCAGCGTGGGTGATGATCACCCTCCATGCACTGACACGGGAGGACCAGATTAGTGGAAATGCTGCCATGAAAGCCAGCGGTGCCTGGATTTCATTCCAGTTTGTCCTGTCTAGCTTAAGGCATCTAATATAACACACCTGAATGTGGCACCTGGACCACTTCTGCAGCCGCACAGGATAGCTCTGCCATTGGATACTCTGGCAAGCATAGGCTGATAATATATGTATTTCAGTTAAATGTCTAAGAATAAATGGTGCCAATGGTCTTTAAGAATATGAGAGTCAAATTTTACTTTTTGCTGTTCTGCAAAACAGTATTTTGTTTTACCATAGGCATAGCCTTCTTGATCTCTGACATGGTCACCTCAGGACAAGGTTTGAGGAAGAGGCAATAGCTCTTACTAGATCAGCTGATATATCCAGAGAAATTTGAGAGCTTCTGCCCTGCAGGGTTGTTAACACTAAAATATTCTTGACGGTCCAGGATCTCCCAGGAATACAAATTAAGTGAMATCCCATTCTCTTGAGTCCTAGGCAAATCTTGTATAAGGGATTTATACAGATAAAAGAGTAGCATTGGCCTATGGAATTTCATGAATAACAGGAGAGTACTTCTCAAGCAATTAAAAAAATATTTTGAGTACAGTACCAGAATATTGGGCTAACTCCAAGGATTTCACTCGAGCTGCTCCTGTGTAGCCTTGGAGTGGAGAAAAAAAGCAAAAGCATGCTTCTGAAGGAGCCAAGTTCACCACCAGTAGTCACACTGTAGTTACCCACACTCCCATTATAGACAAAATAGATTTCTTAGTATAGAAATTGTTGAAGGGGGAGCTATGCAGGTTGACGTGGTGGCCTATTAACCATGAAATGTGATGACACTGTCAATGTACCCAGCACAAACCTGCAGGCCCAAGGCGCTCCTGTGCCATATAGGGCAGGGCAAGCTTGAAGGGCAAGTTCTGTATTGTACTTCTGTGCAATATTGGGCAAGCTGGAAGAGATGACAATATATTTTGATTAGGATGAAAACATCTCTGGAAGAACCTTTTCCTCAACACTGATGTTCTAGGAACCACGCATCAAGGAGATAGGTTTTGCTCAAAGTATCAGTCAGGAACTAATCTATGAAATTATATATCCGGTGAAGAAATAAGCTTAGAGAGACATATATAAACCAGTGTTTCTCTTTGATTCTACCTCCTTTATTCTGAAAAAGTAAGCTTTACACCAACCCCAAACGATGCTTCTGCTTTTGCTCCGTAGGGCAGAGAAACAAATCCATAATTTGTTCATATTCCTCTGCTCCACTTAGAAGAATCAAGATAGTCCTGTTCTCCCCCAAAGCTGTGATAGATGAGAGCTTTCTGAAGAGAAATTCCTCATTCACTGCTTTTACTCCTTTTGCGATCACAAACATCYTCCTAGACAATTGCTGAACTCTTATACATCCCTGCAAGGGCAAGCAAGGCCCAAGAAGGTGAGTGTAGAACAAGGTGAAAGAGGCACCACACTGAGCACCACCTTCCTCTGGTTCTGTCAGGACACTGGAGAACAAACTGGTTTTAGGCTGCCGTGTTTTCTGTATGAGGCTTCTTTGTTCCTTCTGTAAAAAAAAAAAAAAAAATTCATCCTCACACAGATCCTCTTGTGTCTGCTCAGACCAACCCACACTCTGCCCGCTCGCTTCTGTGTAGCTGGGAAGCTCAGCTCATGCCAAATTTGCTCTTTTCCAGTGATTGGTAGCACTGACCTGGCCAGGCACAGCCAGAGCTCCTGGTACCCCATTGACCCCAATTTTCCTTTTCTTTAATGCCTTGGAGAAATTTCCAACTGAAAGAAAACACAGGAAAACTTGACCATATAGAGGTCATTTCCACCAAAATGCTGCTAGGCATGGTTAAAACTATTGTTGATGGAGAACAGAATATTTAAATATATAGATTTGCCTAAATGCGACAGTTTATATTTGCACATGGTTTTTGTTATGTATCTGAAACTCATACTGTTTTGCATAATCCTTCTTTCACTTTTATGAAAAAGAAGCAAGTCCTAACCCATGGCATGTCCCTAGTCCCCGAGTTATGTTTCCCACCCTCCTCCACAGCCAAGGGCAGGTTATTCCTGCTGTCACATGGGTGCCCAGACACCCACACCATTGCCTGGCTTGCAGTGACACCTGATGGCAAGAGAAAAATGCAAAGGGCCTTTTATTCTGTCATAATGTTTTCTCAGTGTTTGTCTCCCTAACTATCCTATTGTCTGTGTTTTCATTTATTGTTTGCTTGCATTTTCAGTAGCGTGGGAGATGTAGCTGCTTCCCAGGACAGCACATCCTCAGCATCATGTATTTAGCATTCCTACATCCCTATTGACTGCTGTGTATGTAGCTGGCACCAGTCACAGAGCACAGATGGAGTTTCTCCTGGATCTTGTATTATTAACTTTGGTGTCAAAGTATATCAATGAGATATTGTTCTTATTTCTAACTATATTTGCAATAAGATGGGTAATTAAAATATAGTTAAAACTGTTTTCAGCAGTTTGGGTATTGTCAAAGCCATCTACAGATTTGGAAACACAGTAGTTTTTAAACTATTTATATATAGGTTACTGTTTTCTGCATAACCATGACAATTTTAAAAAGTTTTGAAATATAAGTTTGGATGCTGAGACCTTGAATGACTTCTAACTAAACTCTTTATCCAAGACACCACGAAATACATAAGAAGTTGGATTTTAAACAGAGCAAGAGGAAAACAGCAAACAATGACTAGATTCTCTAAGGAAAACTGGCTCCAACTACCCCAAAATAATAACTCATTTTTTATGTTTAACTATCCACACCCAGATGCCTAGTGCCATTTGAGGTGCTCCAGGTGCTGAAGACATCTGCAGTAGGCTAGTAGATACAACACAGACCCTATGGGAGGTCAGCTGAGCTGAGTTATCTGCTATCACATGCTCTGAAACTGTTAAGTTCAGTAAAAAAATAAAAAGACATTTATTTTACACCTGAGACATTCCAAAGTGGAGGTTCTAAATTAGTGTGTATATTTTACTCTCACCCATCATTGCCTCTGCTTCCATCCTTGAAAGAGATAATGCTGTTGCATTTTTATGACAGAAGTATTTTGTATGCAAAATAGTGAAAGAAACACCCGGGTACTATTGCAATGGATAGCACTGAAGAGCAAAGGAATATCTCCTTTTTGGACCAACCTGCAATAACGCACAGAGTGAGCACAGCCTAGAGGAAAGAGGAGGCTGTAAAATGTGCACTCATGAGATGAGCGCTCCCAGCATGTACACAGAATGATGCAGGAATACTGCAGAAACTATAGAATTTCATCCTGCAATTCAAAAAAAAACCCATGTTTTAAAGTGTTGAGAGGGAGTTGTATCACTTTAATTTCTGATATTTTAATCTTTTACACATGGTTCTCGACAACATTACTGCTTACCTCCATATTCACATTTATCTTGGCAGCACAAGCCATCATTTCTCCCTTACTCAGGAAAATATACAATAAAAAAATGTTTTGCTTTGCATCTCTAACCTAAAGCAGAATACTTATAATCCAGATTGCTCCTTGCCTTGCCCATTTACAGAGTCAAGAGCAGTTTCTGAAAGAAAAGAGTGCTGAATGAAGACCRAAATCTTGCATCAGCTCTTTGTCTAATTTTCTCTGCACAGTTTTCTTATTTTTCTATCTCTTCCTTTGCTTATTCACTTTTCACTTCACATCCATGCCATCCCATGCTACTTTTATCCCAGAACACAGTAGTCATAATAGTAATTTTGGAAGCCACCGACAGGACATGTGGACTGATTCATTAATGTCTCAGGGTGTCTCCCCCTTTTCCCATGGACAGAGTTTCCCTCTCACCTGGATTACACCTGAGCTTGAATCTGATGATTGAATTTCATCCAGGTCACTTGTTTTTCACAGGCACAGCAACATCAGGGATTCATGACTGCTGAAAACAAGATATAAAACCAGGAGAGATCAGTGTTTTGTATAGGATTTACATCCAGAAAAACAAGATCTCAGCATCACTGAAAAAARTATTCCAGTTTTATCTACCTGCGTATGTGGATGAGCTTTGATAAAGCAGAAGCCAGAAGTCTGACCTACAGTGCCCGCCAGGCTCGTTACRCAGGGATGGAGAATCTCTCCTTGCAGGGAGATCCAAGGACCTTTCTGCTGGACTTCYTCTCAGTTGCCTTCAATTTCCGCACTGTCAAGTCTATACAAAATGTYTTATATGTTTCTTTCACACCCTGTTTCTGTCGTTTTATTGATCTGCCACATTCAATTTTGCACAGTAATTAAAATTCAAGTATTTGGAAGACTTTTCTTTTTCTGCAACTGATTCCTTGAATTCCTCTGGATCTCCATTCCCTGTCTGGAAGGTTAACAATTCCTTTTTGCTAAAACACGAGACACAGTCTAYGCAGTGGCAGAGGAAGCAGACAGTGCAAGTGAGTGCACGGGAGCAGATACCATGAGCTGGACTGATCTTCATCCCAGCTCCCGGGGCGATCTCCATCCTGGCTCCTGGGACGCTGCAGCCAGGGCAACTCAGGGATCCTGAGGGCACATCCAACCACACAGGCTGTGGAAGCCCTGGCTCCCACCCCTCTGCCTTGTTCCCACCTTGTTCAAAATTTCTTTCCTAGTTGCTTGAGTTTATGGTTGAGTTGTAACAGGTTTTTACCTGACCCATACAAACAAGAAGGAGATAAGTGTCTGTGCCCTCCCAAGCAGATGAGAGCAAGGGAGCACTGTCCTATGGGACCAAAACGGTGTGCAGTGCTGGATTTCACCTTGCACATTTACAGAGCAGGCCAAGGGCAGCCCAAAAGCTATCTTTAGCCCATAAGAAGGGGCACTATGTACAGGCTTCTCTGCACAACTCCAAAATCTTTAACACAAAATACAACACACATCCATAAAATCCATTTTTATTTTGATAAAATCCTTATTAATATTAAAGCTCTGGATCAACTCCACTGTTTACAATGTGTAAAAACATCTGAAATTTTTGCTTCTGATATAAAGTAGAAGGTTGATTATTTCCTCTTCTCAAGCAAACCAGCTCTAGCACCTTCATACAACTTGTAAACAATTTGGTTGTGTTATGCAGCTCCTTCCACAACGGAGAATACACCAGATGCAACACTAAATCCTAAAAAAAGGGATGTGAAAATACACAACACACTTGTGTTCTCTCCACGCACACTTTCCACAGGCCCTCCTTCAAGAGGAACCAGGCTCAGATCTCTCCAGCTGGATTCTCCTTCCCAAACAAGGTACCTGCAGGTTTTCCCCATAGTTAGTACCTGCACTTGCTGCTGCCAAATGACTTTTATTTCTCCCCTGACCTATTTGTCCTTGTTCCTTCAGAAAACACTCATAAGGCAGAGAGATCTTGCAGCAATCCTGGCTATATTCTAGGGAGAAGAATATAAAAAATCACCTATCTTAAACTAAGCTATAATATCTACGTCTCTATGTCTACTTTATTCATAAAAATGAATATAAAGACAATCCAATTTGCAATTTCCCTTACAATTGTCCATCTGAGGTCAAAGGACCTGTTGAGGCAAGAGGTGCAACCTATAAAACCTGTGAAAGAACAGATTTATGGATCTCAATAGCAGAAAATGACCTCAGTCAGAAGTGCTACAAAGATTGGTTATCCTGGCTGCCYATTAAACCCCTGGTTGCCTCTCAGGTATCATTGGCTTTCACTATGTACTTCTTATAGCCTGAGGGTAATTTTTTCCTGTGCTAACTACATCCTATGGCAAGTTCATTAAAATCAAKAAAAATAAAACTGGCAGAAAACAATTACATTCAATAAACAAAAATTCCTGAGAGAAACACAGGCTCAAGTCTGTCCACAAAGACAGCCACTTCAAGATATTGCTATTAAAGTTTATCTTTTATATTGACTTGACTAAGATTTCTTTGTCGTGYTCCAAAGGCTATCTTTGGTCTGGAATATTAAAAGTGCAGCTAATTGGGCCACCTGCCCTGCCAGCAAAGCCTTACCAGGTTTTGCAGGAGACATCAGGCGTCAAAATAGGGCTGCTGGAGCTCTCTCTTTGCCCTCAGTACCCATCAGTGCATCACACTACAGTGATGTACTAGTGCATGGACCACCTCTAGTGCAGGACTGTAACATGCAATCCCTGCAAGTCCAGCCTTTTTCCTTACAAATTACAGTGCAAAGGCTCACGTAGAGGCTACATCTTATGTTAGAGAAGTATAGTCTCACAATATGCTTTACTGCCACTAGCATCAGGGATCCTCTTCAGTAATTTAGTGGCYAGTTCTGGACAACTTCACCATTTCTGGTCACTAAGGCTAGCACCGCACTCCGTGCATTAACACTAACATCTCAACACTCTCATACCAACGCACTCAAATACATTTGGACCAGCTAACACGGATGAAATTGTAACAGATCAGGACATACTTGTCTGTGAGAAATGACAATAATAAAACAATACCTATCTGTCATAGCAACCCACAAAAAAAAAAAAAAAAAAAAACCCACAAAGTTTGTCAGCTATTAATGTTATTTCAGGCTCCTAAGTGGTTTTGGGGTGGCGATTCTCGCTTTATTCCTTCAATTCCTTCTGACTTCTCGTCCCTTCAAGGGCTGGGGCGGGCGGTAGTTCCTCAGCAGGCAGCAGGCAGCCTCGTCCTCGGCCGTGCTCAGCAGGCTGCGGAACTTGGCCAGCTGCAAAGGAACAGAGACATAAAAGAGACGAGGAAAACCGGCACACTCGTGCTAAGGAAAAAGCAATGTAGGGAACATTAAAGATACTTTTTCATCTTTTTTTCTCCATGAAGAAGAATGGAATCGCATTTTTCTATGGTATGTGTGGAATGGCAATTCTACCATTTCTCTCCTTGTAAACAAAAAACAGTGACTAACAAAAAAAAATCTCCTGAAACACACGGCAGCATGAAATTGCACATGAAGTTTTCTATATTCTTTCAGTTTGATTTTACAGTTTGGAAACTCCAGACTATTTGTGCCCAAATCAGATTTCTTACGTGCACATYCTTACATTCTCTTGTTCAAAGATGATATTCACAGTTAACCTGGAATTATAGGTGCTGCACTATAGAAAGCTTCTGTAATGTGTCCCACCACTTGGACATTATATGTGTGTGCCCAAATTAGGGCAAATAAATTTTTTCCCATATGCAGACGAAGAATTGGCAGTTATTTAAATCTCAGCATAAACTTCCCTGCCTACGCCTGTCTCAGCAGAACCCAGATCAGACCTCCATGTCTAAAGTCCATAAAATCAGAATCTTTTTATTATTTTGTCCCATTTCTAATATACTAATTCCATATTCTTATTCTTATATCAACTCAACATTAAACATTTGACATTTGGTAGTCTAATTTCCTATCTACATTACCGTGAGTAGAACAGCACCAAAATCATCCCATTTAATAGTACTTTTTTTTGTAGTYGTAAAGCACATTGAGAGCTTCAGAAGCTACTATTGAGGCAAATGGAACATCTTCCTTCAGAAACAGAACCATTTTAAAATAAAAGTGACGCAAACTATAAAATAATCAGATTTTACTCATGAATGGAACTCCTGAAACTGTCCCATTCATTTTATCTTGGTCTCTTTCTTCAGTTTAGGGTTAAGTCAGTATACAATCTGACTTGTTAGTAGAGCTATATGATGAGCCAGGAGGCCCTGGGGATGCCTTGTGCATGAGGTAATGTGTGCATTTGTTACACAAATAAATACAACATRTTTCCAGCTGTTCACCATTTCACAGAACAAAAATATCAGCTGTCAACCACTTTTAAAATCACATTTTCATTGGCAGGACACTTTACTTTTGCATCAAAGTTGAGAACTTTCACCATTATGTCAAAGTACTTAAATAATCAAAATTAATGACATATTGAACACACACATTTAATTACTGTCTTAAGAAAAAAGAAGTCCATGTTATCTTTGTCCACCTCATTTGTAATTCTTAAGTCTCTGAAACTCCCTGTGAGTTTCTACAAGCTTAAAATTTATTTTCAATTTCTATGAAGTATATCAAAAAGGTATGAAGAAAAATGCAAAGCCCCAAAGAAATTTAAACAGAAGAGTAAATTTGGATGGTCATGGTATGAATCAAGAATTGTGGGCATTACTGGAAAGTAACCCTAGGTGCATCTTTATGAGAGTATAGTAAAGTATAGTACATTTATACTTGAATATGTAAGTTATACATGATAGTGTGTGAAAAACATCAAGAATCACTTTGCTTTGCATCATTTCCAGCACTGTATCCTGTTGCCATACATAAATGTTTGCACTGAATATTATAGAGCATATTAACAATAGTTTAGCCCAAATAAAAGCCTTCAAATCAGAACAGCAGCTTGTCTTTGGGAAGTTCAATGCAAATTTTGCACTCTGTTTGCTTATGTACTGTAGGAGGTTTCACATGGCCAAACTGTGGGGTTAAGGGAAGAGATACAGATGCAGAAAATAGAAGTCCCGTGTGAATACATTTAGAAAGTGCACTGGAGGCCTCCTGGCTGAGTCCTGACCTGGCATCCCAGTCAGTGACTATCCTAATCCACCCTTGGGGCAAACACTGAGGTCCTCATTTCTGCTTTCCAAGCAGGGGACTCRGGGCATTTAATTTTTCTGAGATATTTGTAATATCTACCATGAAATAGACAAATGCTGTGGCACAAAGATCTTGAGATTTACAGTGTGGCCAGCATATTTATGAATTATATTACAGGTGAACTGTATCAACTATCAGCTTCCAAAATTAGACGCTAATCTTTAGCATCCTCACAAGGAAAAATCCTTTAGCTATACAGTGACGAGCCCACTGGATGTCACTGTTGCAGCACTGCAGACAGCACGAAGCTTCAGTGAACATGTATCCTACAGCAGTATCCTACTTCTAAGTAAGCATAACACAAAAAAACCCCAACATATTATGCTAGCATTTGCTATTCATTATTCTAGTACAGTCACAGAGATGTACACATCTGGAAWAGGAGAAATTTACTGTTGACCTATCACATTAGAGTGCCAGAGCATTGCTATTATCAAGGAAATGAAATAACCAAATTGAGCAGTTTTTAAGCATTCCCCAGCATCACCAGAGTTGCAAAAATAAGGATTGCTTCCATAAGGATTTTGTCTTTTTTTCTGGACTTTTTTTTTTGTAGAGTTTGCAGATTTTTTWAAAAAACATAGGTAATAAAGAAAGGCAACAAGTAGTCAAGACAAATTTCATAGATACATTTTGTCCTTTGAAAATCTGACAAGGTAAGCAGTGTCATGTTCTGCAAATCTATATATTTTTGGGTAGTATTTACAATTGGAAGTTTCAAAAAAGCAACATTTTTAGAGACGTGAAGGATTAAAACAAACCTGTTCAGAGCAAACACTTATGGGCTCTCTCAGAACAATCCAGATAACGCTTTCAAGCAGAGGTGGAACAGTGAGAGAGCCAAAATATGTCCAGTAGTCCAGAGATTTGGGAAGCAGACAAGTAGGATCAAAGTTTGTGAATAGTGCTCTTTTACCCTGAAAATAAGAACAAAACAAAAACAAACAAAAAAAAGCAGTTCATTATGGTTCTGGAATAAATATATTTAGCAAATCAATGAACTTTCTTACAGAAGTTCATTGATGCCTCATATTCATATTTTTTTAAAGGCAAAACAATACTATTCAAAAGCAACAGGCTAGCAAAATAAATTGTGCCAAAGGATGTAGAGCTTGTGCAACTATGTGTAAACCCTTTGTGGCATCCTGAATGATCACAGCAGACGAGCTTCAAATGAAGTCCTACCTCCTATGCAACCTTTGCTACTAGTATCTTTGAGTAGTATCYTTCTCACCCTGTACCTCAGCAAAACCAGGGAGAAAACCTTTCTTTTGATTACTGTCTTCTTGTTCTGTTAATGATCTTTGCCAGAGATTAAGTTCTGTGAGAAATTTGCCTTTTCCTCTGATCTCTTATGATAGAAAAATTATCCTTTGCTAGCCTGTTCTTAGCCAGAATGCTCCTGAACTGTCTCAAATCAGAGCTAGAAATGAACAGCAAGGAAACTAGAGAGCAGGGACCACAGCTGTGAAGGGAAAAGCAGCCACGTCACTGGAAAACACATCTACAAAACCAACCGCCCATATTCATGTTCCCACAGAAGCATTTGTTCACCTTGACTCTGATCGTGTCCAAGCGGTCAGTGATCTTCTTCAGCTGAGGGTTACATTCACCAATCTATTACAAAAAAAGAGAGATAAGAAAAGAAAAAAATACTTGATCTCTGAGGAAAATAAACAAAAAAGCAAATGACTGGAAAGCAAATGCATATTAGAATGTATCCTCATATAATTTTACTTAAATGTCTGTGAAATCTGAATAATTTCGTGAATATGAGTCTCTGACTAGCTGGAACAAAAATTTTTTGTAAAGAAGATCCTCTCCTCTGCTGACAATACTTATTCTGGCTACTTATTTGGCTACAAAAAAGAAAAACACAAACTATACACCACAGGGAAACTAAAGAAACTTACTTTTGCATTTTTTTCTATGAAAAACATTAAGGTTTTAGAGTTGCAATGAAAACAGAATTCCTTAAAACACAGTGAGAAGTTCAGAAACATAGYTCTTGGGTATCCCAAGCAGAAACCCAGTGAAACATGAATCATTACAGCATGAACTGGAAAGCAGCCTGGAGCCTCCCTTGCAATGGCAGGATGCTCCCAGACACCGCACGTGTGACCAYGGCTCTGTCCCATGTCACGAGATGCCTGAAACCTCCATTGGCTTCTTCAAAGCAAGGTTCGTGAAGCTGTGACGAGAGCTGGATTTTGCCCCAAATGAGTACAGGGGCAAGGAGGAATATTAAGGAAAATTTCCAATACTTTTGTGCATTAGGTAAAAAACACCGTGTTTTAATGCCCATATAAAACATGCATCTCTCTCGCAGCAGTTACTCTGTCCCTCACCACTATCCCACTGTCTGGGCAGGTGTCAGGAGGGCTGAGCCCTTCTTTCCTCACCTTTAGGAATACGGCCATGACTGCTAATCCGTCCGACTGACGAGCTGCCTCGACAAAACTGGAATATTTTTCTGCGTTCCAGTGAACCACATGAAGCTGAAAAGCAAGAGGCACAGACAGCATCAACTCCTGCTGAACAGCAACAGCGACAGATTGACAGGAGAACTGCACTGAGGTCGACTTTCTACTTCACTTGTTGGTATTTTAAAACTTTCCATTTGCTAACTGCAAGTACTTATTGAAACAGCAAACCAGTAAATGTATAATTCACACAATTCACACAATCAGAAAAAAAAAAAAAAAAAAAAGCACTGCAGCAGCTGGAATTACAGTCAGACTGGATTTGGCACAGTTGTGCCTGTATTAATTCAGTTCCCCCCAAAATCAAAATTTAGCTGCAATCAAGACACTACAGTCCTGGGGAAACTGCTGTGAGCTCCCCAGCACTTTGAACAGTGTGGCTAAGACAAGATATCCCATGTCTACATACCTAAAGCTAGGATTTTAAATCCATTTTTAGTACAGCTGATTACAAAAGTGTTTGAAAAGCATGAAGATGTCATTAGTATCTTGCCCCTCTTTTTGCTTAATCAGATCTCAAGCTTTGAACATGTCAGTCACACAGAGAGCTACAAAAGAGGCARAGAAATACACATTAAACTTTTACTGATCCCTTCTCCCTTGCTTATTTTCAGTGGAATATGAAAATGCCATCTTTGATACTTTCCAAATGTCATTTTTCAGTGATGATTAGCATTTAGGCACTTAGAAGTGGCTTGATTATGCTGAGCATTTGCATTTCCAACACATTTGCTCAGCTCAAAGATACCTTGACCACATGTAATTTGGCTGCTTGAATGCTCAAAAAATGCTTGAAGCTCACAAGAACCAGTCAGGCCTAAGATTGCTCACACCTGGCTAGGCAGGGGAAGGAAAAGGTAGTGATCTTTGGCCCCACACAGCTTGGGCTCCCCCTGTGCATGCCGAAGCTTCTTGTTGGAGCTCCTTGTTGGAAGCTTCAGCTTCCTGGGAGGAGCCGCCCAGCCCAAGAGGCCACCACGCTCGCATCATGCTCAGACTAAGCACCCCACAAGCACGAATTGCTCTCACAAATCCTCAGGGATCAGCAAATCCTATTACCCATAGTTTTTAGAGAAGAAAATAGAGGCTCTGAAGTAGGGTGTGGGATTAGTTTTCTAAAACTCTTTTGGGAATCCTGAAGAAAAGTCTCCTGTTTGACATACAGCGCCTGCAAAGCCCTAAAAAAAGGGCAGTTTAAGGAAGCTGGAACTTGCTTTAAGTGATGGTGGGAGGCAACATAGCTCTTGGGACCCAGCAGTGCAACAATTTTGCTTCCACATCTCAACTCTTATGAGCTTAAACTTCATATATCTGCAAGGAGATGCTAGGATCTGGCACAACAGGGCTGAACCAACATTTGCTGTGCATTTGGGCTCTGAACTGTTAAAACTTCACCTTCAGCATGTAAGGTCTCCCATTAAATCAATAATAATGCACAGATGCTCACAGCAAAACGTGCTAGATCACAGCCTCATGATCCCCGAAGGAAAGTGTCTACTCATGGCTCATTGGTAAAGGTTCACAGAATCTACATTGAYCAACTTTTAAACAGATACATTTTTACATATGCAAAAAGGAAACAGATACTCACAGTCGGAATTTATTTTATTATAGATTTTTAAAAAAYRAAAAGAAAACAAGGAACAAAAATTAAGATTTCCACGGCTAAATGAAACTCATTCCCACTCCCTCATAACTTCTGTTCCATCAAAAGCCCAAACCAACCAAACAAACCAAAAAAAATCAAAAACCCCAAAACCAACAGAGCTGTGAAATACTTCTGGGTAGAGCCCCCATTCTCAATGGCTTGAGACTTCTCTTTTAAGGAATATATACTGTCTTACCACTGCTCTGTCATTGCAGCTTGTGGCGAGACCTTGATCAGATCATACGTTGCACAAAGAATGGAGCCAGGGATCCTTTCTGCTTCCCTGCAGGTTTAAGGGTTTGAAACCTGCAGTCTTCTTTACTTGTGAACTTCTTTGTTCTTCATTTTGGTAGTTGTTTCTTTTCTTGATATCTTACACATCTTGCTCATGAAGGTGAGCACTGAAGCCATCTTCACATCTCCTTCTGAGGTATTTTCTTTTGTGTGGAAAGTGCTCAGAAGCCTTGATCTTGATTCTGGGATCCTTATCCCAAAATCAGTGTGACATCTACAGAGCTTCTTGTGGAAGGTTACCAAACCAGCAGGTAACGGAAAGGTTTTTAGATTGGCTAGAAATTCAGAGATATTTTCTCCTTCCATTTGGTTTCTTAGGTGGGAAACATCTATATGTTTTCTCAGCTAGAAATTTGGTTTGGGTACTTAATTAATAGCACTGCTATTAATTCTTTATATTCCATCTCACCTGGTTCCTGTGGAAAACATAAGCCTTTAAACACTGCAAATGTCACTTTTCCCCATTACTGTTAGAAAACTGATATTTTTTTCTCTTGTCCATTCTGGCTTACAGCATTTGCAATAGAATTCGATTATACCACTGTGCAYGCATTCATTTTTTTCCTCTTTAGTATTATTTAAGTCTTTTAGTTTTCCATTAATATCTATTTTTATACTTTTTTCCCCCTTCTTTTAACAACAAAATGCTCTTCACTGTCTGAGCTATATGTTGTTAAAGATCTTGGTCTCATCCATATAGTCTATGTTCCTTCCAGTGCAAGAGAAAACACTGACTGCTTTTTACAGTAGATTATTAAAATGCACYGAAGGAGAATGAGCAAAAGCAGCATCTCTGTACCAGAAGCACAAGGTACATTTCTTCCACAGCATACCCTGCTTGACTGCAACACCATGCAATGGCTGCCATCCTCCACAGACCCCCACAAATTTTAAAGGTGCATTTCTCAAAATATTGACTACTGCATTGTTCTATCCACCACAAGAAATACTGTTCCTATGTTTCCATAAGCATTAGACTGGATTGGCCAAAAGCCTCATAGTCTTGCGGTTGTAATTGAACCTGACCTAGAAACTATTCTCCGAGGAACAGATAGTGAAAGACAAAGATTAAGACAGTTCTTCAACATTAAATCTTTGAATATCAAGTTTTTTGTCTTCTGTATTCCTTTTTTTACAATCCTCTCCAAAGCTTTCAGATAGGTTCTTGTTTGAGAAAGGACCAGACATGCGACACTTCAAGAAGACTGATGGCTTGTGATAAAATGATGAAGAAGGAAAAGCAAGGAAAGAGGTGGCAACATAAATCTTACAGAAAGCAGAAAACTAATCCCAACGGCGGGCATGCAGGCAGCTGCGCGCAAGGCCTCACCTCGGCCGCGTACTTCATGCCGTCCACGGCGTGCTCRGAGCCGGCTTCGTCGCTGGAGCCCCAGTGGAAGTGGACCTGGCGCAGGCGATACATCCCGCTGAGTGGCCCTCCCGTCAGCACTAGGAGGCAAAATGCACAAAAAGCCTCATTTGAGGGATCCAGACTTCATCACCAGGTCCTCCACCCTTACACCAGACTGCTGCTGTCAACCCGCCCACCGTCTTTCTGTGCAAAACATCTCAGAGGAGTCTCATTGCTCTGAAGCGATTTAGAAATTCCTGCTCATCAAGAGCAACTTCCAAGCAGCATTTATGTGTAGACAAGTTACTGCCTCCAAAAGATCTGGTGTCATCTCTAGCTCCTGAGTTATAGGCTAGATATTTCTCAGGATGTGGGATTAAAAAAAAATCAAGTATGTTCTCTTCAGCRTATCTGGAAGGATCACTGGGAAGTTAAGCTTAAAGAATATTTATGAGTATGATTTTATGAATAAAGGGGAAGGGCAGAAAAATGTCAGGTGAATAGAAATTTCTCCTATCTGAAATTTGGAAGAAACTAATGTAGTTGGGGTTAGAAAAAAAAAATTGAACATTTTCCTTCATTTGCAACCAGATCCAACCATAGCATACTGACAACTGAGAAACAAGRGCAAGCACTAACAAGTCAAATGAAGACAGTGTCTCTTCATTGCACAAACGCAATATTAGTGACATTTAGTTAGCAATYTGTGGGCTTTTCACTTTTTTTATTTTCATAAGTGTTCTTCTTTTTCTATTGAGTGTTGGACCCAAACCATCTCAGTCAAGTCTGTTTAGTGACTTGAATGTGAATCATCTACATTTCAAGAATACTCCTTCTTCACTGCAAAAAAAAAATCACCCCAGCTCCTGTTCTGTATTTCCTTTGACGATTTTGGGGCCACTCCGGGTGGTTTTATTAGCTCTTTAAGAGAATTCTTCAGGAGGAAGGATAGGAACATCCATCAAATGTGTTTTAAACTAAGAGCACCAGGGAGGAGAATATTCTTTACTTGTGCCTTTTAGGTTTAGTACAAAACTCGACTTTATTAGGAGCAAAATATCACCAAACAATGGTAAAAGAAGAAATTCCTGCATTGCCCTTCTGCTAACAGAAGTGTCCTGGCTAACAAACAGTAACTGTAACTGTTTACCCATGGAGAGAAGTATTTGACCTACTTAAAACTTCAGTTCGGAAAGATGTTTTTACAGAGCCTATAAATCTAGTGAACAAAGCCAGTGGGGAAGTGGCACTCCTAGACAAATTCTTGTTTCTTTCAGGAACCAAATTTGGTTCTTTCAGGAACCAAATACTTGGAAACAAATAATCTTAAAAGTGCATAGAAATCAGTACTCTGCCCAGCTCAGGGAGAACTACAGAGAAATGTATCTGCATTCAGTGAATTATGTCTGCTGAATAATGTGGAAAGGGGACTGATGAGGTATTTGTGTCAYGTCACACAATGATGATGAAAACCTTCCATTCCAGAAGTTATTAAGGAGGGAGTTAACCAGAACAACAAGTATCTCACAACAAGTATCAGTATTGCAAAGCCTGAGCAGAGCCTTATGAAGAGGTCTTTGAAACACTAATGGGGCAATTTGGGAGAATGGAGCTTATATGGCATCACGGTAGATAAGCAGAATTACACAAATAAATACAGTCCTGACAGCCT
Organism: Nothoprocta perdicaria; assembly: GCF_003342845.1. NCBI lineage: Eukaryota > Metazoa > Chordata > Aves > Tinamiformes > Tinamidae > Nothoprocta > Nothoprocta perdicaria. The sequence continues at coordinate 708,124 of NW_020454339.1, read as the reverse complement.
AATTGCAGTACAGGGCAAAGTAAAGAAATAGTTTTTATAGAATTCAGTTCATAATGAATTAAAAGATGAAGAAGTATTTAGTACCAAAAATTGGATTTTTTTTTCATAAAACCATCATATGGCAGGAGTGTTTGCTTCACAGGGGTACACCAAAGACCAAATTTTTACTCTAGAAAATTCAGGGTTTTTTTTTATTTTTTGACCTGAAAGAAAACAAAAACACTGCAGATAAAGTTTTCTGTGGCAAATATTAAGGGGAATGGCAAGTAACTAAGTTACTTAAGTGAATACAGAAGGATTTGGATTTTTGATAAGTAATGTATGATTCTGGCCACAGTGCAAGCTKTACATGTGTGAATAATGGATTTAGGCCATACGTAGAAGAAATGGAGTCTCCCAAAAGACACTAGGGATTACAACTCCTTAATTATCCAATCATCAGATAGATACCAGTGCTTTGCAGTGACAAGGATAATAACCTTGGATATATGGACTGAGGACACCTGTAGAAAGAGGATCTCCTTACCCGTACTTACGACCAGTGTGAGTCTACAGAAAGACTAAGTTCAGTTCATGTCACCTCATGGAGGGAGTTAGGAAGTACAATAATTTCTTGATGTTTTCATATTCAATTCTACTTCTTTTAAAAAAGAAATGAAATTAAAAGCTGAGCTGATGAAACTCCCACCAGAAATAAAGTACGGTTTCTATTTCTTTACTTGGGAGGGCAATTAATAATTAGAATAACTTACCAAAGGCCGTTGTCGATTTGTCATCGCTGGTAATTTTGAAATCAAGTTTGTGTATTTTTCTAACAGATGTGCCTTAGTTCATCCACACCTACTAGACTTGAAGCAAAAGTTAATTCTGGAAGTGCTGTGGTCTCTGACGCTCATGAGGTCAGACTAGATGACTGATGCTCAGCTGTTGGCTTTTGGGCAACATCCCAGTGTTGTTTGTATCAACAGGAAATTTAACAGTTTTACTAAGACTGTTGCGAAAGAGAAATATGATGTTGTCTATTTATGTCTCTCTCTGAYGCCACAATAAGCCAAAAATATAGTTGATCAAGTTTGTCCGTGGCAAATATTAAGAGAAATAGTGAACAATTGAGCTTATGGCTACAGAAAGACTTGGATTAGGGGGTAAATAAGGCATGATTCTGGCCAAAGTGTAAGCTATGTGTGCGCAACTGAAGAACCTAGGCCATACATAGAAGACAGAGTCTCCTGAAGGAGACAGGTGATTACAATGGTTTAATAATACTGGGGACTAACCATTAGTGTGATCACAAATTAGCCCTCTTCAGCTTTGACATTTATGCATATATTTCTTGGGGTTGGATCCTCAGCTATACCTAATGCAACCACAAAAGGACTTTGCTTGAAGAAGCTGCACTCTGCAGTTTCAGGAAAAGTATTCATGCTACCATCTAAGAGAAGCAACTGAAGAAGAAGGTATTAACATTGCAGAGACTGTCCTAAAGCAGTGAACGTCTTCATAATTACTGCTTGCAAAAAGGGAGCCTGTGTGCACCTCTGAAAGAGCAGGACAACGACACTTTCCAGAGAAGAAAAGAGATCTCTTGGGATATCTTTCATTTGTTCCGCATTGGCTCCTCCCTGACATAACAAGTCCAGGCATAGATTACAAAGGGGAAAATATATATATATATATATATATAACCAAACCTGCAGCTAAAGTCAGATAAGAGACTTGAGCGATTCGGTTGGAATGAACCTGTAATGAGACACAAAGGATTCATCTGCAGTGAGAGACAGCAGCATTTGAGAAACTGTACAACAACACTGTTCAAGCAGGGTGCTGACACGAGCTTGCTAGCTGGGGCGGATCAAACCCTCCATGAGAAAAGGGCATCCTACAGCTCTCTGAAAACCACAACTTAGTGCTTCTGTTGCAATACATTCCTAAATTGTAAAGTGCTGAAAGACGAGGGGGAAAAAAAGGGACTCTCTCACGTGGAGGACCAAAGCCTTACTGTTTAGGAGAAGTTATGTGTCTAGCAGTGAGACATGCCCAGGCTGTCCTCTAGACAAGGAAGCAAGAAAGAAAACATGGAGCAAGGTAAAAGGAACAAACCTGACTTGTTCACGGTGTCGTCGAATTCAACGCTGGTGGAATGGCCRTTGTTCAGGATGACTTTTGCAGAAGCGGGATCATAGCTGGGATTTAGGGGGCGAAGAGAGGGATCATATTTGGTTTCCTCAGTTTTGATGTCAATGGGGGACTGGCGGTCTCCATTAGCGATAGGAAAAACCTCCTTCCAGTGGGCAGGCCCTGAAAGGAGGAGGGACAAGGAGAGGAGAAGTCTAAACTTGTGTTTCATAGGGAAGAAGCCTCTGCTTGAATCATTCTTGTTTATATTATTTTCTAACTCAGAATAAGCACATTCAGAAAAACACCCCAAAATATTCAGCCACCTCAGCTGCACCTCCTCAATCGTAGCTTTCAGGGTACCTGTTAGATACATCTACCGTGTGCCATGTATTTAACCGTATAGGACCAGTCTGAGCGCAGTAGGAAGATATCTAATTATACACTTAGGACTCAATTATGCATCAGCTATATCAAAAAAAATCCTAATTTGGAAGATCCCCAGGTACTTCTCTGTAGAGCTGCTCTCCAGCAGGTCACCCTTGAGTCAGTTCTGGTGCCTGAGGGTCTCTCTCCCCWGGCACAGGACCCTGCACTTGTCCTTGTTGAACTTCATGAAGTTCCTCTCTGCCCATCTCTCCAGTCTGTCCAGGTCCCTCAGAATGGCACAGCCCTCTGTGGTATCAGACATTCCCCCCAGTTTTGTATCATCAGCAAAGTTGCTGAGGGTGCACCCTGTCCCTTCATTGCCGTCRCTAATGAGTAAATGGAACAGGATTGGACCCAGTACTGATCCCTAGGCGGCCCTGCTAGTTACAGGCTTCCAACCAGCCGCAGCCCCATTTATGAGAATGCTCTGAGCTCTGCCATCCAGCCAGTTCTCAATCCACCTCACTGCCCACTCATCTAACCCACACTTCCTGAGCTTCCCCATGAGGATGTTATTGGAGAGGGTTTCAACAGCCTTGCTGAAGTGAAGGCARACAACTGCTCATCCACTGCTCATCTACCCAGCCAGTCATTCCGTCACAGAAGATTGGTTAAGCAAGATTTCCCCTTGGTGAATCCATGATGACTACTTCTGAGCACCCTCTTGTCYTACACATTCTTAGAGACAACATCCAGGATGACCTGTTTCATCACCTTTCCAGGGATGGAGTTGAGGCCAACTGGCCTGTATTCTCCTTTTTGAAGAGTAGAGTGACAGTGGCTTTCTTCCAGTCCTCAGACACCTCTCCTGCTCCCCAAGACCTTTGGGAGATGATTGGCTTAATAACGACATCTGCCAGTTTCCTCCTGGGTGCTTCCTATCAGGACACACAGACTTCTGGATGTCCAGTTTGCTTAAATGATCTCTAGCTCTATCCTCCCCCATCAAGGAAAAGTCTTCCTTTCTCCAGACTTTCTATCTTGTCTTCAGCACGTGGGATAGCTGAGGACTGGCCTCAGCAGTAAAGACTGAGGCAAGGAAGGCATCCAGTACCTCTCCCTTTTCTGTATTTTTGTCATTAAGGCACYCACCCCATTAGCAGTGGGCCCACATTATTCCTAGTGCTCCTTTTGTTGCTAAGGTATTTGAAGAAGCCCTTCTTTATGTCCTTGACATCTCTTGCCAAATTCAGTTCCAAATGGATATTGGTCTTCCTCGTCACATCACTGCATACTCAGGTGATAATCTGAGTGGTCTGTACTCATTCCACCTACTTTACACTTCCTTATCTGTTTGCGTTTGCCAGGAGCTCCTTGCTCATCCATGAAACGCTCCTGCTCCCTTTGGTAGTCTTTTTGTTCATTGGGATGCACCAATATTGAACTTGAAGAAAGCAATCCTTGAGCAATCCAAGAGCTCTCTTGGATCCCTCTACTTTCTAGGACTCTAACCCATAGGATCCCTCCAAGTAACAGTGTCACTGATGTTAGCTTGCTCTTTAATCCTGACTCATAGAGCTCTCAACATCTTCATGGAATCACAGAATCCTTATAGCTGGAAAAGACCTTTGAGATTATTGAGTCCGACCATAAGCCCTTCAACACTATGCCTGCTAAACCATGTCCACAGGTGCCTCATCTACATGTTTCTTGAATGCTGGCAGGGATGGTGACTCCATTGCTTCCATGGGCAGCCTGATCCAATGCCTGACCACTCTCATCATCCACCTCTATCCTTCTGAGAATCTCAGAAAAAAATTAAGAGGGAAGGAGGGGTTTCTAAAAGCCAGCTAAGGCTTAAATTTCAAGTAGAACAAAGGTCTTCAGTCTTGCATTTGTTAGAAAGTCATTTTGTTAATGACTTAATTAACTAGGCCTATTAAGCCACTACTAAGATAGCAGGTATTATGTTTAAATCTGTAAATGTGTGAATAAATATTTCAAGATAGTAAGATGTTTATTACTTCCAACAACAATTACTTTAACTATGTTTAGATTCTAGTATCTTCCTTGTTAGAGATGCAGTGCACAAATTTTCCCAGTTAAGAAGCAACATCCCATTACTTACACCTTACTGCGGCAATTTAGGATGCTGAGAACAAGCTTATTGCTACTTAATTTTGAACATGTTAGGATATTGCTAAGCTGAGGAAAAGCAAAATATATTTATGTGCTTAATTATGCCCTACTCCAGCTCAGCAATATCTACAGTTATCATGCAGTAAATAATATGAATTATTTGCAAAATAGCCACAGAAACTTATGAGTTATGAAGTCTATGCAAACATAGTATTAGCTAAACAAAAACAGAGTCCCTCTTTGGAATCTCCACATCAAATCTGCTCAGTTGTCTAAGAAGAAACTGTAATAAAAAGGTATGACTTAAGCATTATAAAAGCGTTCTGAAAAATACAGAGCGATAGTAAAAAAAAAAAGAAAAGAAAAAAGGTATGCTCTACCTGAATTTGATTTATCTAAACAATTCCATCTTTCAATAGAAAATAATATGGCATAATTTAGGCTAGTACTTTTTTAATCTCTTGGACCTGGGCAACAAGAGGACCCAGACTGGTGATCCTAGCATCAACTAACTATTCTACAATAAACTTCGTTCTAAAAAGACATTGTATCTGTTTCTACACTTGTCCTTAGTTCAGATTATCAAAATAATATCTTTGCTTTTGTAACTAAGTATTTCTCAGTAACATTAGGCTGGCAAAAATCTGGCCTATATGAGAAAATTGCAAAAAATACAGGTTCATTTTTCCTCAGTTATAYGGAGCAGTGCATTATGAGATTAGCTACTAACAATCCAGAAATTAAATTATCACTTTTGCAACTGCAGGAAAACTGTGGCTCAATTTGTGATACTAAGACCTTCCCAAAGCAAATGTTGTGCACAACCACTCGAAGAAAAGTCATTAGTGTTGGAGGACCATGGACACAGTGGTCATATTGTAATGCAGGTCTCACAGTTGGATTTAAGCCTGGGGACCTCCAGGGTGGAAATCGCTTCTGAATTTGGACCCTAGCTGTACGCCTCCATTTAATGTAACACATTTTTAATTTCCAGGTACATATTTAAAAAATACTCTCTTTGCAAGACCACATGTTCAGTTGTTTCTAAAGAGAGTCCACTGCTCAATTTACCACATGGAAAATGCTCACATTTGTAATGTCAGGTTTGCAAGCAGCTTACAAAAATATTAGCCCTAATGGAACCAATTGGAAATTCATAATGGGGAAGATTCAGTGGCACTTTTCAAAGCAGACATCAAAACTATGTGATGATTCCCAAAGATAAATAACTAAAATCAGGAATTTATACCACTTTTTCATTTATAAACCACTTGAGTGTTAGACTTGTAAGAAACATAAGGACATTTCTGCAGTAAAGCACAATATACGTAAGTACTTTCCAAACATTCGATTAAGTAAGTCATAAATTAAAGGCAATTGATTCTGAATTTGTCTTGTAACTAAAACAATTGCCCAGTTATCTAAAGAGGAAAGTTTCTGTGAAGSGGTGAGGACATTTGTCCCTCCGCAGGAGCCCCAAGCGCATAATGTTGGGCAGAGGCAGCTCTCCAGAGCTCAGGATTATGCCTCCACATGCAAACACCCTCAAAACTGCAAAGAGCAAGAAAACAAAGATCAAGGTTTGCATAGAAATTAAATAATGTCTCTCAGCATCTTAGCAATGCAGGCATCAAAGCACCGTTTTGTTCTGTGCATACCACTCAGCCCATGCCTATATATACATATACTATGTATGTAGACATAGGTGTGGAATACTTGAAAGTTYAGGAACCAAAGAGCTTCTGTTGTGCTCATTATTGCTAAGGAGGCTGGAGAGTTTCCCCTGGGTTTAAAAAAGAAGCAGTTTTATCTCTGCAGAGAATAAAGGCAGAGTTGGAAGCAAATGCAGATGTCTTCAGGAAGTCACTTCTAGTATATGACTGTGGCCAAATTTAATTAATTTTACTCTGTCTCTACTTCCTTAAATTGTAAAAGCTCATCTTAGATTGGAGAAACCTCTCACAGCCCGCTGAGGGAACAAAATCTGCCACAATTTGGCGTGATCCCACGTATCTGCTACTCAGCAGAACTGGACATAGGTTTAGAGGAWTGTGTTGAAAGAGAAGAGCGAGAGCTGCCGGGGGCACCGGCTACCYGGGCCCCAGGTTCTCCTGCCTTGGGATGGGAGGAGGGGATGGAGGGCTGCCGGGGAGGTGAGGGCGCCCGCCACTATCAGCCACAAAACAGGATCGGACACYGGAGCTGGGGCCTCCGGACAGGTCCACGCGGCCGCCTGATAGGAGCCGCGGCAGCCTCCCCTTCCTGGAAGCTGGGACGGCCAAGGAGGGAGTCAGGATAAGGGGGGCGACTGAGCCCCTTATCTGGGACGTGCAGGTGCGGGCCTCGGCACTCCTGGAAAACATACGGAGGCTCTCGCAAATCTGCAAAACAAGCCCCACTTGTGCCTTGTGGGGAGGGGTGCAGCACCTGCAGAGTACCCGATAGCACGTCTCGACATTGCAACAGGACCCAGTTTTTCTGGAAAAGTAGATCCATCCCGAAAAGACTGCACAAAGGGATCTGAAGGACAGGCAGGACTCGCACAAACAGTATTTCTAATGCAAAATAATCCTGTAAAAGCAGCACGCTGCTGCAGGCATTGGCGTGTGCGAGCACCCGCAAGGCAAACCCACACATCTCCCCTGGGCCCCACGGTGCCTTCTCTCCCGGGGCGAGGGCAGACCCGGCGCTGGGGACCTGCCTGGTGTCCGAGCACGGGACACACCGGCCGTGCACGCGCGGCCGGCGGCGGGAGCTGCGTACGCAGCACCTCTGCTGACTTCCACAGAGGGACCTGACGGGGGAAACCACGAAACACCCACGATGGGAAAGTTTCCCCGTGCTGGTTCTGAGCTCACATTCTCTGACACGCCACGTTTCCTGCGGGAAAGAGCTCAGCCCTCCGAGCGCTGCCAACGTCCAGCGCCCGCACCCCGGCAGCCTCCGGCGTCCCGGCCCTACCGTTGTGCTCCTCGTAGCCCCAGTGCAGCATCCTGCGTGTCTGTGCCCGGCCGGACCGAGCCTAGCCGAGACGCGCCGAGCCGAGCCGGACTGCGCCGAGCCGAGCCGGACTGCGCCGAGCCGAGCCGGACTGCGCCGAGCCGCGCCGAGCCGAGCCGAGCCGCGCCGAGCCGCGCGCGCCCCGGGACGAGGGACCTCCTCTCTGCGCCGCGCCGTGGGAATGGGCTTGCACTCAGGCGCTCGTCTGGGCTGGAGACTTTAACTTCTAACCCCGGCTGGGAACTTCCCCCCCCCCCCCCCTTTTTTTTTTTTTTTTTTTT
>NW_020454339.1:634057-699330 GCF_003342845.1 Nothoprocta perdicaria | reverse complement strand
GCAGGGTACGCGCGGGCCCGCGCGGGAACCTCGGGCTCCGCGGGGCCGGGAGCGCCGTTCCGCGCGGCTGACGGCGCGTCGTGTAGCGCGCGCGGCCCCGTCGCAGGTGCTCGTTAGCGCGCGGGAGCCGCGGGGCGCCCCCCAAAACGCCGCCGTTGCCCTTTGCAGATCAGCGTTGTGCAGGAGGAGAAGGTCAGAGCGCTGGACAGAGCGCTCAGCGAGCTGCAGCAGCAGATGCAGCAGCCGCCCTCGGGAGACGCGGCCGCGGAGCCGCAGCAGGAACCTCAGGTAASTCCCCCTTCCCCCTCGGCCCCTCACGGCGCGCCACATCCAGAGCCTTTGGCTCCATCCCTAAGGCTGCAGCTCCTCATCCTGCTGCTCTCGTGCTGTAAACCCAGCTTTCCTAATTTCAGTTGCATGCTCATGTTGAAATCTGGTTAGCGTCAGCTCGGAGGGGCAGRGGGTGGCAGCCAGGACCGAGCGCATTCCCATGGGATTTTAATGAGGCTCCAGCGGTTGATTTCTAAAGGATTTTTTTAAAGGCAGCTCTAGCCGCTGGCCCTGGCTGTGAGGCCTGTGCCTCAACATGGATAGGCTCCGGAGTGACTCATCCTGCTCCCTCCTGAGGCGCCCAGTAGCTCTTCTGGACTCGGGGAGCGGAACCTCCGGCCGTGCTCACGAGAACTGCAGCACGGGGCAGGGCGGCCCCGGTCCCCGTCCCCGTGCCTGTGCCCAGGCTCCCGCCGGCAACACGTGGGCTCGAGGCAGCGTTGGGCTCCCCTTGCCCTGTCCGGCCCGGCCCCGTAAGCAGGGCCAGACGGTCTCACGGTTTAACTGCCGACAGCTCCTCTTGCCGGCTGCCCTTGAGCTGGCCACSGTTTGGGGGTGGCAGGAGCCAGAGCCCAGCAGGGAGCAAAGATGAATCCGTCCGGGGGGCAGCAGGGAAGTTAGTTAGTAACGGGGCACGAGTTGTGTTTGCCGCACGTGGGCAGTTGAGGTTCTGTGGCGCTGGGGCAGCAGGACCAGTGCCAGGCGCCTCAAGGAGAGGCTGAACTGGGAGCTGGGAAGCGCCAGCGGCGCCTTGGGCACAGCGGGATGTGGGGCAGGCTGGGACGGGGGGCGCCCCCCTTGTGCGCTCATCCGGCCATGGATCTGGTCCCATGGGCTCCATGTACCGGGGCTTCTTCCCGGGCCTCCCAGTGCTGCTGCGCGGGGCGCGATTCCCTCAGCCCGGAGCGGAGCCTCTTCCCACGCACGGCSCTGGCACCAGGGTCTGTGCCCCTGCGTACGGGGCCCTGCTCTGTCACATCCAGGCAGTCCCCTAGTGCCCTCCCAAACGCCCAACTGACTGCAGCATTAGTCTTTGGTTTATTTAATTTAGTCTAATCTTCTAGACAACAAGTATTGGTTATTGTTTTATATTTTTCTAAAGCTGTTTAAAAAATGCACTCTACTTAGAAGTGAAACTTCCTATTTTCAGGTTTCCAACAATCTGGAGCAGGAACCAGCAAACGTGGATGCTGCCACAAACCTCTTATCTCAGCTGTGATGCATAATAAATGATGCAGGGATTCCAAGAAAGGAGGAGTGTACAGAGTCGTTGCTTTGTTTGTACAATTTTATTAAAAAAATCTTGTTAATTTACAAGTATTGGCACACTTTAATACAAACTACAAACAGGCCTTTCCTATAACCTAGGAAAGTGGAATGTAAGAAGTCAGTGTGAGGAACTTAAAGTGCTAAAACAGAAGGCACTTCACAAAATTGGTTCACCGAAGCAATTTAGCGTAACTCAGGTTGATGTCCTTCACTTCGCAGCTTGGCAGTGAAAGCTTCAAAATTGATTGAAAGGTTATTGATTGAAAGGTACAGAAAGCTTCTTGGCAGTAAAGCTTCAAAAAATGCTGATAACTGTGAGCAGGAAGCCAAATCATCTTTTTTTTTTCAAATGATCAAAAGGCTATAAAGCATTTTCGCTTTTCTTACAAAAGAAAGCTCTGAATCATTGGATTACACAAAGGACACGCARGTGAAAAAAAAAGCCAGAATTTCTGATGAAAGCCCTTTCCTCTGGTTGTTCATTCGTTTTGTGAAGTAGTTAAAGGAAGCAGGAGGAAATACACTCCCAGAGTCAGTGAACTAAGAAGTTWTACATTCATTATTCAAATACTCGGGTTATGAAGAAGTCTAGAATGTTATAGTTAGAGGTAGATAAGATAGTCTGGTTGACACAATATCTAATAATTTAGTATCTGCACATCAAAGAGATCACAGACTCCTTCATTATCATCCAGGTTAAAGTTGTAGTCATCTCCGGGAGTAGGAGAGAGTCGTAAGAGAGGGAAAACTGTAAAGCAGGAATAGTTTAGTTTAAATTAAAGCACTTCTGGAATATGAGCCTTGTCTCATAATTCAGCATGTCTGTCATCCCCAAGGCCAGACTTGATGATGATTAAAATACTGTCTTGACACTGATAGGCACGCTGGGATACCTGCATTGCCTTAAAACTAAGGCAATGATACGTCTCAGTTTTTTCTTAACGTTTAAGTGTTTTAATGTTTTACTTTGCTGGCAGGGAGTGATTGCTGTGGAGCGCAGACTAAGCCCTCCTTGTGCAGCAAAGGAGCTGCTGAGCAGCTTGGGACATTTCCATGAGAAAGCCATCGCCCACATCATTGGCATTTCCCGCTTCCTGCTACAGCACTCTGGTCTTCCAGCATTTATGATTCCACTGTCCCCATTGCACATGGAAATCGGAGGCCAGCAGCTCCCTGGGCGCTGCGTTTCAGGCAGCGACTTGAGGCAGCCTTTGGGCAACGCAACAAGAGGGGGATTTGCTCCCGTCCTACAGCTGCCCAGGCTGCTCTGAAACACCTCCCAAAGGCTCCTGCGGGAGCTGCCGCAGGACAAAACGAAACCAGGGCACGTGCTGAGGCATCACCCCAGTCGCCAGCGTGTTCCTTCTGTGCCCCGGAGCGAAGGGCTGCTGAGCTACTCGTGCTTGGCAAGTGCTCAATTGAGACATTCACATTTTGACTGGAAATAGAACTGTTACAGGGCAACCGAAAAGGGAGCAAAGACCAGAAAGAGAGGACAGAGGAAGCAGCAGAGGGAAGGCAGCAGCCCGACCCTCAGCATGGGGTGTCACAGGCGCCTACCAAGGGCACTGTGCAGACAGCCCCATTGCTGCTGATGGCTACTACTGCAAAGTSAAGAGACTCAGTACTCACCATCGGAAGACATGAGTTCATCAATGATATCCCCACTGATAGTCCCTGTGAAAGACAGGAGCAGGCATTTATGGTCGCTAGTRCAGGTTCTCTGCACGGAAACACTGACCTGCAAGGTACAGTACAGCTCATGTGTGCTCTGCAGGAGCCGTGGGCATGGTCCGTGTGCTCTATGTACTGAAAAGATACTTGTCTTTTTACCACTTAGAGGTTCCTGCTAAATTTCTCTCCCTCTCTTTGGGCTSAACGGTTGATCTGTTACAACCTTAGCACGGGGTGTAATGCAAAGCTCATTTTGCCAGGAGCAGGGTATTTTGCTCAACAYGGGACTGCTACTCCCGAGTGGTTCWATGGCTTTGTTAGGAGSTGGACAAAGGCCTGTCCTCTGCGGCAGAGGTTTTCAGCTTTACCCCWTGATAATTCACAGGTAATTTGGTCGGAAACCAGTAAAAGAGTCAGAATAGAAACTGTTGGTGCCTACCTGCGGGCTCATCCATCTTTGCTATGTCAAACGAATTTGGCTTGAGAATACAGTTCACGTCCAGCGGGAGCAGGGCCGGATAGTCGCTTGGGCCGCCTGCAGCTTGGGCGCCCTCTCCTGACAGGCTGGGGAATAAGGCGGGCTCTGCAAGGCTGGGATAGGCAGCTGCTGAAGTTGCACTGTCCTGCTGCAAACTACTGTCTACAACGAGGGAAAAGCGCGTTATTAAGGCAGTTTTAGGGAAAAAGGAACACAGGGTATTCACACTTGGCGTTGTCCTACTAGGAGGACATGGCCAATGTCAGGGTTGGAGTAAGAGACTCCCCTTATCTCCCGCCAAAGGTCAGGGGCAGAGTGTCCTCAGGACTCCTCAGACAGYTACTTTGCTGTATCTAGAGTGTTTTCTTAGCATCCTTATATCACCCTACCTTTATCCTAAAAACCAAACAACAACCAACCAGCCCAAGCCCAGGCCACAGGCTGCCAGGCCCTGTGGGGACCGTGTGGGGAGCCACCCCGTGGCACAGGAGCAGGGGCGGCTGCGCACGGAGCCAGGACCAACCTGTCCCTGTGGGGCCAGCAGTGCCGCCCTGCGCCCCTCTCCTGCAGGAGCTTCCTGCACATCCAACACGAGCGACATCCCAAACCCCTTTGGGGCAAGATGTCAGGCTACCAAGGGATACCAGCTTTGCCTAATGAAAGATGGAAGTGGAAGAGACTTCTCTGCAACCTCCTCAGAGCTCTAGGTAAGCCCTGGGGCAGCTCCTGCAGACAGCTGCTGTGTCCTGCAGGTTGTTACCGACCTCTCCTTTTCCTACCCCTCTCCAAGACCTTCCTCCCTCCGGCGCCCCCGCTCCTGCTACCCAAATGAAGTGGAAAGCAACCCTGGACCTACCTGAGGGTGCTTCTGTCACTGGTGTTTGTGGCAAATGCTGCTCCTGGTTAAGGTCCCCTTGCTCGGGGGGGCTCGGGGTGGCAGGGGCAGGTTTAGGGGGGGTCACCGGAGTCGCGGGTTGGGATGGGGCTTGTGCCAGGTCATCAGGAGGAGGGACTGGAAACACCATGGGCTTGGAGGAACTCGACTCTTTATTTATAAGCAGCACTTGGATGGGTCCTGAACTACTTTTAAGGTTGATCTGGTATTTCTTTTGTCCATTCTGTCCCTGCGAAGTAGCAGATGAGGAAAGTTACCTTCCTGGAGAGCTTAAAACTTACAAAAAATAGCAGTATCTGCCTGGAGTTATTTCCCATAGCAAATAAAGAAGGCATTCAAATTGAGATTACTCAAATTGTGCTTTTCTACCTTCTAGGAGGTAAGCACAGTGCTCTTCTAGTCAGAACATAGCAAGAGGTAACTGATAAATGTATCAGATCATACTCAGGAGGAAAATACCTGATTTAAAACAGATATATGACAGGTCACAAACCTGTTATATATTTACCTGACCACAACACAGTTACAGAATACAAAAATATAAAACCCTCCAAAGTGCTTAACTGATCTTGAGTTAAAGTTACACGAGACTTACAGCAGGGCTACATCTTACTAATGGTGATAAGCAGTGATTTCTGTACTCCTAGATTGCTTCCTTTTAAACTGAGCTTCACAATYACCTTAGCTGGGACTAACCATCCAATTATTGCTGAATATCCCACCCTGAGTCAGGGAACACAGGACCACGAGTGATTAGAAACATTTTCTTAGCCAATTTGCCAGGGCTTCTCATTGAAAAGTTATCTGAACAGCTTAGCTAGGACGAGCTTCCTGCAGCACAGTCCCAGTGAGACTGCTGATCCCACAGTSCTTATTTCTAACTGCAAAACTGCTGCAAATAGCAGCAAATGCACTTGGGGAAAAAATGAGGATGAGGAAAGTTGGGACAGAGAGAGGGAAGGGAAACCAATGCCACAATATCCCTTCTGAAGCTGCAGGGGACACCTGTGATGAGCTGTTTTAGTCCTCAACAGGAAGCCCAAAAGCTGAAGCAGGTAACTCGGGTGGCATCGAGAGCCTCGCGCTGCCTGAGCCGCCGTGAGCGGCTGGACAAGGACAGTGCCACTGCGGCGGCCTCGTGCTCTAGTTTGGGATGTCCTTGGGTTAGCAGGGCGGGCTGAGCCTCACGAGAAGCAGCTTGTGGGAACCCGTCCCACGAACAGCGTCCTCCAGGCACAGGGGGGCCAACGAGCTTCATACAGCACCTGCTCCCAGCCACGTGAGCCCTGTTCAAAACACAGCACTGCAGTGCAAGAAGTAAAGGGGGACAGAGATAATAACTGGAGCTCCTACTTTTAAGGCTGCTCATTCAAAGCCTCTGGCTGAAGCAAGACCACAGTCTGTGTTGTATATCCAGCCTAGAGCCATATGACTGAACAATTTTTACTTGTAAATCTAAAAGGCTTTTCCATACAGGATCCAGTACAGAGGAAAAGCAGAGAAACTTCATCTAAAAGTCAGCGCTAATAAATTTTCAATTTTAACTGTAATTCAATTGGAAATGAATTGGAATTCAAATAAGTATGTCAAGCTGCATAGTTGCAGCTTTTAGGGTAACAAAAAGCGGGGTGCAGAGAAATTCTCCATTCCATCTTGTCTTTAATGGAAGACACATTAGTCTGTATAGGTGTACAAAAATTCTTATTCCCCACCCTGTCCCTCCACTCTCAACTGAGATAATCTTAATTTTTCCCCTCTAACACAKGGCTAGAAATAAACCCCTAGCTCTAACATAGCTCTTCTTTTCCATTGCCAGCCTTGAACACTTAGGTAAACAAGAAACCAGTACCTACCATTTCGGGTATAGGTACTTCTAACTGTGTACCACAAGGTGCTTGTATTGCTAGAAGTGTGTCTCCTGGTTAAATAGCAATTTTTAAGAAAGCGTTAACTGTGCATATTTTTCTGAAGTCTTGCATGGTACGTACTGAAATGAGAGATGGTAATTCTCTAAGGCCACATACTGCAAAATCCTAGTGTAAATAGAAAGTTGGGGCTGGGAACTCATGCCAGTCCCTGTAAGATTCAAGTACATCATGTAATGCAAACCACAGCATTTCAACACTGAGACCATAGTTGCAAGGGCCTTTTCTGGCAGCAGTGCCAGATTTAACAGTTCCTGACCTGCTTGTTACCATATCTTTATCTCCCACTTGTATACATAACGTGATGGGAGAACGTATACTTAACTAACTAACTAAAGTTACTTAACTAACTTTTCAGCTAAGAGACTTCCAGCTCTCTCTATGGCTGTGAAAAATGGTGGGAACACAGGGAGTATTCACAAGGGCAGGAAACCAAAGTCTCACAGGTTTTCTTCTGTGCCAGCATTTCCAAGCACCTGAGTTCAAAACCTCTGCAGCACAAACAGCAGATACATAAAGGGCGACCATCTCCTTCACCTGGAGCTCACTGTACACACGCTGCAATTTACTGCTAAAGCAGGAGATCACAATTATATCAACGGGCTGACACAAACTGCCTGATGCTGCAGGTCATGCGCTTATCTTGTTCACAATGTGCAAGGATGCTCCTCTCTGCCACGAGATATTTACAGCAAGTGCTACGTGACTGACACACTGAACAYCTCCACGCTTTGTAATTACTAAGTAAGAGCTCACGCTACCTGTCTAAACTTGCACTTTTATTTAAAAACAAGCCCAACCTTCACTGTCACAAAGAAGCAAGAGATGTTACTGAGCCTCACTGAAAGCTGAGGAACAATCTTCCCTTGGGCAATCCCCTGCACAGGACACCAGGAGGGCACCAGGAAGTGATCTGTGCCAGGAACTCCTAGCAAGCTCCTCAAATGCCCTGTACAGAAGGACTCCTTTGGATTTGGTAGCCTTGTCCCATCTCTGAAGTTTAACTGGCTCCGTTTATCCARTATCTTAAGGAATTTCCTCTGGCTGCAGCTGCCACCAAAAAATGCTATGAGGTTTGGACCTGCCTGGACTTTCTGGTGTGTTGGACCAACGTGCCCTGCACCTGCTTCTGTTGGTGACCTGAGGCAAGTCCCAAACGGTGCTCCCAAAACTGACAAAACTCTGTCTTGTACAACTCGTGACTACAACTACAACACAAGTTCCTTCATCTGCCAGAAGTCGTAGGCCATGGGCACGAGGGGCATCCATTTACTACCAATCACTATTGAACATTTTCTAAATTCAAATTAATTTCAGGGAAAAAGCAGTTGCTTTTTATTTCTTGTGTTACTGGAAGATAGAAAAAAAAAAAAAAAACATGCAATACATACAAGTTAGTTCTTAATAGGAACATAAGGAAATCCCTGATCTTTCCAGCAGGAACTTACCGTTGAAGCAATTACAGATATCTTCATGGGTGACATATGAAAATGTAACTTTTGTCAAGGAAGTTTTCWTCAAACAACACGAAACTGGTGTTTATTGCACTTTAAAAGACATTTGTCCAAATTGTRTCTAAATTGTGCACTGACTGCTGTTACTCAAGGGATGCAATGAGGCCGTGACTTCTGGCTGTCAGAATGGCTACTTAAAAACAGCACAGTTCTGTACTGTAAAAACAAACAAACTCTGTATGTGAGGAAAATAGTAGAAGAAGGAAGTAGTTTGAAATAAAATGAATGAGACTATTTTAAAAAGTAAAATATAAAGTCTTGCTTTTAAGAGTACCACTTGACTCTCAGACTTGCCTGTGGCAAATCCTGGACCTTGCAGGATCGCAGCCTCCTGGAGGGGCTTCCTCCTTCACTGCAGTCCTGCCCCTTGCCTCGAGACAGCACCAACAGTTCAGACACTCCAGACAGGGGGTTGCATTTCCTGTTCTGCAAAAACTCCTGTGAGGGAGATTCCACCATCTCCTTGGGGGATCAACTCCATGCTTAACTCTCCTGACGGGAAGTCCCTAGCGTCTAGCTTCTATCTCCTTTGCTGCAAAATCCACCTTATAGGAACACCTTCTGTAACTGCAAGTAATTTTAAGTACCGATCACAGCTTATACCCTGCTCCCAACCCCAGATGTCCATTTTGCACAGTGACTTGTAAGAGAGCTAAASACACAGGCACAAGGAATAAACAAGTGCAGCAGGAACTCTGCTCATTTGCAGGCCCGACGCTCCTCGGATGCAGCTCCAGGCCAAGCCAGCTGCACGTTGCCAACTCCATTTCTTTGGGAGAGATCTACATCTTTTCAAGAGAAAGAAACAACATAGAAAAAGAGCAATGTGAAATATTGCTAAAAAGCATCAAATGGCCCAAAGCAACATATTTAATTTAAAATCAGATATCTGATTTATATTATAGATTTAAAAATTACTGCCATATATACATATGCTAGATCACTTGCAGAACAGCTACAAAGGTGAGGTCAAGTAAACGGGTCTTTTACAATTCTAATGCTGAAACAAAACCAGAAAAAAATTCCTTCCCTTGCTTATGAGTAAATGAACTACATTAGTTTTACCACACAACTGTTGTTTTAGTTGTACTCCCAAGATGTGCACAATATTTGTTTAAAAGGATATTGATGATTTGTAGAGTCGTCCATAACATTCTTGATACTTTGCTGCAGCCACAGTTTCTGCTGATCCAATTCTTTTTCTTTTAGCTCTAGATCTTCGATTTCAGCTTCAAGATATCTCAGTCTGTCTATGACTTCCTTTGTGTTGCAGCCAGCACCTACTCCTCTTAAAAGAGTACAAGGATTCATGAAATCAGAGCATGTGAAAATCTAAAGCAAACATGCAACTATTATTTTTAAATATGTAAAGCAGACTTCACAAACGATGTTCCAATATTCAGGATGAAGCAAATGAATKTTTACCTTCCCAGCAGTGTTTTAACAACAACCAAAAAATCTAA
Organism: Nothoprocta perdicaria; assembly: GCF_003342845.1. NCBI lineage: Eukaryota > Metazoa > Chordata > Aves > Tinamiformes > Tinamidae > Nothoprocta > Nothoprocta perdicaria. The sequence goes on along the minus strand of NW_020454339.1, from coordinate 689,782 downwards.
ATTTAAGATCAAATTGAGAACTCACTTCTATCTAATTATATATTGTCTTTGGAACGTAATTCCTTCTGTTTTTATATGGTTTATATGGCTGGTTTGTATGACCAATAATAAGCGTGGCACAACTAGAGGTGGAGACAGAGTGTCTCAGGAGCTTCCCCAAATCCACCTAGAGCAAATGCTTCATCCGTCAGAGCAGTTTATAGGGTGGCCACACAAGTTTCCCAGGAGTTTCCCTCATAAAAGCTTCAGACCAAACCTGGCACCAAAGATGCAGGTTAAAGGAACACGCTGGGCCCTGCAGCTCTGCGGTGACTCCGATGTGCGGAGCTGCTCCCTGCTGAGCCTAACACCAGGGCTCTGCCAGCACATCTCGCTAAGGGAAGCAGAAGGGAGTTGCTCTTGAGACAGGCAGCACGGACTTACTTCCACTGAATGCTGTTTTTTGACTTTTTCTCAATGAGATCAATTCCTTCCAAAACGTTGGTGATATCGTAGATCCTTCTCTTTTGTCTCACAGCAAGAGTATCAGCAGCCTGTTAAGGAAGGAGTGACAGGAGTCAGCAAGCTGATTGCTGAGGGAAAACACAGACCCAGCCACTTTCCGGGGGCAGGAGGGAACACTCAGTAATAAATCTGTATTTCTGAAGGGAAAGAAAAAAATCRTTTCAAAGCCAGATGCTCAATCAGGAGAACCAAATCCTTCTTGATATAGAAGGAATACAAGCATAACATCCTTATATGCAAAAACATGTACCTCTTTTTATAGTATTCCTGAGCCATAAAAAATGTTGCTGGCCTTCCAAAAGAAAGCAAACAATCAAACTGCATTTTTCAACTAGCAAGTTAATTTCTAGGAATTAGCAGTCCGATTGATACTAGCGAAGGTTTTGCTAGTGAAGGGAACAGGAAGGAAAACGGCAGGGGAATGGAGTTTAAGGCTGCACCCTTGGAGCCGGGCGGCGTGACCAGAGCTCCCCGCGGTGCCACCCGAGCAGCACCCGGGCTCGGTGCTGCCGAGCAGAGCCTGGGCTCGGTGCCGCCGAGCAGAGCCTGGCCTGGGTGCCCCCGAGCAGAGCCTGGGCTCGGTGCTGCCAAGCAGGGCCTGGCCTGGGTGCCCCCGAGCAGAGCCTGGGCTCGGTGCCCCCAAGCAGCGCCCGGGCTTGGTGCCCCTGAGCAGCGCCCGGGCTTGGTGCTGCCGAGCAGAGCCTGGGCTCGGTGCCACCAAGCAGAGCCTGGGCTCGGTGCTGCCGAGCAGAGCCTGGCCTGGGTGCTCCCGAACAGCGCCCAGGCTCGGTGCTGCCGAGCAGAGCCTGGCCTGGGTGCCCCCAAGCAGCGCCCGGGCTCGGTGCCCCTGAGCAGAGCCTGGCCTGGGTGCCCCCGAGCAGAGCCTGGCCTGGGTGCTCCCAAGCAGGGCCTGGCCTGGGTGCTCCCGAGCAGAGCCTGGCCTGCGTGCTCCCAAGCAGGGCCTGGCCTGGGTGCTCCCGAGCAGAGCCTGGCCTGCGTGCTCCCAAGCAGGGCCTGGCCTGGGTGCTCCCGAGCAGAGCCTGGCCTGCGTGCTCCCAAGCAGGGCCTGGCCTGGGTGCTCCCAAGCAGGGCCTGGCCTGCGTGCTCCCAAGCAGAGCCTGGCCTGGGTGCTCCCGAGCAGAGCCTGGGCTCGGTGCTGCCACCCCTATGTGTCGCCCACTCTCCCGTATGTGGCCGAACGTGTCCAGAGGCCGCAGGCTGCATCCCGCAGCTCTCCACGATCCCACCTGGCGCMGCCGCCGCTGCTGCTGCAGGTGACTAAACAGGGGCTCCTTTCCCGCACACCCCACAGTGTCCGTGCCGTGTATGGATGCTGTGCTGACGTTAACGCATTTCCACAGCGCCCAGTGGTAAGAGGTACTGATATATAAACGTGCAGCTACAGCACCACAGCATATTAAGATTTAAAAAGCCACCTTCTGAGCGCCTAAACTCRGGCATTTCAAGCTCAGGGCACTCTTAGGGCTCCAAACTCACATGCACTTTGTATGCCCCGAGCTGCYGCCAGCAGCTGCAGTCGGGATGCAGCCCGTTTCCCACCCGGACTGCAGGGCCCCGGGCCAGGCCACAGCCTCGGCAGCGGGTCCTGCACACAGACACGAGGGAGCATTACACTTAACGGGCGGGATTTGCTGCTTCTCACAGCAAGCGCTGGCAGCTGCTGCTGGCTCCTGCCCGTGCGTTTCCCGGGCAGAGGGAAGGGCGCCCWGGGCACGGCAGGAGAGCCCAGCACGACTGGAGCCCCAAGGAGCCCCAGACACCAAGCCAGGGCTTAAAGTGCTCACGGCCTAACGTGCTTGAGGGGCGACAGAGAGGTCAGAATTCGTGGAGAAGGAGGGCAGTCCGTGACAGCAAACGCCAGCGACGCTGCGGTAGCCGAGAGCGAACGCTCYGCGCCGACGCGGGGCTCGGGTGCAAGGCGAGCGGCGCGGGCRGGCAGGGTCGCCCCTGGGGGTCCGGCCGGGCTCTCCCTTCCCGCTGCCGCATCCCTGCGTGCCCGGTGCCCCCTCGGAATCGCCGCAGCCAGGCCAGCGAACACGCCGAGGGGGCAGCGCTGCAGGAAGGCAGGAACTCAGCGGGGCTGGGGGCCCTTTGGGCGGCTTATTCGCTCGCCCTCCTCTCTCCTTCTGCCTTTTCCTGCCTCTCCCTCCCAGGGAAACGCTCCCCTTTGTCTCCTTCACCCCGCTCCGCTCTCCCGGTCCCTGCCCGGCTCCGCTCCCACTCGCCCGCCGGGCCGGGACCGTTTCCTTTCAAACGCGAACGCGGCGGGTCTCGAGCCCGCGGTAACAACGGCGGGGCCGCCCGTGTGCGCGCGCTGCGCTCGGCGCCGCCGGGGAGCCCGAGAGCAGCGCCCGCCGCCCCGCCGCGCACCGCCTTGAGGTCGAGCACGCCGTCCTTGGCCTCCTGCAGCAGCGACACGAACTTGGTGGTGAGCAGCCCCAGGCTCTTCTCGTGGCGGCTGCTGCCGCCGCCGCCGCCCGCCTCCGCCGCGGCCATGGCGCCGCCCCCGCCGTAACGGCCCGGTGCGGCCCGCAGGAAGTGACGCGCCGCCGCCGCCGTTGCCTGGAGACCGCGCCCCGCCGGGCCGCCCCGCGCGCTTCGCCCGGGGAGCACAGAAACCGTTTCTCCAGCTCTCTATATTCCTATCTAGGTTCAAAACAGAACCGAGGACCAGTGGAAACCAGCARCTTCCATACCTGTTAGAGGATGAATATTCCACCCACGTCCTCTCTGCACACCCATATACGTTTTTATATGTGTTTTACAAGCAGGTGTTTGAGTTCCTCGGCAGCCACCTCATGAGGGTGTTGTCCAACACGCTCGAGGGCTCCCGCAGCAGCAGCCTGGCTTTGGCAGCCCGGGAAGCGCCGCTCTGCCCCTGCTCCCCAGCGTGGTCCCGGCTCTGGCTCCCCAGGGCTTTTCCATCACGGGAGCCGGCCGAGGAGAGCACAAGGAAACGCAGGAAGAAAAAACCTGTGGTGGGAACGACTCTTGTCCCCCTTACGCAACATGGGTGCGTTGCACGGTCAGCCCCGCGACTTGGCGTTTTCTGCTTTGTCTTGGCAAGACAAAGTCACCCCCAGAGCAAAGAAAACCTGTGAACACACGTGTGTACCTACACACAGACACTATTGCTCACAACAGCATATATATACACGCACAAACAGATGCACACACACACACACATATAAATATATGCCACTTCAGGGCTTTGACTTGCATTCCCGCCYAACCAACAGTCCTTATAACACAAGAGTTTTCTAACCCATTTYACACACAACGATTTAGACAGAACCATTATCTTGTCTGGAAATGCAAAGCTGAATCTAATCAAACCAATCATTTTTAGGTTATCACGATTAATGCACAAAACTATACGCTACTTCTGACAAGGGCAGAGTCCGCTTTCCATTTAATTTTCCTTACCCCAAGTACCACAAAAGACCAGTGAGGAAAGCATGCTGAAAACGCTGCCAAAACGCAACATCTCTTACAAGCAACATCCACGTAAATAACACAGGGCAGCTCTCCGGGGGAGTATTTTCCGCAGCAGCCCGGCTCCCGAAGGTGCGCAGAGCAATCGCGCATCGCCACTCCGCAGCAGCTGCTCCAACTCGCAGCTCGGGCGGGCTGGAGCCGCTGCCCGCGGCCACGCGGAGCTGCTGGGCTGGCGCCCGCGTGCTCGCTGCTCCGCACGGTCCCACGCAGCAGCCCCGTGCGCAGGGATGGAGCTGGAGCGGATTCCCTGCTGCCCACGCTCCCACCCTGCGCCCTTACCCTTTTAGCAGATGGTTGAATTTGCAGGCAGTGGCAGCCCCCAGACTCCACCGCACYGGCACCACGGTGCCCCGGCCCTGCAGGCACAACGCTGATTGTTTTTCCCTCCTTCATTGCTGCTGCTTTTTTCAAAGTAAAAGCCRTGTTTTCCCCATCTCAAAGTTGTGCTTTTTCAACAACCAGTCGCTGACCAGCAGCGAGTTGTTTGTGGTGCTGGGGCCTCTGCTTTGCGCTTGTGCCCCATCTCAAAGCCTTGGCTGCTCTCCCACGCCTCAGCTGAGCAGCGCAGGAAGGGACACCTGGCACCAGGCGCTGGCTCACACGGCAGGTTCTCAAAGCAAAACTGCACAGGCGGCCAAGGGCAGCCAGCACCAGCAAGAGCAAATAGTACTTCTACTGGGCTGCTGGGCATGAGAATGTTTGTAACACTCAGGCTACGTTACTTTGAGTTCAAAGCAAACTCACTTAAGGTCAGCTTTGGGGCTTCCACTTCCAYCAGTGCAATAGGCTTCTGCTTTAGGAACAATGTGTTGGGAAGAAATAGCTCCACCTTGTGTACTAACAACTAACTGATTATTGCTATTACTGCAGCATTTAGTGCTTCAGATTATGGTGTAATGTAATGACCATAGAGCAGCTTTTGAAAATAAGCCAATAAAATGAGAGGCTAATTCATTATTTCCTACATTTGCAAAGCCTGAGTGGAAACCTATTTCTACAGAAAATCAAAATTGACTAAAATAAACAGGAACAGCAATGAATGCCATATTTGTACTTAGTGGTTTACTTCCTAMTGTGTTCCAGAACCATGATTTTGTCTGGAAAGAAATACACATTAATAAAATAAAAACACCATTAAAAAATTTACCTGTTAAAGGAAAGATAACATCATAACCCAGAAGCGATTATTCGGCACAAAAAGTGTGTTTTCTCTGCCCTGGTGGAAGAAAGCTTCTACCTCCTCTCTTTCCATTTTCCCATTCCTGTGCTTCTTTGTATCAGATCTCCTTTCCCTTTACCTTCTTGTCTCCTATTCAACATAACGCTAGTTCCTACCTTCACAAGGTGCTTTGCAGCAGACTCGTTTTGATCCACTGTGACAGAACAGTCATAAAAAAAGAGAATACCAGGTACACAATTCAGAAGCAACAATTTATTACAAAAATACTATAAAAATACTTATGTCTGATTCCTGAACCTTCAAAATAAACATCCCAGAGAATGTTCCCCAAAGAAAACAAGGAAAAAAGAAGTGCTTCATAGTATATGTATATGCTTACTCCATACACTTTCTTAGTGTATGTATTTAAGAGGAGGGAAACTCTCAGATGTAAGGCACACTGTTTCAAAGATCTTGTTGAATATCATTTAGTGCACTTGTAAGTCGTCTTATTTTATTCTCCATGCATATTTTGTTGTTTGCCATTTCCTGCAGAAGCTGACGCATTTCTTCTTCAACATGATAAACCTGAAACAACACAGAGATCAAATATAATTCTTGCTTTTCCTTATTATACCAAATAGCATCCTGGTATTTTTTAACATTGATACAAAGGCTGGAATTATGCACTTAATGCATGAGCATCGAACTCATGTTATAAACTTTTTACTACATCACACAGTTTTGACTAAAGCTGTAATCAGAAGTAAAAGCATTTCCATGAGGAACTGCATGGAAGCACCACAAATACAGACACCCAAGTCCATGATATATGGCATGAGATAGCTACGTGACCCACTACCTTTGCCAGTATGTGCAGTAGCAAAGTTTGGCTTTGAAAAAAATATATATCTATTTACTAGGAGATGGTCAATTTTCAAAAGTGAAACATGCCATGTACAAAAAGCGCTAGATGACATACCATAAAAAAAAGAAAAAATAGAACAGATCACATCAGGAAAATACAAGGGTGAACAGCAGCTGTTTAATCTGATATAAGCTGCTATATCGTCAGCACTCTTGGCTCTTTAGGTAATGTTTAGGTATTGAGCATCATATGCTAGAGTGCATGCCGAGACTTTCAACACAGCACCTCGTGGCTGTAACGCTCCAGAGATCCACCTACTGCACCCGGTGGGCTGTGTCCATGAGGAGATCAGCCACACATATATCAACAGGTGACCTGATGTACCACTGCTATGCTAGCTGTACAGTAAAAATATAAAAATGCATAATATAGCTTTAAAATTACTTTTTCATTTGCTTCTTCGATTTGCCTTTGTTTTTCATTTGCCAGCTGCAACAGTTCTGCCTGATGAGCTGCTATTGTTGATTCAAGTTGCTTTCTAAAAGCATCATCCATTGCATGAAGCTTCTCCATCGCAACTCTAGGAAAAAAGAAACCCAAAACAGACTTCACCAGACAACCCAAAGTATTGAGCTTTACTCAGTTCTGCCTTTGATGATGCTTCTAAAAACATGGGCACTAGGAAACAACATCAGCACCAATACAATTATTTTAATATCTACCTTCAGAAGACTTTTCCTTTTCTCAAAAACACATTCAGTTTTAGGTACCTCAGTCAGGGCTCTGGTACTCCTAGTTGAAGATTTAATCACTAGCAAAAAAACAGCAAGATTGAGGCCTGTTGCTGTCAACAGGGATAATTTGCCCACGTGCTTTCAAACATTTTCTTATCGTGGAAGACAGTGCTGATTCCTGAGAAGGGGAGGCCTAGACTATACAATCCTGTAAAGTGCCTGGAGGCTTTTGTTTCACAAAARCAGAAAAACCATCTGCTTAGGAGAAGTGGAGAAACCTGGCTCTTCCTTGCTCACCCTTCCAGGATGCTGTTTCCTTGGTTCCAAACAAAGTCTGCTTTGCAGGAATGCAAAAATAGGCAGGAACAAAACTCAAAGACACTTTTCTTTCCACTATGCTACTAATGTACAGCAAAATTGTGAAACAAAACAATTATTTTCTGACAAAATTTAAGTTTCACCACTGAACTTCCAAATATTCCCAAATCTAGCACTATCGAGATTTGTTGATTTGAGTTTTTCAAATCAAACATCAGCAAGTGATCTTCCTCATTTCTTAATCAGATGACAACTTTACTTCATCATTCCTAAAATAAGAGTGAAAGTGTGATTTTAAAAGTCTGTTTCCCTTAGAAAGATAAAGCAACAACYCTTAGTAATACATGATTATTCCTTCAGTTACAATACATTTAATGCTGCTTATTTATACAGTCTGAAAAGAGAGAGGTCCTTTGTTAAGAATGGAAGAAGGAAAAARAATAAGGAGCAAGTAAATAAAAACACTACTAACAATCCAGGCTTATCACATGCAGCAATTCACTCTACTTCTCCATACTGCCAAAAATGCAGCAAGCAGCTGAGCATCATTTAAACCCTGGCTCATTTTCTAGGATGACATTTACTGTCAAGTGTTTTAAAAAAATTGACAGTACAAGAGTGGCAATAAAAGAAATTAAAAGACTATTACTAATTATATGAGAAAAGAATGATAGGCAATTTATATTTCAATTTCTCCTAAATGACCCATCAATTTATTCGAAATTGAACCATACACACACATATCCCAATTTAATCCAACCATTACAGCCAATTAGTGTTTCCCTTGGTTCTCTCATGGTATAATCAAACTTTTTGCATATATTAAAATTGAAACTATAATAACTGGAGGAATATTCATGCTAAGGTATTTACTTCTGAGCTTGAAGACTTTTATTTCTCTCTTCAATCAGCTTCTTCTCTTTGGAATCAAAGTTCTCCTTCATTTGCTTAACCTGTACCTCCAGCTGGCTTAATAGTTCTCCTTTACCTTGCCACTTCTTCTTCAGTGCACTGAAAATAAAATGGACACATTTACAATTAATAGAGACTTTACCACTCCTAAGAAATTCAGAAAAAAAAATCCTCATTTCCATTTTTTTTCCTACATTTCTGTATATTTTGCTAACAGGAAAATTCTCTCTCAACTAAAAGTTCACACGAGAAAGAGTTCACACAGTCAGCAGTAGCTTTTTAGAATTATACACTACCTGTGTACTTCCTTAACGTCCTCAAGTTCTACTTCTTTTTCTTCTAGTAGCTGCTTTAATTCCTCTTTTCTTTCATTTTGCCTTTCTAATTTTTCCATTARTTCTTCCAGTTCAGCAGCTTTTTCATCCAACTGCATCCGAAAAATCTTTTGASCCTCAGTATTTTCTTCATGTTGTTTTCTGATTTGTTGATCTTTTTCTTTTAAACCCTTTAGAAGACAAACACTTTAGAACACACACAAAAGCTTCTCAATCTGAACTTTGTTACCYGATAAGAATATCTGCTTATTCTATCTGGAATAAATCAGAGACTGATATGCAAAAATTTACTCTTATAAATATAAATAATGTCTAAATAAGGGTATTATGTTACTATATTTGGATTTTAATGACCTTTTTTCCACCTATATAAAYAGCAGAGCTCACATTCTGTGAACCTTAAAAATATGCTTAAATAGTTTAATGTATCCAGTCTTGACTAGGTTAACATGTCTTAAAACTTTATTCTGATTTATGAGCTAGAGACTTGAGTCTGTAAATGAGATGAACAGAATAAATGGAACAAAACAGCTGCTCCACTGTTTTAATACTGAACTACAAATCCTAAAGAATAAAAGCATTCACACTGTAAAGTAAACATGAGGCTAATTTGAGTTTAGCTGCTTTTTTTTAACATACACAAACTGTGCTTTCCTRCTTTTTATCTTTCAAAATCCTCAGCAAGAATAGGTTGTTTGGAAGTGAGGCAAAGAGGAGCAAGTCTTTGCATGGCTACGTTTCAACGAGAGCTCAGAGCGATGCCCCGACAGTCCAGCAAGGCAATAGCAGGTCCTCTGCCCCTCAGCTGAAGATTCAGTTGCCCCTGAGAGCCTCTTTACGCTTTCTTTAACGGTAAAAACTAGGCACATGGAGCCAGCTCTATACCAGCTCTATAGCCAGCTCTATACCAGCTCTATAGCCAGAGCCTATACCATAACTTTCACTGCAAGTCTCATTTTATATAAGCACAGTACCTGTCAAACACCTAACTTACTTCTTTTAATTTCCTAATTGTTTCTGTCTGATCATCCACTATTTTGGTTTTAATTCGCAGAGCATCACTGTCCTGTTCCTTTTGCTTTTTCAAAGTCTCCATCTCATTTGTTAAAACCTCAATTTTTGCCTCCAGTTTTCCCCGATCTTGAGCAAGATGAGCTCCTGGATAAAACAGAATATTCATATTAAAGTACTTTAATGTATGTAATTTCAAGAAAAAAAAAATCAGACATAATCATATAGCCCACAAGAAGCATTGAAGGGTTTTAATCTGTAGATAGGTAATATCTGAGAGGAAATACAGAATCAAGGATGGTATTTTACCCTTGAAGACTTATTTGACATAAATAGTGCTTACAGACTCAAGCCACCTCAAAGAACCCACAATATGGTGCCAATTCTATATTACAGTTCACATTGACTACACTGGAGGAGAACACAGTTATTTTAAGAGGTCCACTGAAACAGTAGACTTTACACTAACCTGTAAAATTACACAACTAGCAGCTATCACTTAAGCACCTTTACATAAAGCTATTTAGGAAAAGATAGATTTCAGAAGTTTTACATTTGGAAGAACTTCATATAACACATATACCCAGGCTCGACTTCTTATATTTTCAGCATTCCTTAAGATTATCAGTTTAAAGCAACAGGATTTTTATTTTGTCCTCTGCACAGGGCTAACTCCCCAAGTGCTGTTAGAGTTGGCCTGGGCACTATGGTAAATATAAGGATGACTCACAGAAATACAACTGGACAACATCAACAAAGCACAGAGGGACCCTGTGATCATTATATCTGTCCTGGAATGCTCACTGGAAAAAGGATGACAATGAACACCAGTATTTTTTACCCCAACACAAAATTTTATATTTTACCCTGTTGTGCCAGCTCCTGTCCCCATATTTTTCTTTCCATTTTTAATCCATCGATTAGAGATTCCTGGGCTGTCAGCTGAGAAGYAAGTTTTGCATTTTCCTTCTTGAGGAGTTCAATTTGAACAGCCTTCTGCTTGTCCTCCTCAGCCACAGTTTCAAGTTCTCCAGTTCGACACTGCACGAAAAGACAGTAAGATACATTAAAAAAAAAAAAAAAAGACAATGAGAATTTCATCGATCCTAACTTGCTAGGAAAGCAACACTGGCATGCACTGGATTAATGCTAACTGAGGAGTACCTTGCTTATAAAAATTCTGGAAAAAAGCAAGCAGCTGGATGCAAATGCAAATGTTGTATCTCAAATAGACATAATTAATTCCAGGAAATTATATTTATAAAGCTGATTTCTAAATAGTCAACTTAATTTCTGATGCCTTCACAAAAAAAAAAAAAAAAAAAAAAAACCATAAAGCTTTAGAAGGATAAACCCACAAGAATGAAGAAAAAGTCAAGATAAAATACTAAAATATAAGTAATAGAAAGCCTCACAGAGGTCACAGAGGTTGTGCTGAGCTTCTACTTCCCGTGAGAAAGCATTATCATAAATCACACAGGCTATTTTTAGTGTTTTATAGATTATGCTGCTTGAAAACTTTTTTTTTGGTACTTTTTGTGCTTTTTCAGGATAATTTTTTAAAGCAACACCACTCACTAGCTGAATCCTACTGCATCTATCAGCACTGTTTGCTCAACAAAAACATGAGCTGCTGCACAGAGACCAGAGATTGCTGGGGTTGCACTGCAGAGATAATGACTGTGACACATGGACTGTTATAAGTTGTTAACACTTACATATTCTGAGGAATCTGGATTATTCTACCTGTGGATATTACAGTACTAAACAACAGTAATACAAGATAAACACTGTTTGTGCAGTTGCTTTAACACTAAATTATACATAATTGTTGAATAATGGCTCTGGTATTGCTAATTTCATTTAATTCTGAGGCATTATGTTGCCAGCACTACCTCCAAATATTAGTGCAATTCAGCTTTTACTCTGTTTAGAATTACCTCTTAAATTCTTTATCTGCAGGAACGTATTCCATTTTTCTGAGCATGCAAAAGTTCAGAGATACCAACACAAGTTTGCAAATCTCAGCTCGGAGCRATCCCTTGATTAGATAGAAAATCTGAGCAGGAAGAAAACTTGTGAGGATGTGAACGTCTGTTTAAATTTTTCTGTATTGGGAGCTCACTGTTTGTGAGAAATGGTAGGATGTACAATTAAAGCWTGATGTGGATACTGAGTATTGGATCTTAGGGTGACAGGAAACATTTATTTTAGTTAACCTACCTTGTGTGGACTTCTTTTATACACAAAAAGTTACGAAAAGTCCTATGTACATGGAAACATTCCTATGCTTGGAAACAAGTACCTTGAGATTTGCTGTGGCTTCTTCCTTTGATTTTAATAACTCTGTAATCTTTGCTTTCTGTTCTTTCACTATACTTGTCAGGTCTTGGATCAGACTTGCCATCTCCTTCTCCTTTTGTTCAGACAGAAAGAGGGCCTGTTTATGTTCAGCTAGCTCAGCAGCAACACTTTCAAATGCATCTTTAACCTAAAGATTTCAAGTAAAAACCACCCTTGAAAAATATTCACTTCACCATCATCACCACTAGAAAAAAAAAAAAAAGTACCACTCATGCACGTGCACACACAAAAATAATTTTGGAATTTCAAATAAAGAAAAAAATATAAATAGATCAGGAGTTTGCAAAATTAATAAACATAGAAAGCTAGTTTTATACCAGTTCTTTGATGATATTTCATCTCACTAAGACGGTTCTACTCAGTTGCAAATTTGTACAAAATTTTAAATAATTGTATGGTTAAAAAGTCTTTCTCCTATTCTCCAATTTATCCAGCTAATTTAAAATGGGAMAAATTATTTTAAATTAAAGATGAAGCATTTTATAATCTGTGCATTTTAATTTCCGTATGAAATCATATCAATACTACCGACATAAGAATGTTATTTAAGGACTTCAGCAAAAAAAAATTCCTGAGGAATTTTGAAGACTAAAACAAAAGGGAGCTTTGTTATTAAACACACTAATAAACATGTTGCCAGAGCCTTCCCGTCCAAAAAGAGTGTTTTTAATCAGAAAATATTCTATTAGGAGATCAATATATTCTAAAACTATATTCTAAAAAACTATCATCCCAAAGGAGTTTCCCTAATGTCATTTTAACTTTTACTTATAGACAAAAATGCAGCGTTTTCGAATACTGTCCTACCAAAGCTTAAAGCATAGGTGCCAAAAGTTATTTTAAAAAGTTATTTTAAACCTATTTTAAAAGGATTTTCAGATAAATCCTTAGGACCAAGACCTCAAAATCAGAAAAGGACACTCAAATTTAAGAAGTCCTCAATGGTACCCAGTCCAAAATTGAACACTCTTTCAGTCTTACCTCCTTAAACCTTTTTGCTTCAATAGTTAAAGCCAAACGAAATTCATCTTCCAACTCCATATACTTCTGGTTTGACCCATTAATCTTCTCCTGCAATTCTTTAACACGCTCCTCATGTCTCTGTTCTTCTTTAGCCATTTCTTTTGACAAGACATTCTGGAATTCAGGTCCATGTAAAGCAACTCGAGTTTCAAGTTCTTTCCTAGAGTTACCAAACACATATGTAAGACTGACATAGCAACATCCAACAGTGCTACGTTACTTGGTTTTCTTAGTACTCCCTAAAAACAGAAAAATGAATTGAATGGTGAAGGGAGTTACAATGTTTAGTTTCACTGACACATTTCTGTCCTCCATGACACTGACCCTGTGAGGGGGAAAGATAGGTTGATTACTATCAAAATASTCACAACCCTGATTTTAAGTTTAAATTTTAATAGAAATTATTCAATTGCTCTTTGCTGTTAGAAACTAATAAGGAAGCATAAGGATCTGGAAGCTATACAGGGACTTGGGAAATCAGCCTCAACCAAAAATCATCGCTCCAAAGACCCCCGGGGTACCTGCCTCCCTCCTGCCTGGAAGCACCCCTAGAGGGCCATGATAAAGCAAAAAATCACCCTGTAACTTAACACTCTTCTATTTACTATTTCTGTTCAGTATTTAAGAAAGAACAAAAGAAATCTGCTGTCCTCACGTTAAACCTTCCGGGGATTTATGATGCAATTAGTAGATCCTCCCCATTTATACCTGAAGTTGTTTGGGCATTTGTACACATTTATTCTTGGAAAGTTGAGCAAGTATTCTTATTTTATTATTAAGCTACACACACAATGATACTACACATCACTGCCCTATCTAGTTCTTACACATATTTGATTGTGTATTTTTACTTTTTAATAATAAACTAATTTAGGGGAAAAAAAAAAAAAAAAGACTAGAACACAATGTCCACAATGTCTATGTCCTTTAATATCTCCTCTAGCTTGTTGTGAAAACAAAATGGAAAACTCCATACCTCTGTTCCTGTTCTCTTACTATGAGAAGTTCATGTAGTTGTTTTACCTTCTCCTTCTGTTGTCGAAGGGATACCCTGAGCAACTGGACTTCTCTTTCATTTGCTGATGCTCTAAGTTCTGCCTCTTGAACCTGCTTCATCTATAGAGAATTCATAAAAATAAGAACAAGATTCTTAAAATTGTCATCTATTTGACATGTCTTATATGAGAACACAAAGGATCAGTTGCTTCATTAATGTTTTATGCACATCTGTCTSAGCTATTATGTTTATAGCATGCTGCACAGCCATCAATCGTTTCCCAAAATTTTATGGAATTTTCTAGCATTATCTATCCCAAGCAAARCTTTACTTTTTTATTGATACACATTTTGTAACATTTACAGAAATTATGTATACATGTTTACAGATAGCTTAACTTACCACAAAACAAAGAAAAAACACCAAAACCACCAAAACCAAAGAGATTTCTCTAAAGAACCAGGAATGTTTACTTAATTTGAAGAATTTAGAAGTCTTCTTAGACTTAGAAGTGGGACACATATATTGGCAGAATGATTTCCTCCAGCTTAAAACTCCTGTACTGCAAATCTTGTAATTAGTTTCAAGGAAACAAGGAAAATACTTTTAGATGTATTCAACACTATATATATATATATATATATATATATACACACACATATAAGATATATATATATGCATTCACACTCCACTATGATGGGTGTCATTAAAGTCTGCATCTTACTGAGTTTTACATTTTAACATTGCTGAACAGCGTTGCCTTCTACTAATCTTATAAAAACAGAATGACAGCATGAACACAAGATGGCAGACTCTGCTTTTCCATTTGATGTCAACCATCACGAAGAATTCCTTGTTATAATGAGACTTTTTACATGCAAAGTATCTTTTTGGATCTGAGAAGTAGAAAAGAAGGATCATATGGAAAAATTATAGGAAAGATTTTATTTACTCATGAAATGGTAATTCACAATCAAGACATTTTAGAAGGTGCAAGTTAGAACATGAGACAGAAAAAACAGAGGTGCTAAGAGGTGTTTCTGCTCCTCCTAATGATTACTTGAAAAATCCACCTCCCCCTCTGCATGCTTAAGCAGAGAGTATTAATCAATTTTCTTGTCAATCTGTCCTCCAAAGCAAAGCATTTGGCAAATCGTCCCCTTCACGCTCTGTGTTTACACAGTTCCTACCCCTTGGCTTTCCAGGGTACAGGAGCTGCAAGGAATTGCTGATTCATGAACCACTTGAGACTACTCAAGTGTTAGTTATCCAAAGGCAGAGCTGGAATGCAACAAAGTCTGCCTAATTTGCATTTGAACTCTTGGAAGAAAAACAACAAAAAAAATCTATTTTCTTACAGAATTATATTTTCTGTTCCCTCTCATCTGTTTTATAAATTTTGTAGTGAGGCTTTTATATTTATTTTCGAATCCTCGTATTCTACATGTTAAGTCTCTTCTTGAGTAAGATTTAGGCACGCCCCTATTGTTTTGGAGATGAAATGAAGCACTTGTCTCTTAAATAGAGGAACATAAAATGAACAAACATTGACATAAGTGTCTTGCATCCTCTGAAGCGGTAATCTGGTCATGTTGACTTAAATTGACAGCAACTATTTAAGGAGTGACTACCACTCATCATTGATGGCTACAGTTTCAGGCCACATTCATCTCCTGATGCTATCTTTCCATGTGTACTGCAAGAGCAGATCTAAAACATATGAACCATCAGGTTTCCACTTTACTAGTGCAGTTACAATCTATTTATCTAGTTAAACATTTTTAGAAATCTCTTTTCAGTACTATATAATTTTAGAAAATCTTCTAAAGCTCTAGTTCTGAGGGCTCAGCACCTAGGATTTAATGTCTTTATCTTAAAGACAATGTCACATATGATGTATTACCATTTTAAAGGTTAATACATTACTTAGTAATTAAAATGGAAGTTTGTTATTAACTAGTACTGTGTAGCAAAATCAGCTTTTACTGTGAAGAACTGGGACACAAGGCTAGTGTGTTTTACTGTCTAGTAAGGTAGTAGCCCTCCTGTCAATGTCATGTTATTTACCCTTGAAAAATGTTACCTCTGCTGTTCGTTGCTGCAGCCGTTGTGTCTCCATCTTGGATAGTGTTTCTTCTAAAGCTTGTATGGCCTTCTGATATTCTGCTTCTTTATTTTTTGCCTGATTTAACTCATTAGTAAGTCTTTCAGCTTCACCTTTCAATTGCTGGATATCTGCTTGCAATCTTGTTTTAACCTCTCTCTCTTTTAGTAGCAATTCCTTTAACCTGAAAATTAATGCAACAATGTTGTTATAAACTTAATACTTATGTTGTACTTAGTCAGGGCCACTGAGGAAAAAAAACACCTTTAAAGTGTTGCACTTTGCTCTTTGCTGTTTTACCACGTGCGGGATCACAATGCAGGACTGCTTAGTAATACATAAAATATCACGGAAAGACGTAGCCTGACTATTTTGAAAATATATATACATATATATCTTGAAAAGAAAGTAAGATGGAGACAACCAGATGGATGTGGTCTTACATAGACTATATAGACTATATATATAGAACTATAAAGTCATACTGGAAAGGTCRTTTGTTTACATTAGAACTTAATAATAACAAATTGTATTTTTTGATATATTTATTTTAGAAAATGTAGATAATTTATACAACATTGTTGGGATCTTTAAGGATATTCGAATTCCATAAGAATAGATGCTTAATATAAGATGATAACAAAAGAATGAACCTAATGAACCTAAATGAACCTAAACCCAAGGCAAAAAAAGGAAAACATTATAGTCAGTCAGTCATGGATGGTAACTAGGAAAATATTTGGCTTGTTTCTTCCTTACAAGAGAGAAAATGTTCCTTTCATACACACAGCACAATCACGAAGAGGAGGAGCAGAGCAGCTCTCTCCAAGCATTGCTGACAACACACAATACTTCGCTGGAAGGGACAGCTTTTGAAGGAGAGAAGAATGTTAGCTAGAACTGATAAGGATTAGGAGGACAGTCTATCCAAGGAGCTGCTAGATCAGACTGGGACAACATACACCCTACTGGCTGACATCTTGGTTCAACTGGACCACACCGGATAGAGAACTCCATGTACAGACAGAAAAGGAGCTTGGAAATACAAAGCTGGAATTACAAAATGAGGTAACGTACCATAAATAGGGCATGAGTTGAAATTGTACCATTACAATAAGGATTGCTGGGAAAGTAGAAGCCTAGAATTAGAGGTAAGCAGGGTACTGATAACTAGGCATGGAGAAGAAGAACTGGGGAGTAAGCGAAGTCAGAATGTCTTGTTCTGCCACCTCTTATCGAATTAACAGTGACAACCCATCAGGTTTTGCACTGCGGTTGCTTTACACCATGGTAGCAGGAACAYTTTCATAAAGTAGCACTGGAAGAATTTCCAGCAATACTTATTGATGGATCATTTTCCAAGCATTTTTAAAGCTGTTCTCACTTCTTTAGCCATATAACACTGTGACTCAGCTAAAAACAACACCAACCACTACAGCACTTTGCTTCCATACCTATCTGTAGTGTATACCGCCATACTCTGAATATTCTTTTCTTCTTTCGCATGTTTTTCTAGTTCTTTGACATGCTCTAGTAATTTCTTCTCAGCTTGTTCTGCTCTCCACCTTCTTTCTTTCTCCTGATCCAGTTCCTGAATCAGTGCCTAAGCAAGAACATATTAAACATCAGCTTACTAGGAAACATTCTACTGTATCAAAACYGACAAACAACATTCACAATTGCAGAACAGGATTTCTTGTTCTTTTTTCTGGAAGAAACCAAAGACAGACACGGCTCTAAATAAAGGAAAATTCCCCTTGAAAGTTAATATGGTGCACTATCAGCAGGAAGAGAAGTTAAGAATTTCATTTTTTTGATGCTGTCTCCTACATGCAATTTCTTTTGTCACCTCTAATGTTAAGAGTTTCACCAAGACATATGCTTGACTTCAACGAAGAAACACGCTGCAATTTAACTTGAAATGATGTAAAACATACTCGGTATGTGGATTCCTCCGGGGCATCTGAATTAGTTTCTTCTATTTTTTCTGTACGGTTCTGCTTTCCTATTAATAATTCAGCTCTTCTTCCCATTACTTCAAGGTCTGGAGTATCTGATGAACTGACATGAGAGTCTCTCTGATTGGAGCGTGGACACTTGGATAAACTTTTCTCTTCTCTGTATCATCGAAAAACCAACAAAAAAMCCAAAACTATATATATATATGCACATGTATACATGCAGAATTGAAGTATCATCTTCTACGCTACCATCAAAGCTACAAGAGATTCAGATATTTCTACAGAACAAAACTTTCAAAGTTCTACATAGGACCTGAATTGTATATACATGCAAAATAATGGGTAAACTGGCCAGGACAAAAACCAAACTCAAATCTTCAACTCAAAACTGTAAGAATATGGAGTACCAGTAGACGCTCTCTGAAAACATCATCAGACAGTTCTGAAACAACTAGGCGCAGGGGCTGACTAAAATAATACTTCTCATATTTACTATATAATCAACTATAAATTATTACAGCAACCTCTGTTTTATCACAAAATAAAGAGCTGTATCCTTGGGTCAGCAATCTGACTTTGTACATGCATATATATACACACAAATATATATTTAAATTTGTACTAAGCAGTCRCTAATATATACTTTTTTTTACATAAAGAGAATTCTGCCTCCATAAATGWGAACAAGGATAAAACTATGAGCTGCTACAATTCTAAAAGTGTTTATTTTGGAACATCATTTTCCCAATCTACAATTCGTTTTCTTTTTAAACTAAAGAGAAAWTTCTCATATGGGGAAATGATTGAGTGAAGAATGAATTTTAAAAAGTTTCAAATAAGCTTAGTTTGCTAGTGTTTATATACGAATACCATTAAAAGACACAGTACTATTTCAGAAACAAGAGAAATGAAAAAGTAAGGGAACAAAGGTATAGAAGATTATGCGAGGCAGGGTGGCAAATTAGGAAGATATTCCCATATATGAAATAAATCGTTAATTACTTTAATAAATTAAATATCAGCAGTTGCTGATTTTTTTTTTTTGAGGGCAGAGTTCAATGCAACTGTCATCCTAAACATCGGATTCATTATGAAGCTTCAGTAACTCCACTTGTAGAGCATTACTAACAGAAACAAATTAACCTATCACTTTCAGTACAACAACATTTTAAATTACATTATATTTACCCTGAAAATATTCAGCTCAATTTTCACTTTGTATGGCAAACCTAGGAATACCTGCCAGTTACTTTGCTCTTAGAATGACTGGAAGGACTCTTGGCAGATGAGGCAGTTCTACGGCAGGGTGGGATCTTGTTTCTTTTCACAGCTTTTCTGTCATTTTCTTTCCCGCTCTCATGGTCACTCTCAGAAGTTGGATCTGTGTCTCTCTTAGCTTTGAGAACATGTGAAGGAGCTTCCTTCTTTGATGCATCAGATACCTAAGAACAGATCTACATACTTTAAAATCTCTAATCGACTAATCTCTAACACATATTAAGGTGTTATGTTTCAAATGACTTAATTTTGTTAGCTAAGTAAAAAATTGCTTCCAAACTACCTATTCTCTCCCTTCTAAAACATTTAGTTTTAAAATTTTTAAAAAGAATATAAGACCAACAGAACAGCATATTTGAGAATAAGTAGTTGCTTTTTTACAAAATACCTGAAGTTTAATAAAATCCATGGGCAAAGAAGTACATTAATATGCTTAGTATGAAATATAAAACAGATAAAACAGCATCGGAAAAAAAATCTTTGCAAATATGCTAGGCACAAGGTAAACGCTTATGAAAATACAGTTGTTATGAATGCTTTCCTGTGTACTTTAACACCAGTTTGACCTATTATTTGGCAAAGTTAATTTTCACAAGCTTTAGAATCCAGTCATTTGATTGCATTGCATATTTTACTTTGGTTTAATTACATACATTAATGGCTTCAGAACAAACCCAGAAAGCAATTTTCTATCCAATATTATGTCATCAGGTAGTTCTTCTAGTCCTGTATATTTTTTTTTAATATAGTACAGAAGTTTTCATGATTCAAAAYACAATCTTGAGCTATAAATTCTTGCTTCTATCTTACTAAGTTTTTCAGTACACAGCACCAAGTCAGCACATTCCTACCAAGGAAAATATTCAAGTCACTCATGGTGAATTTCTGCATCATAGAGACACACCTCATTTTAAAAACAAAAATTTCTGTACAGTTAGAGAGAAAGAAAAAAATATCACCTTTTGCAGTATCTGAGAAATCTGATCTTCTATTTTTTTAATCCTCATCTCACTCTGTATTTTATCCAGTTTGGCCTTTTCTGGTTCTGAAGAGGAGATGGCCTCCGTAGAGGAGCTGGCAGAGCTTTGCAGGGACATTTTTGTTCGTTGACGAAAATAGGCTAATGCCTGGTCAATATGAGGTGTCACCACCGGGAATGTAGCACAGTTCTATTAAAAGGAGAGACAGCCCCTGCAACATTAATGACTTGTATGCAATATAAAAATCTGCTGCATCTATTTTAAGATTAGCACAGGCAAACTATAGCACCTTATCTTCATATTGGGGGGTTGCAGATGAAACCAAGTAGTCCAAAATATCATCTAAACACTGCAAGTTTTCTTCTGCCTTGTCTTCTACTGGTTCACCAAAAGCATTTCTTCCATCTAGAACTTTTAGTTGGGGCAAATTCTGAAAAACAATTTCTCTATAACCTTAAGGAGAGAAAAAAAAAAAAAGAAAAAAAAACACAATTAAACTGAAATAAATATGTGAAAAAAGTTTCCTGGTGTAGTCTAGGTCCCCCATCATCTATTAAAAATGCAATACATAATTTCGGAAGAAAAGGAGTAGTGGGTTATCTAGATGTTTCCATTTCCCCACCCATAAAGCCTATTAACAGGAAACATTACTGAGSAGATGATCTGGGAAGCTACCTCCATGTTCCTGGTCTACACTGGGATTTCCCTACCACCACAGTATCAGTACAGTGCCCCCCCCCCAAAAAAAAAAGAGAGAGAATTTTTACACTCTCAAAAATTTTCTTTGTGAAAAGACAGTTTTAGTCAGACTGAAAATTTTCACAGCAAAACCAACTCAAGGAAGTAAGGTGAGAAAATGCAGTAATATAGTTTCTTTGAATTTAAGGTATTGATTTTATTTGGCTCATGCCTCTTTCTGCCCCCCCTTCCCCCCAAAAAAACACATAGAGAAGCTCTAAACTAAACATGTGAAATTGATGCATCCACAGGCATTCCTTGAACTCTCCAAGCTGCCTAGCAAAATCCATGCCTATTTTCATGATAAACAYCATTGTCATACCACAGAGCATGTTACAGGTTATCACTGCCCATGGAAGCTGTGGTAAAGCAAGAAGGGCTAATGCTTAACACAGAATTCTCTTGGGAGATCTCTAGCGAAAAAACAGCTACCACCCATGTCTTCCCTTTCTCTTTTATATCTATTCCCAGTGGTTCTTTACATTTTTGGCTGTCCCACTCCAATATTCACCCTCTCTTCTTCCTAATTCTGCATTACTTTCTGTTCCTATAATTCTCTTTACAACTCTTGCCTTAACCTAAAATAATCTAAGAAGGTTTGAACCCGATCAAAGCATACAACTAGACTTACACTTCTGAAAACATTCTTGGTGGAAAAGTAAAAAAAAAAAAAAAATGTGTATGTGGAATGATTAATTTTGACAGAAATTAGATTTCTGCTGGCTGGTCAATTTMTGAATTTATTTACCAGCTTGAGAACTTGGCTTACAAGCTTCAGAACCTGGCYTACAGTTTAACGAAAAATGCCAACCTGCAGAGCATGAAGTGACTACCTAAAAACAAGATCCATACCTGCTGTGTGGCAAACTGGGTTGGTTTTTCCATTTTTCTCTAATGTGAGATTGGTCAAAGAGCACAGCCCCTTTGTGCACTGAAGTAAATGATTAATATCATTTATGCAGTTACCRTGCAGTTCAATACGACTCATCTTACTGCTGGTTCCATGAAGGCAYTGAAGCCCTGAAAATTTGATAAAAAACATTTACACAAAATACACAAGACATACAAAATGATGATTTCCGTTCAGGTCCAAGCTCAGTAATCYATGATCACATAGTATTTTATTGAAAAATTGTCAGTAAAAACAAATGTTAACTTGAAATGATGCAAGAATTATTTCTCCACATTCCTGGCTAGATGGAATTACCTATTAACAACAGGTATGTTTCCAGCTGTTAAGAAGCTCAAGATATTGAACATATTTTGCTTTGTGAATTTGTTGTTGTAACTTAGTTCATTAACTTAGCTGATGCAAACTTTATTTTCTATTTTGTTTTACCAACCCAAGCTGTGGATTTTGCAGCTTAAAACAAGTTGGTCATTTAGAAAAATAGTTCAGAAAAGCACAGTTACATTGTAAAAAAGCTTTCTTTTTGTTGTAAATAAAGGAAATATTAATCTTTTGGAAYTATAAGATTTGCCAAAATTCTGTGCACAGAATACTAGCATAGCACSAACAGGGACTAGCAATAAGATCTCTAAGTTTCAGATCTGCACAGCAAAAAGAAAAAAAAATCTGGAAGTAAAAAAACTTTGCCTTCAGTACGCATTTTGTTCAGTTTGTACTTATAGTTGGAAAAAAAAAACCAAAAAAAAAAAAAAGAAGAAATTCAAACAACATATTTGTTCACCAAATAGCTATAATTATTCAGCATCCAGATTCAGATTATCATAAAGTGTAAACATGAGGAAAAAGAAAAACCTTAGTCCTTTAATTTGCGTATGAGAAAAACAGAATGTTTTTAATTAATATTTTTAATCCTTTTTAAACCATTTTCTATGGACAATGCACATACATGTTTTAGGATTACAAACCTGAAAGAGAACTAAATCCAATGAAAATAATCCCAGAGAGTTCCAAAAACTTAAGCTTTAAAAGTTTAGATTAAGTTTCTAGAAAACTAAATGTTGCATTTCTTCTCTATAAATGAATAAATAATGAGATCAATACTCCTTATAATCTGAAAGGGTTATAAGGAAACTGAAAAAGGTTTCACTTAATAGTTAATTTTGTGAAAAATTAACTGGGCTGGCTCTTTTTAGGCCCTTACCACAGAACACAATAGTTCTGCTTTATTTAAAAGCTATGTAGCTGTACTAGAGAACAGACAATACCGTTGCTGTCTTGTATAAAAAATGAACTTTTTTTTCACATGATCTGAAGTGGAGCCTTAGCCTATGACCTTGTAACAGATGCAGCTGCCTGAGCTCATGTTCTGCATGCAACATCTGCTAGGGATGCTGGATCTGTTTTCATCCCTATTAGCCATGCAGGTAAATCTGAGCAGCTCCAGACAGGCAGCTACATGGTCAGGTTTACAGAGATGAAGTTCAGGCTGGCCAGAGCAACCCATACCACAAGACACCCGAGACTCACAACAGCTGCGACCTTTAGCAGCACTGTCAGTAGTGCTGAGCTCTTGGAAACTCTTAAAAATGCATCTAGGGAATTGTTTTGAAATTAAAGTGAGGCAGACCTGTCTTGCTGCACTGAACATGCCAGGGCCACTTACCAGAGAGATCGTGTATGCGGTTATACGACAAGTTCAGTACAGATAAATTAAGCAGTTTTTCTAGTCCTAAACAAAGCAAGGGAAAAAAGAAACAGAGTAAGATTTCCTTCAGAAGTGTGCACTGCTTTCATCAAAGCAAAACGTGCAAAATAAGGCTCTTAAAGCTGTAATAACAACATATGACTACAAACTATAACAGTAATAAAAAGGACATCAGAGCTTCCCCTTCTCAAGTAAGGTATCCTGATGTGATAAAGGATACAGAGCCTACATACTCAGCTCAAAATTCAGAAGATAACATGGCTGGTAATTAAGATCAGCTTAGTATAGCCTTAATTAYGAGCTACTTTCCCAAAGCAAATCGGCAAGTCCTGGCAAGTCCCCTAGGCTGTCAGGAGGAGGGAAGCAGAGGCTGCCGACCCTGCACGCTGTCGAGGAGGTTGCAGGAGAGGTTGAGGGTGCGCAGGCCGCGCAAGGCGCCGAGCCCCTCCATGCGGCGGATGCGGTTGGAGGAGAGGTCCAGGTGCTGCAGGCCCCGCAGGTGCGCGAGCCCCTCGATGCGGGCGACGCGGTTTCCGTGCAGGTTGAGCGCGCGCAGGCCCGGGCTCAGCGAGAGCTCCAGCAAGCTGCGGGGACGAGAGGCGGCCGTTACCCGCGCCGAGCAACCGCAGCCCCGCGCGCGCCCCGGCCGCAGCTCCCCTGCTCCGCACCTCCGCACACCCCTGTCCATGAGGCTGAGCTCGCCGCGAGCAGCCCCAAGCCCGGATCCCGACATGGCGCCGCCGCTTCAAACTTCCCTCGCCGACAACGGCCGGGAACGGTGGGCGCATGCGCGGGAGGGGGCGGGGGGAGCATGGCGCATGCGCGGGGCTGCCGCGGGTGTGCGCAGCGCCCTGCT
The DNA here is from genome assembly GCF_003342845.1 of Nothoprocta perdicaria. NCBI lineage: Eukaryota > Metazoa > Chordata > Aves > Tinamiformes > Tinamidae > Nothoprocta > Nothoprocta perdicaria. Next base: position 665,506 of record NW_020454339.1, on the reverse strand, counting down.
GCGGTGACACCGGTGGGTGTGCGTCACCCGTGTCAGCGGTGCGTGTCAGCGGTGCGTGTCACCCGTGTCAGCGGTGCGTGTCACCGGTGCGTGTCACTGTGCAGCACAGCTGGAGCGCGGGCAGCAGGGGGCTGCTGCCGCGACGCGAAGGCGCCCGCGGGTCGCGCATGGTGGCGCTGCCCCCTGCGTGTGGGGCTGAGCAGTTGGCTGTGCCSTGCGCTCGCTTTCCCTGCCGGTAGCAAAACAGCGATAACAGCTGCCCAGATCGATTTGTTGATATTTTTAGGTATGCGTTGAGTGGCAGAAGGTGGTTTGCAGAAGGAGGAGGTGTTAGGTGCGGTGCCCTTCTGGAGCTGCGGGCTCTGTCACTCGCTGCGCCACAGCGCTGTGTGGTGATGGACACGCGCTGTAACCAGATTTTCAGGGCTGGTAAATAGGATGGCATTTTGTTACCTAAAACAAGTGACGAATGTTTTAGATGCCCATCCAAGCCTCAACCTCCTACTCCAGAAGTGGAGGACTACACTGTACATTTTGTGTCATATTTGTCAAGATACAAAGATGTCTTTAGATCCAAGAACACCTAAAATGATCTAAAATGACATTCAATACTGTGTTTGTTCATGTAAATTGTTCCTTTTCTTTCTTTTTTTCCTCAGTCCCAGCACCTTTTCCTAGGTGCCCAGTCTGATTTGAACGACATGTATGCTCAACATGCATGTATGGGGGAGTCAGTATAAGTCATCACTAGTCACAGGGGGCAAAGGATCCTGATCTCAGCTCTCACAGTTCAATTCTTCTGCCTGTTTCCACAGAATCACAGAATGGTTGCAGTTGGAAGGGACCTCTAGAGATCATCTAGTCCAACCCCCCCCTGCTCAAGCAGGGACACCCAGRGCACGTGGCGCAGGGTGGCATCCAGGCAGGTTTTGAAGACCTCCAGAGAAGGAGACTCAAATTCAGAGGAGAGTAAAATTCAAGATCAGATCCTGTCTCAGGATCATCTTCAGGCTAAACAGGCCTAACTCACYCAGTCTCTCCTCATACGAGAGATGTTCCAGTCCCTTAATCATCTTGGTTGCCCTTCACTGGACCCTCTCYAGAAGYTCCACATCCCTCTTATRCTGGGGAGCCCAGAACTGCACCCAGTGCTCCAGATGTGGCCTCACCAGAGCTGAGGAGAGGGGCACGACCCCCTCCTTCCACCTGCTGGCAACATCCTCCTGATGCAGACCAGGATCCCATTGGCCTTCTTGGCCACAAGGGCACTGCTGACTCATGGTTAACTTGGTGTCAAGCARGACTCCCAGGTCCCCCTCTGCAGAGCTGCTCTCCAGCAGGTCAACCCCTAATCTGTACTGATGCCTGGGGTTATTCCTCCCCAGGTGCAGGACCCTGTGCAAGCTTCAGTYGAGACTAGTCTGACTAGTCAGGATTCAGCAATATATATTGTGGTTCCCTAGAGATCGCTGCCCTTTTGATGTATTGACGGTGGGAAAATAGCACTTGACTATTCAACTAAAGCCTCTTTCCCAAGAGAAAGGAGCCCTCCCCCAGAAGGAGGACTGATTTTCTTGATGCTTGCCACCCCCTACTCCTTTCCCTAGGTCTAATGGAGAGGTAGCATACACCCACCTCACAGAACTGCTTCTGGGGACAAAAATATTTTGAGATCATGTGGTCAAAATCAACAGCAAAAAGAAAAGCATTTACTGTATATTACTGTTATGCCAGTTTCTTTTAGAAAATCCCCAGACCTTAAAAGTTTGTGAAGTAAGTATTAAATCAACCTTTATGTGAGTTGCCAACATTCCTGGAAGTAACTGGTTAATCATCTTCACACACAAGACATCAAAACCCAAAGTTTTCTGAATGATTAAGCCAGGCTTTCCGTAGCGTTTCACTAGTAGGCAGGGCCATGGCCATCTTGTAACAACAAAGTGAATGGCAAATACGCGTCGTCCAGGCTCTGAAGTCATCTAAACTGCTGTTAAAAATGGGGAAAGATGTGAAAAGGAAAGACAAGGCACAGATTCAACTCAAAAGAAATATAGGTTATTTTGAGGGGGTCAGTTTTATTATAGGAACAATAGTAGGGGCAGGGATCTTTGTGTCTCCCACGGGCGTGCTGAAGCACTCGCTGYTGAACGTCGGCGTGGCCCTCGTCATCTGGACTGCGTCGGGGCTCGTGTCCCTCATGGGCTCCCTGTGCTATGCCGAGCTGGGCACCGCGCTGCCCCTCTCCGGAGGCGAATACAGTCACATCAAGAGAGGCCTTGGCGCCCTGCCYGCCTTCCTGTTCATCTGGACGTCGATGCTCACGAAGCCGGTGTCGAACGCCGCTCGAGCCTTGCTCTTCGCCGAATACGCCACGCAGCCCTTCTATGGCAGGTGCCCGGCACCTGAAGTGCTCAAGAAATGCCTGGCCCTGGCGGCTCTCTGGACCCTGGGCATCCTGAACGGGCGCAGCGTCAAGATGGCGGCATGGGCGCAGAGCGTCTTCACGGTGCTGAAGATGGTGGCGCTGTCGGTCATCGCCGTGGGCGGCCTCGTCCTGCTCCTGGGGGGCCGTCGGGAGCACCTGGCGAGATTCGAGGATGCCTTTGGCTCGGAGGTCCCCGACGCGTCGCAGGTCGCTGAAGCCTTCTTCCAGGGGCTCTACGCCTATGGCGGCTGGTGGTCCCTCAATTACATGGCAGGTATCTTGCCCTTTCTTTTTAGGCTTTGTTCTGCCGCTCGGCTTGCGGTGCCCAGCTGAACTTGCCTCTCAGTCAAAGGGTAGAGTCTGTATAAACTCTGCAATGCCCCCTGTGCACAATCAAGTTCTGTCTGTTGATAAACAGACTCCTCTGTTGTGAGGAGGAACTTCTTCAGTGTGAGGGTTATGGAGCACTGGAACAGGCTGCCAGGGAGGTTGTGGAGTCTCCTTCTCTGGACGTCTCCAAACCCACCTGGATGCCGCCCTGTGCCCCGKGCTCTGGGTGTCCCTGCTGGAGCAGGGGGGTTGGACTAGATGATTTCTAGAGATCCCTTCCAACCTTGAACATTCTGTGATTCTGTGATAAAAGAGGAATTGCTCTTCCCCATGGAACTTTCTTCTTTCATGCCCAGTCTCCAGAATCATTGATTTTTAAACAGTAACACAGGAAAAAAAAAAAAAAAGTAATGTATACTTTTTAATTACACATGAAAATAGAACTTTGCACACTTTAAAATAATCCTCTTTCTCAGTCCCATTGCATAGATATAGATACTTGTATAAACATGCCTATGCCAAATCATGCACACAGTAAGAAGCAAGCCCATAAAGACAGTTAAGTGATAAATCTGTGTTTAGATAACTACACCATCTCCGAAATTACCCTGTTGATTTTTATATAAACATTTCATTTGGAATTCTAGTAAAATATAGCAATTTAAAGGGATATATAGGATTGTCTGTCAGTAATAAGTTCCTTGRGAAAATACAGTGTTGGAAAGAGGGTAGATAAAAACGTGAGGAAAGTGATATGCTGAATTTTAAACATTCAGAGTCTTTTTAAATATTCATTTCCTTATCCTGTTTATCCCTGATGGCACCTGTGATAATAATAAATAGAGCAACCATGAGTTCCACAAAAGCTACAAAGAGGCAATATTCACCATGTTGGTTATGTCCTTCACAAGCAGTTAAATGAATAGTGTTTTATAGCATCATTAGGTCTACAGCATTAAGTGGTAAGTTAATGGATATTTCTKTTATACCTTTAGCCTTATTTATCCTTTCTGACCTGTATCAGATGTCAAACATTAAGTAAACTAAGTACATGAAATGCAAAACACAAAGTTCAGTGGCAAGGAGAGGGTGAAAATTGGGTTAATGTTTAAAGAAATGCCGGTTACTGTTAAAGTGAAGTTATTCTTGCCTTGGAAATATGCTGAAATCWAAGTGGTATAAATCAGAAAAATACATTTTTACAAATTAAGATTTTCTTAAAGCAAACATTTGGCTTTGTAACTCCCCCAAAAATGCAAAATTATTCATAAAATGTGTTGTATTTTATGTTAACAGTAGTAATTAAAGTAATAATTACAGCATTGCATTTATAATACTTAAAGCAGCACAGCTGTTTAGACAGATGCAACCAGTGTAATCACCCTCTTGCATTGAATTTCCTATTTTTTTACAATAACGTTAATTCCTGTGAGCTTGAGCTAAAGAATCAAGTGCTGACAGGGCTCTAACGAGCAACAAAAGATAGTCAGTGGTTCTAGGGTTGTTTCTTTCTGTGCTGACAATCACCAACTGCATTTCATACAGGTTAAATAAATCCCAAGTCCTCTTATAGACAGTGCCTGAATTTCACGGATGTGCTCATGCRGTCGTGGTGGCTCCGTGCACTACACAATAGGGGCCAGGGTTAAAACTCGGGTGCTGAACATGGGAATGATCTTTGAGGGAGGAAGAAGCATCTCTCTCCTACCACCTTAAGCCTATTACATCCCTGTTTGACTTTTCTCCTTCCCTTGTGACCAGTCAYGTTTGGAAGACTGGAAAAAGAGTGGGACAGAAGGGGAAAAGAATGGAGTGAAAGAGAAGAAATAGAATAATTTTCCTCAATCCTTTTTGACTGAGATGAGGAATAAAAATGGGGGTTTTGGAGAATCTTTATGTGCAAAGCCTCTCCATGATGCTACATAGGTGCAGCTCCCTCTAGAGATAAGGCTGGGTGTATTTTAAGATATTCCTATTTATAGAAATCAACTCCCATCTTTTGCTGGGTTTACAGCACAGTCATTTATTAGGAATATGTGCAGGTGCTTCAGTGGTTCAAATGTGAAGTTTGGAGCTTTTTCTTACTGTGATAAAGGCTGTTTTAAGGTGACAACCTCGCACAGTACTTTTTTTCTGCCAGCTTTGCCCTGGCGAGGAGAATCAACAGCAGAACCCAGTTGGAAATGGTCCCATTTAAAGTAACTGCATTATTGCCCTTCTGACAGTGCTCTCCTGCTATATTTTATGCATTTCCTGAAATAACAGCCAAGTTTTGTATAGGAATAGGAAACTGAACRTAATACTTCAAGTCAGGAGTCAGGAGATGATGTAAAGAATAAATAAACTAATTTTAGAGTCTCATGTTCATTCTTTTGATGTAAAAATGGAGTACTTTGAAATATACAATCTCTCTTTTTAATGCAAAGTCATATTTTTGGATTCATCAGATCAGAGAAAAAATGTCTTTACCTGTCCCTTCTCCCAAGATATCTGATAGTTGAAAATTAGCTAAATAAGAAAAAAATATATTATTTTTTGTTTATTAAATAACAAGCTATTTGAGAATCATGGTAGTACCTCACAGGCAATGTAGTTCAGGASCTGTGATGATGCTTTGGAGCATCTATTCTCTGTTAGGTTCAACTTGGGAACCTGAGGGGAGAATGTAAGGAGAAGGGGGCCAAACCCTTCTCGGTGGTGTCCAGTGACAGGACAAGGGGCAATGGTTACAAGTTGAAACACAGGAAGTCCATCTGCATGTGAGGAAGAACTTCTTTCCTGTGAGGATGACAGAGCCCTGGAACAGGCTGCCCAGGGAGGYTGTGGAGTCTCCTTCTCTGGAGGTCTTCMAAACCCGGATGCCGCCCTGTGCCCCGTGCTCTGGGTGTCCCTGCTGGAGCAGGGCRGGTTGGACTAGATGGTTCCTTGAGGTCCCTTCCAACCTCAACATTCTGTGATCCTGTGAAACKCACTTGCAGAGACTACGTTGCTTGCTTTATCAAATTCCTTTTTACCTTGTATTTTTCAGAAGAGATGAAAAATCCTAGCAGAAATATCCCATTAACTGTGATGACTGCTGTTCCTGCAGTAATTGTGTTTTATTTACTGGTAAATGTCTCATATCTGACTGTCCTGACTCCTAAGGAAATTGTCTCCTCAGGTATGGATTTTATTTTGTCTCATTAATAAGGGGTGGCTCATTAATATACCCACCCGCTGCCAGCTTAGTGAGTAACCTGTGCACTCCACACATTACTGGCAGGAAGCTGCTCTTTCTGAGTTTTAGCACAAAATCTTTGTTTAATTTTACCATATGGCACAAGTTGGATGGAATACACACAGACTATTACATATTGAAAATATTTCTGATTTCTGTCTAAAGAGAAATCCAAAATGTGTTAAAAGCTGCAAGATGAGGTGGACATCAGGGCTGCATTTAGTATAGATTCGACCTCTGTTTTCCTGTAATTTTAATCTTCTGTCCTTCTTCCTTCCCAACTTTAAAGCTAAAATCATCATTATTTAGGAGATGGACAAGCCTGACATGATAAGCAATATAGAAGAARCTGTAGGCCCCCAAATTGTAGCTATTTTGGGTTGGATTTTTCATGATATATATTCTCTTTTTTAGAAAAGCCTATTCAAAATGCTGTTTATGTGAAGCCTATCTCAGATGTGGTACCTAAACTGTCCATAAAAAGTTCAAAGAAGAATTGTAGCTATTCTTAATTGTCCAAACAGCACCTTTTAAATACCACCCTAATGAGACTGRGCCCTCAGACCTTTCCACCAGGAGTGAGCATAGACAGATCTCATTTAGCTGGAGCTGTTATTTTTCTTTTTGCCTGTTAATGGGAGTTTCGAAGCTGTCATTCAGCAACTTCCATTTGGCACTGAGGCCATTGCAGGCTGTGAGAAGTGCATGTGTTTGCAGAGCCTTTCTGAAATGAATCAAAGTGAATATCAGAGTATCCCTGAATCCCAGCTACCCAGCTGTCRTAGACAGTATCAAACATGTCAGGGAAGCTACGCCTATTTATTCAACCAAGGAGACAGCCTTGAAATTATGAGCTTAGATGCAAACACTGCTATATATTGCTGCAATTCTTATACATTCACTATAGCTTTTTTTTCTCCTTCATTTGCTGCACATATAACTACAAGACCTGTGTTCACCTTAGCGTTTGGTTATAGGCCTTCTAAATAGTASCCCTCCCTACAATATTGGCCAGTGTCCAGGAAACACCAAGAATCTTTTGTTCAAAAAATCTCTTTCGTATTTTCCTGGTTCCACCCAAAAGCAGAGCCCCATCAGTAACACGCTCCCTGACTTGTCTGCAAGCACATGCATCATGCGGGCAGTTTTTGGTAGTAGATCATGTCACCACCATGGTCATGCAGGAAGCTAATTCTTCATTTTCTTTCCCCAAAGGGCCTTGCCCATGGGGTACATTTGGGATTCATGACGTTACGTTGTAGCTGAGCTGCTCACTTCCACGGCGCTCTTTCCCTGCCTTGGTACTGGCACAGCAGGTTTGCCCAACTCTCTCCAGCAGGCAGTGGTATTCCCCAACATCATTCTTCAGGAAAATTTTTAACTCCTGAATCAAACACCCTGAAGATTAGATTTGTCACTTTTGATTCTTGTAAGAAAAAACAGACTGTCAGTAAATGATAAAACCTTGGTGTTTGTGAGGTTTCCATACTGTGGAGCCTGCTACTAATGCAGAACGTGGTGCCCACACTGTCACTCCTGCTTTGCTCTCTTGCAGTGGCTGTGGCAGTCACCTGGGCTGATCGGGTGATCCCCTCTGCTGCCTGGATCATTCCTCTGTTTGTTGCTGTCTCAATATTTGGTGCCCTCAACAGCAGCATGTTCACATTAGGTCGGCTAAGCTACGCTGGCAGCCAGTCAGGACATTTACCTATTTTGATATCCATGCTCAATGTCCACTCCTATACTCCAGCACCAGCCATGATTTTTTCAACTATCATCGCATCCATTTTTGTTATCCCTTCTGACCTTATTATGTTAACAAATTACTTTGGATTTTCAACCTGGCTCATGATTGGATTGACTTGTGCAAGCCTGATTGTGCTTCGGTATCGGGAACCCAACCTACATCGGCCATACAAGGTAAGTGGAAATAAGTTGTTAAGCGTTTTCACATATATATACTCTATAGTTAARGGTATAGTTAAGGTTAGCACGCAAGAGTTACAGAACAAATGCAATGATAGCAGCAATCATAAGCTGATAGTCACTAAAAATATAATCATCACATTGTTCAGAGTCCTTATTCATAGTCTGAAATACCTTTGCTTTTGTACACTGTACAAAGGGTGCAAAAACAGATGGACCCTGCCCTAGAGAGCTTATAATTGAGAGCTTAAAACTGAGAACAAAAGATGGATTTAGAGGGATGGGGGTGCTATGCAGTCAAGTAAAAGAGGAAATTATCGTAGTGTGACAGGCTGGACGTTCACGGCAGACTCTGCCAGGCAGGGACTACTCTCATCTTTCTTGACACAGACACAGGCATTAAAACAGATAGAATTTTCCTACATTTAGATGCTGGATTGGAAGCGTATTCGAACTTCTAGGTATACAAGTTGGATTTTTTTAAGTGCCCATATGAACATATGTGGAGGAAGGACTTTTAGTGATGCCTGCCTCTTCCCTGTGATAATAGAAGGAGCCTATATAGGTATTTTAGAAAAGACACCTATCTTAAACAATTTTAGATGCATGAATTTCAACCAGGGTAAGATTGCAGCAACATGAGAAATGGTATTTATAGTGTAGCAAAGACTGCGCTATTACTCTTATGCTTGAAATCATAGCTGGCTGGTTTACTTCCTCAAACATTTTTTTGCCTTTTTTCCAGGTGTTTCTACCAGTTCCATTTGTCATGGTGGCRATGTCTTTCTTCTTAGTTTTGGCTCCTATCATCTGGGCTCCAAAGTTGCAATATGTTTATGCTTTCCTGTTTATGCTGGGAAGCATCATTGTTTATTTGCCTTTTATACATTTTAAATTGCATTTTGCATTTGTTGATAAAATTACTTGCTACTTACAGCTACTGTTGGAAGTGTCTCCTGCTAATGCACCTGATGACAGCAAATATGAGTAAGGGCAAGAGTTTCATCCACGTTCAACCAACAGCAGTAGAGGTTTTCTTTAGCCAAGGCTGCTGAAGCCACAGACTACATGTTAGRTATCAGGTGTGCCTGTGCCTCTGTGTGTGTGTGTGCATATATATATTTATATGCAYATATATTTATGCAAATATCTAACTTCATGAGTTTATATACATATATAATGTGTGTGCATATATATGTGTATATGTACACATAGTTAAGTTAATACTTAAGTGCATATAAATGAATACAAATACTTAGGTGTATACATATATGTTTATATATACACATGCCTATGTTTAGTAAGGGCAAACAATCTTCTTCAAACAGGTAATGTCTATAAAATACTCCCTCTTRCTCTTGAAACCAGAATTAAAGTTAGGTATCTATTTACATAAGGTTTATCTAATAGAATTGACTAAATTACAGTACAAATATTTGCCAGTATTATCATAYAAGAAATACGTAAATACTTACATACCTGCATCATTGTATACATATACTTGGGTCTCCAAAGTAGGTTCTTCCAGTTATATTTAGTGCTTAGTAGTTTCTTTATTAGACTTTCTTTGTTTAAAGGCTTATTGTTCTGTTCACCTTCTGTTTTTTGCCTGAATGTATTTTGAAGAGAAAACTTTGAAGAGCACTGTAATCTGTTTTTAATCGCAAGGAGAACATATAAGGTGTGCCTAGCTACTTTAGAATAAAGCAAGCAAACAGAAAGTGAAATATTACTAAAAATTAAATAAGGTAATAATAATAATTTCACCCTTTTGTCACRATGATAAAACTCAGATCTTAAAAGACTTCACTGATTTTTTTAAGTCTAACTAAGCATTTCTATTGCAGTATTACTTAATTTATGTTTTACTGAGAAGTGTGAACTTTCTTAGACCCTTCTTCCCCATTTTTATTTTATGAAAATAAAGACACTCTTGACTGTTTCATTTTAGTAATTGGACGCTATTCAGTCCACCAAGGAATTAAATTTAAAACCAACTAGTACACAGGAAACATCACATTCATGGATGACTCATCTATTAATATATATTGTTGCTGTCACAATAGAATGATGTGTGTAGATCTGGCTAACCAGGGCTCACCAGCACAACCACAAGTGGCTCTAGGCAAACRTCACTCTTACAACACTATCCGCTGGGTTACTGAGTATTGTAGTAGTGAGTAAAATTGTGCTGCAGAGCATCCCATTGTAACAYGGTAGAGTAAGGTAATTCAATGCTTAGAAATTTCATTTCTTTGATGGATCAAAAATTTGGAGGTCAGGATGATAGATGCCTGGCTTGAATGCAGCAGTTCAAAATATAAAGTATCCATCAGCAATGACGGAAAATATTTTAACATTTAGGAAGTTTTAATTTTCTGCCAGAATGGGCCTTAAAATGAAAGTGAAAAAAAAGAGGTGAGTGATAATGCACAGCYGAAGATGTGTACAGAATGGCAATTGGAGGTTGAAATAAGACCTTTTTACTGGTGTAGGAACAAAAGTCCATGCAAGGAGGAGTGAAACAAATACAGCTGAAGTCCTGGAGACTGGATCCTACTAAAACTGAGGATATTTAATTTCACKCAATGAAACTATCAGAAGAGCATTTGTCTTGCTATTTTGACTTAAAAAAATCACAAGACTAGACAAAATTTTAATGGTGTGAAATTTTAAGAGCTGAAGTCTACTGAGCATTAAAAGAAAGGAAGGATTTTACGATTACTAAAGTATCAACCAGGGAAAAATGCAAGTGTGGTGCTTGGTTCTGTTCGAGATATTTAATTGACCTTGATCATGTCATCTGTTTAAAACTCATGTTTCAATATCTAACTAAAAATAGGAGTTAGAAGAAGAAAAAGGAATGAATCAGTAATATCATAATGAAGACACCGGGGTTTGAGAAAACAGCTTGGCAATGGGATAATGCTTAATCAAACATTTTATATAAATTCCTGTCAATGGATCTAGCTTTTTGCTTGGATTTGTTTACACACTTGAACATTGTAATGAGTTGCTGTATCTAGCAAATAGGTATGTGAGTGCATATTTGGGGCATGTATCTGTTAATGGTACAAATCTTGAATTCACAGTATTAACAGTCTCAGCAAAGCAAGGAAACTCAATTCTCTCAAATTTAGCATGAAATAGTTTGTATCTGTGCACCTTTTTATTATATTAAATACTTTTTATACACAATAGTCTTGGGCAATGGCCTATATACATACATATCCCCTAAGTTTGATACTAAAAGATCACCAAAGAGAAGAACCCAACAGTTAGAAAAGGCAGAACTAAAGCGGCCTGTGCAGACTTAATATATGACTATCCATTTCCATACCTGTTGACAGGGATTGATGCCACTCAATATTGAACTCTATCACTAGCAAGCAGTATCAGTCAGACCCCATCAGACCAGCAATATATATTGTTTATTTTTCCTGATTCTGGTGGATATTAATCATTASACTCCAAACAAGCACAGATATTTRACTATTGCCTCATCTCTAAGACTACTAAATGCCAGTAATAGAAAGCACACTCTAAAATAATTTAAATATACTTTGCTTTTATTGGGAATTATTCATTTTTCTTCCTTTTGTACTTAAAATATAATTAAATGTAATTTTACCACTCCTACTTATTTTTCTGAAGTTTTCTTGCTTTTCTTGATTTTTCACTCAAGGAAAAGCCTGAATCAGTAATATTTTTGTGCTAAATGGAACACTTTGTAAAAACATAATAGAAGTTAGTTCATTGAAGACAATGAAAACAAAATAAGACAAAACAACAGATTTATCTGTTTTCTACAGTGCCACTTCTGCATGTAGCCACACTATCTAGAAATTATTTGAAAGTAAAATCTAGTAATAATAGCAGAGTACTCAACAATTCTAGCTATATATTATTATTGGATTATGTGAAGAGAAATAGCAGAAAATGATCCTATCAAAACTTTTATTTTCAATCTGCCCATGAGGCCATGCCAGCTCTGCTCTCAGGGCTCACAGAATCACAGGATCGCTGAGATCATCTAGTCCAACCCCCCTGCTCCAGCAGAGACACCTAGAGCAYGCGGTACAGGGTGGCATCCAGGCGGGTTTGGAGACCCCCAGAGAAGGAGACTCCACAACCTCCCTGGGCAGCCTGTTCCAGGGCTCTGTCATGCTCACAGTGAAGAAGTTTCCCCTCATGTTTAGAAGGAACTGTCWGTGCTTCAGTTTGTGACCTCGCCACCACAGAATTCGTACGGCCCTAACCTTATAACATCCTCCCTTAAGGTATTTATACATATTGATCAGATCCCCTCTCAATCTTTTCTTCTCGAGGCTAAACAGGCCCAACTCTCACCTTCTCCTCATAGGAGAGATGCTCYCATCCATTGATGATCTTGGTAGCCCTATGCTGGTCTCTATCCAGTAGCTCCATGTCATGGAAAGTAGTTTGTGTCATGGAAAACTATCAYTTCACAGTCTCACTGTTCAGTTGTYATAGCCACTCTTCTAGAAGAGTTGTGAAGTATTTCCCAGGTTTATTAAAAATAAAATAGTAAAATAAATAAATAAAAGGGAAAGGAATGTCCAAGACTTGCATTGTGACTGGAAGAGGGTTAAGGGTTAAGAGTCTGCTTGTGACTTAGTCCAATTTCTTGAGATCATTAAGCTATCCCATGTATCTATTCACTTGGCACAAAACACTCAACAAAATGTGCAGGATATATTTCTATATCTTCCATTTTTAGACCATTTCCCTCTGTGCTGAAAGGAGTGATTAGCACTGTCTTTCCATTTTACATCTCAGTGCTCTTTATCAGGCAGTATTAGTTTTCCTACGTAAAGATCACATCCCACAGGCCCAGGTAGGGCTATGAACATTTCCAGATTTGACCAGGCTACGGGCAACACCAGCAGGGCTGAAAAGCACCTCAGTTTCCATTAGGTTTTGAGTATATTGGACAAAGCTCTATTAGTACAGCCAGAAAAGATGTGAGGATAACGTGTAAAATGAATCTTCTTATCATACCAACTCTCATTCAGCTATACCATTAAGTGGAAGAAAAATCCAGCTGGGACTGAGAATGGAACTCCCCCTTGAATATAATCTGAACTGAGACTAAAAAATACTGCAATACATCATGCAACTTTTCCTTAACAGAGGTATAATTTATCTTCCAAATAAAAAAAAAGATCAGTCCAGCTTTTCAGACAGAATTTCTACTTCTTTTTTTTTTTGAGGGGGGAAACTCAGTTAAATCTATGCACTTTTTCTTTTTTTTTTTTCAATTAGAAAAACATACATGCAGAAACAATTCAGGTCACAGCCTTTGTGAAATGGCTAGCAGACCTTTAGGATATATATTAGAAGAAAACAGCTCCCATCCAGAGGGGACATATGCCATAACAAAACATTTAAATAATGCAGTTTTGCCCCACAAAAAATTCATTATGCTTCCAGCAGGGCTCAAAAAAAAAAAAAAAAAAAAAAAAAAAAAAAAAAAAACCCAAAACAAAAACTGCACAAAACAAAAATTGCACAAAGTGTGGAAAAATATCCCCGTGTGTATTACCTCATTTAAGAATTGTATCCTTTCTTTATGCTTTTTATAGCCGTGTGTTGTCAGCTATTTATCATCACCGCTTTGCAGAATTATTTGCACAAATACATAGCCACATACCTGCAGCCACATTTTGGTTGTTGAGATAATACTGAAAACATCACTGACTGAAAAACAAGGATCGACGCTTGAGTTGGTTAATTCTTGGTTAACTTAGCTGACTRAGCAGACATACACTTATGAAAGTGGGCTGTGAGGAACCTGTAATTGATGTGCTCTTGTTTAGTTTGATATTTCCTACTGTGCTGTTAAGCTTGGAAATCAATAGCTTAAAACCAGGCAGTCACAGCTTAAGGAAGATGTATGGATTTGCTCGTGATGGGAAATGTGTCATATTAATCGGAGCGATGGAGCTCCCTAGCTCCTCTGGAGCTGCTCTAATTCGCTCCCCAGTGGAAAGGCTGGCGTATGAATTATGACTCCTGATGCTCTATTTTTTTTTCTGTGGCCTGATAAGAAGTGGATAAGTGAAAGATTTAAGAGCCATGATCTTTTCACATTACCCATATAAAACAAACACTGGGATCCTAAAGGATGAAAAAGCCTGCATAAATCTATGATACTCCTAGATGCCTCAGGAACCCGGGATAAATCCATCTGCAGTGATGGGGTTCCTGCATGGCAGTTCTTGGCGCGGGCCACAGTGCGGCAGCAGCCGCCTGCTCCCTGCTCCCTTCTGGGAATGAAAGAGTTCCAAGGATCTGCAGCCCATCTACTGCTGCCCARCAAGCTCTTTCCTATCAGAAACTAATTCTGTTTCTAAATCTGATTGTTTCTTAGAGCTACTCCTAGAAAACTAAAGCAGAGCAAAGCAGGCTTGTGACAGCTGTGCAGAATATATGTAATAATTCTTATGCTTGGCTCTAGCTAAGCAATTCCTCAAAGCAATTCTTTGCAATTCCCCCAAAACAGCTTCCCACAGTATCTTGATATTTCTAATCATGCTTGAGGAATTAAAATCAATACACATACACACCATTCTGCTTTTGTCTCAGGCAAAGCTGAAGAATCAGGAACTGCTCCTTTTTATTAAAAAATCTTATTAACTCCACCTATGACAAAAATGTGTAAGACATGAATATGCATGTTGCTGTCTCGAAAGATGTTCGTTAGACAAAGTTTTTTGGATTTTTTTGTCAATCTTTTAAATAAAAATATTATTGAGGCAATAAAATCAAATCTGTTAAAAGTTCTTTCAGAGCTTTTGGTTTAGTAGATATAATATTTTCTACATAGTCTTTCTACATAGTCTTTATTATGGTGTTTTTCCAAGTAGGAAATGAGATGTCATAATGACACTAAAAACTACAAGAGCAAAATCACTCATCTTTCCTCATCTTAAACATTTTTCTTCTTCTTCTACAATTAAATTGCATCTCATGGGCCACGTAATATTTAATATGAGGGAAATAGCAACTGTCCTTTATTTTGTGCAAAAATGGAATCCAAATTAACAAAAATCTAGGGGTCRGAAACATGTTTGCTATTTTTACAGTATCTTTCATAAGAGCTCTTCACTACTTGCATAGGAAGAGCCTTTTGTAACTGAGTTTMGGCAGAATGAAGAACTTATGAACTTCATTTTGTAAAAGAGCGAACAATCTGTTGCCTGCACAGGATTGCTCACAAATCTTCATTTGATTACTGTCAGAGGAAGCAGTGGTAAATTTTGACCAATTGCCTTATTTTCAAAAAGTGTTTATTCTTGGTCTAACCCTTTTGAGAAGACCTTTTGAAGACTTGTATGATGTGGGTTCTTTGTAAAACCCTTTGTGGGTTCTAATCTGTTAATCTTCTTAGGATGCAAAACTGTTGAACTGTTAGGAAGAAGTCACACATGAACATCTCCATGTGAGGAGGAGCTTGTTTCCTGTGAGGGTGACAGAGCCCTGGCACAGGCTGCCCAGGGAGGCTGCGGAGTCTGCTTCTCTGGGGGTCTCCAAACCCGCCTGGATGCCGCCCTGTGCCCYGTGCTCTRGGTGTCCCTGCTGGAGCAGGAAGGTTGGACTAGATGATCTCTAGAGGTCCCTTCCAACCTCAACCATTCTGTGATTCTGTGAATCATACTCCTTAGTGCTGCCAGTACTAACTTCCTGTGGAAGATCCAGCAGCACAAATGTAATGAGGCTGGTGGGGCAGTTGATCCAGAACAGTGTATGATGAAAGGGTATATAAAAAAGCAGGGCTGTTAATCAGAAATGATCAGGAGAGGAGACTATCCAAGCTGCGTTTTGAGAGCAATTCAGATGTGGCACAAGAGCCCAAAATCTCACATTTACAGTGAGTTGACACAAACCACAAAGCGAAGCTTTAGGCAAGACCAATGATAGTCTGCAAAAAACAGCCTTGGTCCTGTTCTATCCCTTAGCATGAATCCATGAAGTACAGTGTGGAGCAGATGGTTTATCACTACTGCTCATCTCCCCGTATAATAAAATCATGTGGCCGTAGCTAAGAGAGCCCTGTCTAAAAGAGCTCTCACTTCTCACAAAGGCGCCAAGCAGCCATCCCAGCATACCCTGYATCCCACATCCTGATGATGCTGACCACGAGGCATGAGCCAGAATATATGCCTGTCTTTATTTTGTCCCCTTGCCCAAGCACAAAGTTGGCAAAATTTATTTTTAGCATTCTGATGACCATAAATATTATCAGAGTACAGCTCCTTCACTGGAATACCCAGTTTATGCAGGATTTCACTGGAAATTTAAGCAAGGCAGTGGAATAATTTATCTGCAATGGCCAGATAAAGCAACAGAGCGTGTTTTGCAAGACTAATGGTAAATGATGATCCAACGAAAAGATAAGGTATTTCTTATCCATAAGCCTTATACGACAGGTGGACATAGCAGGATTTTTCACAGGATTTGAGATTAAGGAATGAGAAGCTTCAGGCAACCAAAGCACTAAGTACTTTACATTCCTACCTATGCAGAGATAGGTAGGAACCTGGAAAACCCATTTGCTTAAGCTAGAAAAYAGTAAGCAATAAATCTCTCAAAATTCTCTTTCAGCAACGAACATCWKTGCATTAATACCAAAGCAGCAGGCAACATATTATTTCTGAAATAAAAGGGAGACTATTACACAAAATTATTGTAAAAGTTAAGATCAGAGAATTGAGGCATGGGTCAGACGAAGAGGGTGTTCATAAAATCCTAGGAGGTGATGTGCTCAAAGCATTCTCCTTTTCCGTCTCCCTGGAGGGAGCAGACAGAATGCTGTGGGAAAGCTTGTTATAAAAATTAATCTTTTTCCACATTTCTTGGGGGCAATGCTTGACATTTGTGACAGAAGGGGCTCCAGCACAGCTATTTGCTACTGTGCAGTCTGCATCGTGCCCCTCTCTGCAGTCACATGCTCCACTTAAGCAAGTCCCTTCAGACAGTCTGTGGCCYTCTGCAAGGACAGACCAAAGTCCCTGGAGTGGAGCCTCTCCAACTTTTCGTTTTCCTTTGAAGATTTGTCAGCCTCTCTCTGGGTGACAGTTCCCTTCTTCATGGGGGTAATTCTACAGTTTCTAAGGGAAATGATAAAAAGCACTAGAACATTTTGTGCATTTCATRTTTTACATGCTAACAAGGATAAAAATGTTTCTGATCAGAACTTTGGAATGTTGTTGCCTTCTTCCTCTTCTACAGTGGGTTTTCTTTCAAAGGTCTGGTCTAAAAAGGCCTGGACAAACTAAAAAGAAATGAAGTGCTACTATTCACTTGGTGACATTTATTATAGGCATGGATACAAACAACAGCTCGTCGTGCCCTCTGAGTGCTGCTTTGACTTGCAATTTCTACAACAAAGCAAAACATCCTCTTTGGTTTCTATTCAGTTCTGTGATACACAAAACAACCCCAAATTTAGCATCATCATCATTGCAGAACTCTTTTAAACAAAATACATCATACCTTATATCTTTGTACATTCTGAGTCATCAACCATTGCTGGATTTAAATATATGCCTCTTGAAGACTAAGCTAAATTTACATTAATAAATCTTAAATTTATTAATGCATCTTTGACCTAATGCATCATTTATAATTGGTACTTACATACATCCTTGATATCTTCCATATAACAAATATTTTCATTGTGTGCTGCATGAATATTATCTCTTGTTTTGTGCAGGGAGCTTGAATTAAAGCTCCACAGAATGGGAGAATCTCATAGCAGACAGCAACTCAGAAAATGTGCATGAAGGCAAAAATAAGGTATTTGAGGATTTCATGTAGAAAATGTAGATTATGAAAATTTTTAATTCTTCAGACTTGGCAGCTGTTTGAACATGTGGCATTAATGCTAAGGTGGAATTTTGCAGTAGACAGATGGTATCCAAAGAAGAGTAATTTTGGTATCCCCTGTGAAGTATTATAAAACAAGACTAAACATTTGCACAGGAGATTGCTTCTCCAGGCAATTGCAGTGTTTTGAGGGAGGGAAAACTTGGGAATTTTTTTTTTTTTTTTTTTAAACAGTGTGCCCAATATTGATGCCTGAGAAAGTCTGCTGAAACATATCTGATTACTTTGATAAATCTCATCCTGGCCAGATCTCCAGGGTGGAGGAGAAAAGGTGGGAATTCAATTATGAAAGGTATTACTGGGGATTTTTTAAGGCCCATGCACTACCTCTTCCTCACCAAAATGCAAAAATTCACTCCTGGTGATCAAGTGGGCAGAAAGCAGCATGACTATGTGTCTGTCTTTGGCTTTTTCTCCCAGTGTTTTTCTGCCCATGTTCCTTTCATTTGTTTCAGCAGATAGTGACATCCTTTGAGAGCTCTCCAGGCAAGGTCTCCCTCCCCTGATGCCACTGGGTTCAGCATCTCTAAAAGTGCCCGAAGAGGCATAGCAGGAGGTAAGAGAGAAGAGCTACAACAGTTGTATTGTACACAGTATTTGCAGGATGTTACTTCTTCTTAACAGCAAGAAGAGAAACTCTTGTGTCTTTATGAATTTAAGTCAGAATGGTGACATTTAGCCAAAGAGAAGAACAAGGAGGTCAAACAAGTGTTTGAAGAGTGCTAGAAAAAGACCACTCAAGAATATAGCCACATGACCCTTTAGTCCCAAGTGTTTGCAAAATCTTACGTATGCAGCTGAGAGAGAAAGCTAGTCCTGAAAAACTGCATGGTGAGAACCCCTTTTTCCTCCTGTCTTTCACATAAGCTATATAACTATTGAACCACATGTTCTTTATGATGCAGATTATTAAGTAAAATGACAGGTTTGTACAGCAGGTTTCCTTGTACAACATTGTGACTTCAGTGCTTACTGGACTGACTTATTCTTGAGATGAGAACTAACACAGCAATACCCCTAGCTGTGAAAATTTAGCAGTACTGTCAATGGTTAGGCCAGAAAAACCTGCAATTTTGGCTTAGTTTAGCTCACCTGTGCAAGCGACTGCTTGCTGAACACAGAAATATCAACTTGCATTGGCTCTGCTGTTGCATATCCCTCACATGCAAGGTGTTCACCGAGGACCCTCTAAACACCGAGACTTATAGGTCAGGTAGTTTTGAACTGATCCTCAGCTAGTAGACAGAACAGTAACACAATAAGAGATCCTGTAACAGCAGAGCATTTGAGAACACCTATTTTTGTAAAGTCAAGCATCTGTTTCTATTCTAGATCTCCATTGCTGTCAGCAAAAAATATTACTAGCCACCACCTGACACGGAGTATGGGACAATGAAATGGAACTACTAAATGAGTTCCTTTAAAAAAGGGAATTAAAGAGCTTTTAATAAGAGAAAAGCTCTTCTCTCTTTTTTTTTTAGTACTGCTATTAGATTTTCACTCGGAGATTGAAACTCATCTGTTCAATGGCAGTCTCTTCAAATGAATCATTTAGACAGTAAATTACCTGAAAATATTCACATACCACCTCTGATGGGATTTCAAGGAAGCAAAAAAAATACATATTAAGCTGTCAACAAACCCACCACACTTCATTTCCTTTACTATTGCCTTATCAAGATCGTTTGGCTTTTCATACTGAAAGAAAAAGTTACTTGTTTGATGGGCTAGTCTGTCTTTGACCTTGTTATTACTTCTCTAACCTGAATGGTGCTAATAGCGGCACTCCCAGGCCAACCCTCTCAGGCTGAGCAAACATTTTTAACTAATAACGCAGTCGTACTCAACTCAGTTGAAATGCACCTGGCTGCAAYTTCTTGTTTCAATGCTGCTTTGTCACAGTGGTAGCTGCTGTCTGTTTTCTCTCTGTTTCTTTGATCCTAAYGAGGAGACGGAGAAGATCATGACTGCTCATCCACATGGGCAAGACACGTGGGAAGACCCTTTCACCAGTGAACATCAGCTTGTCCACACAGGCTGCCTGCAGAAGTTCCCACCAGCACTCCAAAACTCTGAAAAGCAGAAATATTGCAAAATAAATATTGAAATTAAGGATTTGCATATGAAACAAGGGCCTCAGCTCCATCAGTACTACAAATCTATGCTGCTGACTTGAGAAAAAAAAAGCAAAGCAGTCTTGATTTAAGGAATTTTACTTGTGTATATTTAGTGACAATCAGTAAAGAAACTTCCTATGATGAATTAAGCTATTGAGAGAAAGAAGATGAATCAAAAATCSTTACACTAACAGTAAACCTCCTCTGTCCCAGTCTTACTTTCCTCATTTCTGCTGTGGGTTTGTGCATGTAAAAAAATAAAACACTGAAGCTGAAGAAGAGTTGCACATGCCAGGAAACTGTGAAAAAAGAGCTGAATTTCTAATTCTGTGGGTATTTATGCTGTTCTTGTGTGCATTGTTCTCCAAGAGWTTTCTATTCAAAAGAATCACATGAACTTCTCAAACTTGTATATAAAGTGTTCACTTAGCTTTCTGGGATTTTTTTCTAATTTAGAAAGTGTTTTTGTCAAATGATGGGTATTGCTCTTATCCCAGCTTTGGTTAGCAGCTTGCCCTTGTGCCCCTTTGAATCACTGTGTCAGATAAACTACACACCAAAGAAAAGATAGTTTTAACTTTYCTACTAACAAAAAGTAAGTTAAATCAGATTACGGCTTCTCAAACTCACGACAATTCATTGAAGCATCTATGGSCCTTTTCTAAGATCAAACATCAGACAGACACACTGCACATGTAGTACAATGATCATTTTGCTTTGTAGGGAGAATTCTTTAGTTCCACCAGGATCTTGGCCCATGGGGAGATTTCACTGACAGAAAGCATTTCTGAGCCTGTGCTTCTTATTGCATGTGATGCCAGCTTCCAAAATGTTTAAGGGCAGGATTCAGGACAGCTGAAATCGCTGTGGTTCGTCAGGCTCTTCAGAAAATTGTCAGCATGTGCTTGTTTCTGTYTTTATCTGCATCAAGTGCCAGGGTGATTTTTTTGCTAAAAAATGGGATTATATTTTGGATACCACCCTGGACTCTATCTTGGTGTATCTAGATCCAAATTTGAAACATAGTCTTCTGACACATCAAGCAGAGCAAGAAATAAACGTTTTTGGTACATGAACCAGTCATTTATCCTTAAAGGGCATGAAAGTATGGCAGATAGAGCCCTAATTCATTTAATTTCTAGGTGATGGAGATTTCTCTCTAGTAGTCCCCATCTGAATACCCTTTCTTTTCCTAATAAATAAATAAATAAATAAATAAATAAATAAAAATGTAATGATTAGTACCCCAAGTGCAAGTCTCTTTTAACTTTTTTTCCCTTTTGAATTTTTGCATGAGAATTTCCAAGTTTTAAAAATAAAGAAATTGTCAAAAAAAAAAGCCAATATAACTAGAACCTTGCTACTTAGGAGTTAAATAGCAGAAAACACCATAAACCATTTTGTACAATAGTTCCCAAAATAACAGTTCAAAACTAAGCTGAAACAGATAGAAGCACTCTTCTTTTCAAGCCCATATGAACCTGATTTGGGTAGAGGTGTAAATTAAAGACATGCCCTTTACCAGTCCATGTGATACATTCAGCACTGCCAAGAGCGGGATCTTTTTCC
The DNA here is from genome assembly GCF_003342845.1 of Nothoprocta perdicaria. Lineage (NCBI taxonomy): Eukaryota > Metazoa > Chordata > Aves > Tinamiformes > Tinamidae > Nothoprocta > Nothoprocta perdicaria. The sequence continues at coordinate 644,010 of NW_020454339.1, read as the reverse complement.
CATTCTCAATAGTAGTTTGGTCTCTGATCCTTGTACCACAKGCTGTATGGCATTCAAATATGTGGTGCCACTAAAAGGGATTTTGCTTTTAGAATCATGACTAATGTTGAATATCACCCAGGAGGTTTCTCCAGGGGTTTCACTCTACTTAATCAAGCTACCCTTGCCCACTTCCCAGCAAGGGCAGAAGGTACATACAGCACCCTGTGAATAAACCTKGCTGCTGTAGATGTTACCTCAAGGACTGTTGCACTGCTGAGGAGCTGCAACTGGTCTTTCCTCTGTTTATAGAAGGCCATGATGGGCTAGGAGCTTCTACAGAAGAGGAGAGTGATTTCTGCTTGGCAGACAGCATCGGAAACTGGCTACAGCCAGGGGAAAATTCTGCCCTTCCACATCTACAGGAGGAATTAGGCAGCTGAAAGAGGGTGCTAGAAGGTGCTCCCACCATCAGCTTGATGTGAAAAGAAGGAATAGTTTGCTCTTTTTGRGACAAGCTCAAATAGAGAAAAACACATTTCAGGAAATGTGTTGTATGTCCTGCTATATTCTGCAGTAGAAATTCTCTGTAGGGTCTGGCTTCAGATTTTAAGTCACTCTCTAAATAGATGCTGCATTTTAAGACTGATCTTGAAAGTCTCAAAGGTRCAAAGTCCAAGCTGAAATACACAGAGACACACACCTCTTCAGTGTTACTAGAGGGCTCACCAACCACAAATGCTCTGTATTTGCTTAGTAACATGTTCAAGAAATCTTCATCTCTACTTCCATCTGTCAAGTTGTTATTTAAATAAGGAAAAGTTAATATAGTTTTATGATAGGATTATGAGTGGTAGAAGGTTCTTGTCTATTTTACTGTCAAGTTCTCCAGCTCCTCTGTATATTCAGCACAGTAATATTCTATTTATAAATCATATGTTATAATATGTTATAATAATATATAATAATAAGATTGTAAATATTGTATTTAAGAATACACTAATATTCTTTAGCGCCATCATGATCAAAGATCTCACTTTTCTAAGAAATTGAAAGCTTCCCATAGATCTCACTTTTCTAAGAAATTGGATGCTTCCCATACTGTACATATGCCCTTTCATTTTGCATCACACCTTAGAAAATGAAGCAGACTAGAGAAATTGTAAGAATTAATATATATATATTTTCCAATTCATGCACTACCTACTTTCTCGTGCTCTCTCTGAACGACATCTGGGTTTTCTTCAGAGTGTCTGGCAGCCTAACTAGGAAATACATGCCAAAACATCTGCAAATCAGCTACATATTGCAAAGCATCTGCAGGCTAGAGCTCATGGGAGTTCCCTGAGCTATGGTCTAGGGAACACTAGGAAGCAGGAGGGAAGAGGAAGAAAGACAAGGAAAAAAACCCCAAATCCTTGTACTGCATTATTTGTACGAACAAGCATAGAAATTAACTCAGAAGCACATCAGAAATGTACAGCACCGGTTCGCAACAGGAAATATGTTATATGGAGTTAAAGGTGATGAATAAAAAGAAACAATAAACATAAAACAAAATAATAATAATGAAAAATAACAAAATAAAAAATAATAAAAAATAAGATAACAAAGTGGGACTAAGAACAAAGAATGATTTCTTATTCAGCTAATAGTATTTCAGAGTTGTAGTTCTTTTTTACAACCAGAATCTTGGACATATCAGTTTTGAATCTTGGACATATCAGTACAGATTTTAAAGATAYTATCCTTTGGCATTCATGAATGATTAGCACAATTGCATAAAAATTCAGACTAAAAGTTTTTGGAAGGGCTCCTTGGTCAGCTAGTCCTAGCCTTCATCACTAGTATTAGATTAGACCTCTACAGTCTTTTGTGGTAACAAATTCCAGGAGTTTTCTACATGCTGTGTGTAAATATATTCTTACTTGTTTTATATCTGTCTCCTGTGTGTTTCTGCACTGCTCCCTTGACGTGCAATATCCAGATTTGATGTATAACATTCTTGCATTCACCTTAGCCACTGTCATCCCTTAGSCTTCCTGCAGGTGAAGGCCATTTATTTTGTCCCTCCTCACAGGGCTGCAACTGCTGGGCTCGAGCTTGAGATCACAGATCTGTGCACAAGCTTTTATGCCACTTTTTTTCCCCTCTCTTAGTTCTATGAAAACCCTCCAAAGCTCCCAATCACTGATGTGACATCCATCCTTATAAATGTTTCTAGGACACTTCCTAAAACATCAGAAAAGATGTCATAGTGTTGAGTTGGTGCCTAAGATTTCTCTGCAGTGTAGATATGCACATTTCCCAAGTACAGATTCAAAACAGCTGAGGAGGCATTTGCAAATAAAGAGTGAAGGATGGGGTGCGCTAGAAACCTGAGCATGGGACCTACAGGCTGAAATCATGCCCTCACCTCATTCACCTGTGTTGGCAGCTGCCTCCTGTTCTCTCATATCTCATTTGCCTGTTCTGATGCTTATCTTTCACCTTCAAGGGAGAAGAAGATATGATCACAAAAGAAATGATTAGGACTAGCCTGAGAAAGTTTGAATCCACATGGCCTAGCCAAGAAAAAAAMCAGACTGTAAGACACTTGTGGTAGAAGCCCTGTTTACTGCTCCTGCTGCAGCCAGGCCACTGTGTAACAAGGAACATAAGGCCAAAAGGAGAGTTCCAAACTGGGAGTGAGAAATCCTGTGGTTTCAGTCTGTGTTCCCGAGTTTTTCTGTGTATATATCATCAGACAGCAGTCAGATAAAGACTGAAGCAATCCTGGAGTAAAGAGCAGCAGCCCTGCTGCAGCTCAGGGCCCTAGTTTCTGTAGATGGCAATCACTACCTACAAATGCCCTCAGAAAGAGCAAAAAGAGCCTTTTGCCAAAACCTCTGATAGAAATTATGCTCTTATCTTTCCCATAAAGCCCCTGAAAGTCTGACAGGGAAGTTGAGACATATTTTCGGGCCAAGACATGTTGTCAGACTGCCACTGTTTGGGCAATCACTTTGTTTTCTTGAGCTGCATTTCTATTTTGAGAATGACTGGGGAAAAACAAATCAGCCTCATTTTCAGCATTTATTCATTTGTGGTTTATAAGCTATTAGTTAGTTTTGTTGCTATTGTCCAATTAAAGTCAACAAGATTACATGAGCGTCACTGAAGACATAACTTGAAAACAAAGAGTCTGAGCAGCCCTTTTCCAGCAGACACAATGACTGAGGAACAGGCCAGCCTAGGTAAGGCTCCAACTTGAGTTCATATTGATTTCATTAGGCATAAATGCAGCTCATTTTCATATTAAAAATGTCAGAAAAACTTATACAGTGGGATAAAGAGACTCATTTAGGATGATTTTTCTAGATCTACTTTTCTAATACAATTTTTCATACCTGAGTGCAACTGCACTTAAAACCACTGGCTTGTCCTTCTCCCAGGTGTCCCGTAAGTCAAGCTGATCTGAAACTTCCTCTATTTAATGTAGCTTCCTCACCCTTGGACAGAAACTAATGAAAGAAATATTGTCAGGTACAGTGCAAAGTCCTTGATAAAGAAGTAATGAAAAAGCTGACAGAGGTTTGCAGGGACGTGTAACAATAATTCAGCAGGAGCAGGAACAGCTGAGATGCATTATAGCTCAGAAACATTTCTTTAAATTAGCACCTGTTTTTTGTTTTATTTTGTTTTGTTTTGTAATTAATTTAGAGGCATACTAGCAGGCCAGGATAAGGTAGAGCATGCTGAGGATATAGTGGTCYTAAAGTAAAGTGGGTTATGCAATTGTCTGTCCTGAGAAAGGTTAACAAGGTTTAGAAGATTGTATGTTTTGGGGAAAAAAAAGTAACTTTTTACAGGTCATCGTAATGTAATACTTCTTGCAAGTATTCATTTATCCTATTAACTTCAACTGTTTTTGCAGTTTTAAACAAATTTCCAATAGCTAATGGTTAAATTAGGAACATAAGATATTGTGCAGACTGATGATTCAATAAAATTGCAGCTCTTTCGTGTCCTTCTAGTGCTTGAGGGTAATGGCTAGGTTCAAGYTAATGACCACTCGGAGGTAGAATCCGCAGCAGGTTAGCAGCTCACCAGGAAGAAAGACCTTTACAAGTCTTTTTCTTATCAGACTTAAAGAAATAAAGTAGTGGAGTGGCACAAGCTATTTTTGTCAAATCCAGCTTTCAAAATCTTCTCATCCTCCCTTTACCTAGAAATAATAGCTGTTTCAAGATCTGGAAACAGTAGAGTAAACCAGGCCCTGTTCAGAGGTGTTATTGGTTTTCCATGCATTGCAAAGGTATGAAAGCCACAGCTGCAAGGACTATTTCTGGAGGCCAGGGAAGAAGTATTTGCCACAGAATATACAGAATCACAGAACGGTTAAGGTTGGAAGGGACCGCTAGAGATTATCTACTCGACCTGCCTGCTCCAGCAGGGACACCTAGAGCATGGGGCACCAGATTGCAGCCAAGCAGGTTTTTAAGATCTCCAGAGAAGGAAATGATGCCACAATCTCTCTTGGCAACCTGTTCCAGGGCTCTGTCACCSTCACTGTTAAGAACCTTTTCCTTAAGTTCCTGTGGAACTTTTGGTGTGACTATTTGTGGCTGTTTCCTCTAGTTCCATCAGTGTCCAMCACGGAAAAGAGGCYGCCCCCTCCTCCCCACTCCCTCCCTTGAGGTATTTATACACRCTGATCAGGTCCCCCCTCAGCCTCCTCTTCTCCAGGCTGAACAGGCCCAGCTCCCTCAGCCTTTGCTCAYAKGGCAGATGTTCCAGGCCCCTGATCATCCTSGTAGCCCTGCGCTGGACTCTCTCCAGTAGCTCCACATCCCTCTTGTMCTGGGGAGCCCAGAACTGGACACAGTACTCCAGATGTGGCCTCATCAGGGCTGTGTATAAGGGGACGATCACCTCCATCGACCTGCTGGAGACKCTCTTCTTAATGCACCCCAGGATCCCATTGACCTTCTTGGCCATGGGGGCACCCTGCTGCCTCATGGTCAACTTGTGGTCCGCCATGACATCCTTTCCATCCTTTCCAACGTCCAACATTCTTTCCAACTTCAGGACAGGTATGATTCTCTGAAATCTCCAATGCATAGAACACACTGTTCATTTTGGACTGAAACAGTCCACAGGACAAAATCAGGTGTCTACAGTGAAGAAGAAACTATACATGAGGCCTTTTGTCAGGGACATTCAAGGAAACTCTGAATATGAAGATGACTGGGACAAGTGAATTCAATGTATAGSTAATGTACAGTGCTTGAGAAAGGATGTAACCTTTTCAAATATGGTGTAGGATTCAACCACAATTGGAAAATACCAAAATTTCCCACTCCAGTGGGAGAAAACTGCATCCATGCACCTTCTCTGACTCTTCTAGGTGCAGTCCAGTCAGAAGAAATAGACTCCTTAAATTAAAAGGACCAAAATATTTTACTCAGAAGCTTGCAACAACACTTTATTGTATTTTGTAGCATTCTTTTCATGACATGCCTAATACAATATTTGTGGCCATCGCTAGAAGGATTTTATGTGGACATTTCATTAACTGCACTTGCAGCCAAATTTGATAGCCAAACAGACAGCAATGATAGCAAACAGGCAGCCATGGTTCTTCCTGTCCTTTTTTTTACAGGAAACCATTTAAAGTCCAAATCAGCAGCCCAGGATCAAAACAATCTTACTGTCTTTAACAATATTATGCCCTAGGTGCCCAATATATGCCCAATATTATGCCCTATGAACTTAATCTAAATGACGGAAGGTGAAAACTTCGTGTTTATTTGGAAGTCCACAAGCAGTTTCACAGAACATTTATGTACGGCTAACTACTGCATATTTTTGTAGCAACACTTCTGCTAGTTACATCTGGATATACTGTGCTTATAGATGCTTTATTCCCCTAGTTTATTTATAAATGATAAAACTCGTAAAACTAAGATTGTGAAATTTGTGAGATTTTTCTAAGTCTATGACAAACAGATTTTCAGGGGTTCATTTTATCTTCTCCTTGGTTTGTGATGGTAAGAAGGCAATGACAGTTCTAGTCCTAGAAATGGAAACACTTTTGTAAGTACCAGCAGCAATTCCAGCCATTTTCATGTGGACTTTTTCAGGCAGCCTGTGAAAATCTCCTCGAATGCAAGCCCAGTAGTGCAATACCACTAGTTTACATATTCTGAGCCCTTTAAATTTGCCTACAAGGAAAATGCAAAAGTGAGCATATGCAGGTGAAATATGTTGAATTTGAATAAATAATGAGCAACACTGGGAACCAATATTGGTGTTTGCTATACTTCTGAATTTGCACAGATTTTTCTTATATTTTTCCCATATTTAGATACTCAATTGCTGTATCTGACAGGATCGAGGCTAATAGAAATAAAATATTGTGCATTTTATTTGAAAAGCTACACATACAATCTTAGATACTAAGAGATTTCCGTGTTATTTTCTTCTTGACACTCAAAACATCTATCATCATCATGCTTCATCTTAAAAAAACTGTACTTCTTTCTGTGAGAAGTGTAGGGGCTGAGACTGGGACTGAGATAGAATAGCAGAGAATATTTGAGTTTAGAGTCTGGCAAATGTATTTCAGAGCTGATGTTTCCCYGTGAGGGTCCTTACAAGGTGGTTTAGCCATCTGAATGTGCTTTGCAAATGAGAAAAAAAAATGGTTTGTAGCTACTGAGAGATATGAAAAGATATTTAAAACACAGTAAAAAGTAAACATTTACTGGATTATTTTAAAGTATATTATGAGAACCAACAGGACATAACTTTCAACATGTATAATGTATTATACATAAAAATGCATAGATGTACAGTAAATATGTTTATTTATATGTATACAGAGTAATATGTACACATAGGGTCTGTTGTGCTTCTGGAACTGTAAGCAGTGACTCCGGTGGTATCGCCTCAAAGCAGTTTTAACGTGCTGCTCTTTCGATACAATGGGTGCTGAGAACACAGCATGTTAAGAAGGTGAGCCCTAGGTAAGTCGTATCCATTTACTCTTGAAGGGTACAAATGGAAGAAAGAAAGGCCATAACTGCAACGGTACCTACACCTCCAAGACTTCTGCTTTGCTATTTAGACATGCTCACATTGCCCAGCGGTGACATGGAGATTCCTGTCCTGCTTTTGTTCCAAGCCGACACGCTGGCCGCGCACTCAGACGAAACCTTAGATGTGCTTCAGCACCACTGCCACTGATTCAACTCAGTGCACTCCTGACCTCGAAGTCTTCAGGTCAAAAATAAGAGGGGAAAATAAAATAAAAAAATATATAAATAAAACAAACAAGCTCGTGGGTCTTTTTTCACAAGTTATTTGCCACCAATACTGTCAAAGCAGCTGAATCATAGTGCATCCATGAGCAGGAGCATATAGCAGCTTTTGTGCACTTTGCAAAATATATATTAAAAAAAATCAAGTCTTTACTGGCTTGTTTTATCTGTAGCTAGGAAGATGCTGTGCTGCTTCTGAGCCCTTTCCATCAAATTCTTTTTCTTCTTCTTCTTMTCCTTTGTTTTTGTTGTCCTTCTTCCTAAACAAGGAAAAACAAAATTATATGAATAGGTCACATAAGAATACAAAGGTAATATTAGGAGGAAGAAAGAACTCAGTGAGCAGGGAATTATTGATGGCAAGTGCAAATGTAATACTTAGYTAATAAATTCTGATCATCACTGGAAACAGAAATTTTCAATATGGTAAAAAAGGAAGTCAGATCCCTGACTGTCAACACTTGTCCACACACACATTTTGTTGGTATGAGTAACAACGCTTATGCAGCTCTCAGTTTCAACACGATAACTCACGCAAGCAAAGTTATGCTCTGGACGAGGGCCCAGAGCCAAGCAAGTGTGTACGTAGCCTCCTAACTCACTGAGAGCTGGATGTCTGCCTTAGACCCTTGTGTAAATTTGCTTGAGTGAGTAATCCTATTTAAGTCAAGTCCAATATATCCATGATTTCAATGAGAAATCAGGCATTACAGCCTAAGTATTTGGCTGGATGTGGTCCCACACGCTTTGGCAGAGACAATGTCCCTTCCGTGAAGAGCTGCTGCGAATGCTGGTGCCTGCACAGTGCCTAGTTCTCACAGCACGTTGCTGTGCAGGAACTGATGCTTCACTACGCGTTTTTTGTCCAACACTACCATGTTTGAAGTTAACTACTTCTGAAAAAAAATCCAAATCAGGAAATCAGGTTCGATGCAAAAAAAAAGAATCTCAAACTGAGATGAGAAAACTGTTTCCTTTGACCATCTCAGCAAAGATACCATGGACTGAAAATCTGCTGCATACAAAAACTCTGCTTCAACACTGCATACACTTAAATCCTTTCTACTTTGGTAAGATTTAAGAGGATGACTGAGGATTATCTTGAGTGAGAATCGTCTGGGTTTTATCAGCAGTATCAATGTRATCAATGGAAAAAAATCCTAGAGATATAGTTTCCTATGTTAACATATCCTCTGTTAACTCTATAAATCCTCAGGAGAGCTAAATTCACCTATGAAGATGAAAGTAGAAGAAAATTCAAGTAGCAGACAATACAATAATGCAATGAAAAGTGCATTTTTAAGCTAGACTGATAGTCTAGCTAGTATAGTATCAACTGGGAGAAATGTTTGTCAGTATGATCTTGTCTTCTATATTGTTTATCCTTCTCTGGAGGTCTTCAAAACCCACCTGRATGCCACCCTGTGCCACATGCTCGTGTCCCTGCTTGAGCAGAAAAGTTGGACTAGATGATCTCTAGAGGTCCCTTCCAACTTTGAACGTTCTGTGATTCTGTGATTCTGTGTGTTTCTTAATTAAAATCAAATCAATATGAAACATTTTTATCTACTGGATAATAACATTGAGATAGCGAATCTGATTCTAAAATTAATAACATTTAAGATTCATTAATGTATGGATAGAGTAAAGACTCCATATTTGTGACCAATATATCACGAGGCTACCATTCACTTGGAATAGTAGCGGCAATAGGACAGGGCATAAAAGTAATGAGAACATGAGTGTAGTTTTCTTCTGCTTCTCATTAAAGTCTGGCATTAACGCTACTGTGGCATTTTGCCATTTTTAAATCTAGTTAATCCTACACAGTAAAACCTCAGTCCAACCATTCATTAATCAAAGCAGCTTTTAAGTTTRAACTCTTTAGTAACAGTGTATCTAATAACTAGGCACACCTAATGAGGTCAGAGAGATGGATGACTTGACACGAAGTGGCATTGCAAGATGGTTTCAATTATTCTATCTTATACTTTAAAAACTCAAAAAAATTTAACCTGAAGCAATAGAGGAGGAGAAACAATTTGAAATGACTGATAATGGTGTTAGCGGGGAGACGAATGGAATCAACTAGAGCTTTACTGGAGTTTTGCTATAATATTTGCTGAGTGATCTTAGATTCTGAGTTTTTTCTCTTTATGGACCAATCAAAAACAACAACAAAATAATTTGCAGTCAGTGCCACATCTTGCTTTCTGTGCTGTCCTCCAGGAAAGTAAAGCAAATGCTTACTTTTAGTAAAAGATAGTAGGTAGTAAAGGTAGTAAAAGGTAGTAAAAGACCTCCACTTTTTTCCTCTGAAGACTCTGAAATGCAGAGGTAGAATGGCGCACACCCCCCATGGCATCTATTTCTCAAAGCTTTACAAAGTAGTCCGCTCTAACGCAAACATCAAATCAAATTGTCAGCATGCTCCCAATGGGATAGCTTAAAATAAAAAGGCAAGGAACTGCAGCAGACCCGAGTGATGTTACATGTCACCGTGCAGCAAAGACCAACCCTGCCACGACTTGGCGGCTGCGCCCAGGCCCGCACCGCCCCAGGGCCTGCGGAGCGCAGCGGAGCCTCCCCGCGTGTGACCGCGGAGGCCGGGCAGCTCGTCCTGGCGACTGCCAGCTGCTAATTTAAACAGAAAAATAAATGCTGAAAGGT
>NW_020454339.1:543352-632922 GCF_003342845.1 Nothoprocta perdicaria | reverse complement strand
CACCGTGCACTCGTCTAGTCCACAAGTGTTTCTTGGCTAGCAGTTGGAGAGCATCTCCAGGAGCACCTGTGTGTCCCGACTTCCCAGAGGGAGGGCAGTGGGGAAGCGGCATCCGCACGGGCCCAGCCAGCTCCTTAGCCAAGAGGATTGTATTCCTGTTACTGTATATTCCTTTAGGAATACAGAAATTCCTGTTATCTCTTCTCTTCCATGCTAACTAAACACGTCTTCAAATTCATACAATTTTTTTTTCCCCTTTAAAAACATATTTACATCCCAATGCCTAAAAAAAGGTTCTGTTTGGTCAAACTCTTCATTGTAATGAGAACATGTTACAAATTCGGCTTTGTTGCTTGTTTTATAAACAGCCAGTGAATAGGTCTGTATGGTCCCTTAAGCAGCTGTTATTACCATGGCATCTTTGGAGTATTATTCACAAAACTTGTCCGTGGTTGGTGGATGCTCAACTAATATGCAGTGAAATATTGCTATTAGCATGCAATGTGTTTTTAATGGCACAGTAACATAAAACTAATAATGCAATTCAACTTGAATTCCTGAAATGTAGGGGTGCGTATATGTGTGCATATATATATATGCGTGTGTGTGTGTATATGTGTGTATATATTTATTTATTTACCATAATACGTAGAGACTTGTTTTTTAACAGCAGTTTAACAGCAATTGCCCATACAGTGGAGAAGAACAGCTTTGCATATAACTAGGTCTTAAGGTCTTGTGTTTTGTCTCACATCCTGAGCTCAARAGGTGCTGCATTCTCCCACAGCTTGGACAGCATAGTCCGAACACTCAGGGTACTCCTGATATTTCAGAAATAAAATTGAAATGTATTCACACAGAAGGAGAGTACAAGATCTTGTCATAGGCATTTTTTTCCATGTAAAAGTTACAACATATGTCCCTGCATTGCTGTTGGTGATCCTTGCCTTAGCTCTACAGAATCAATTTAGTTGTCAAGTGACAGTATTTCCTGCTCTTGTGATGGACTGGGCAATTTCTACTTTCAACAGATTGAAAAAAAAMCCCACAGTATACATCCACATGAGGGCAGTAAGGATTTACATATAAAGCTTTAAAAAAAGTTTTAATTTCCTTACTTTTTTTTTTTCAGAGTTCACACATAAAAATTACCATTTTAGACATTTCAAAATGTTTAATTGTCCTGTCTTTATTTAAAGCACTTTTTTTCTCTTCTATGGATGACTACCAGATAATGGGGATTAAAGGTGTGCAACTATTTCTCTTGCCAGTGTTTTTATATGCAGAATTTCCACTGTTATCAGCAAAGGCCTAATGGTGCCTCTAGRTAATGGCAGACCTTGAGAAGATGCCTCTTCGCATCTTTTGGTTTCTTCTCCCTTTCATTCACCCTTGTTGGAGGTAAATGCTGTGTTCTTGTTAATTTTCTCATATGCCTGCACTTCTAATTTAGACCCTGTGGATGGCAGCATTTCCTCCACATGGTAAGCAAGGGAGGTTGCCACACTCAAGTGGTATCACTGACAGACAACAGGTGAACTAATAACGACCAACCATTTGTGCATGTCTTTGTGTTGCCTCCAATGCATAGGTAGATGTCAGAAGGAGGCAGGTCTATTAAGAGCCACTGCTAAATATAGCCCAGTGCTTGCAGTGCTGTTCTGTGTTGAGACCCTGTGGCAGAGCCATGAGGCAGATGGCATTAGAGGAGTGGTGCTGTCCACAGCAGAATGAGCAAAACACAAAAGGACAGTGACATGGTCCAAAGCAATGTCAATACATAGCAGAAGCAGAGGAAGTGAAATCAGTAAATGCCAGTGTCATTATTTCTTGCACAGAGAAGTCAGAATCAACCTACTGTACTGAACAATGGATGAAAACACAACCTGGACCTGTACCAAAGACTTAATATTTATATTTTGGATACTCAAACTGCCAGAGGAATGCACAAACTATAAAAGAACTTTTAAACATATAATGAATGAAAGAAAAGCTCCCTTGCTACAAAGTCAATCTCTTTCAAATGCATGATTTACAAACCAACACTGGCAAATGGCCCTTGAGAAGAGAATGCAAAGAATTTTCATAATGTAGCAAACTGGATGCTACAGGCATCCCTGGCAGTTGAAGAACGCACAAGAGTTCTGTTAGCAAGACTCTAGTTTTCAATTGTTTTTTAATGTTCGCAAAGACAGGCTGAAAATGACTCAATGTGTGCTACAGGATGAATATGACATGGGGGAAATCAGCCAAAGTAAAATAGCCATTTTGGTTAGGAAACAGAAGAGATTGAGACTTGGACAGTGACATGGATAAACAAGGCAGGCAAGCTGAAAAGATGGGCCAGAATGGGTCAAATATCAGAAAACAGTCCCTCATTTTCCTGGGTGAATTTCTGAGGTCATTCAAAGAAGTCTCACATTCTCATATTTGCATCTGAAGATGATAGAAAGGGTGCTGTGAACATTTAAAGTGCATAAACTCCCCAAAAGATGACTTTTAATCTCAAGATGAAAAGAATCAGCCTATGTCTGAATTTATAATGGTCGAATAATGAATTGCTGAAAGTGCTGAAATACGGTAGGAATGGACACCATAGAAAAGTCACAATCTATTTTATCCTCCTTTCTTCATTTTCAAGGGTTGACCTTAAATATTTACTGAAAAGAGATAAAAATAACTTAATTATAGGTGGTATCATTACTGATACAAAAAGGAGCAAATGACATTTCTTCAATTTGAGAGTGCTTGATTTTTCAAACTTATTGGTAATGTTTTATAGCTTTTGGTGCAGTATTAATAAATAATGGAATATATTAMACATATTTCTGACCTTTTGAAATTAATAAAACTATCAGAATAATAGACTATGAAAATAAATTCCCTTTGGGTAAAGTTAGATGTTTTTAGCTGATTCTTATCTATTTCTTGATGTTTTCTATTTCTTGATCAAGTTTTCTTGATGAAAATCAGAGAATTTTCTTTCTTGAATAGACTGGGTACTTGCACAGTAATCACTGTGAAAGCAGACACTCTTACCCTGGTAATGCACACCTCATTTAGTTAATATTTTACTTAGTTCACAGCCACAACTCTTGATATTTTAATTTCAACACTGTCACTTAATGACTTCACAAATTTGGAGAAATGTTTGCTACCCTTTCTACATAAGACTGTTTGTATAATAGCAAAAAGTCAGCTACTGATTCTTTGAAAGCTAATTTAAAAGAATCAAAGAAACAAAGTAAACATTAATTTTTCATTTGTTTTGAATAAAAAAAAAAGGTAAGCAAAACTAAAATCTGATTCCTTTCCTACTGGACAACACAGTATCTTCAGACATTGTCAGTTGTTTAAGAGATACTGATTCCCATGTAAAACTCAAGAATTTAGTGGAATTTCTCTCMTTGAGTTTGAGGCAAATTCACTGAGAAAAGAGCCTTGTTATGCTGGTGAAATGCTATGTATTTTCCACAGTATGGTTTTGCAGTTTATGCAGTAGGTGGCAGGGAGATATGAAAACTGGCCTGCACTCCCAATTGTTAACCTCCTTTCATCTATTCAAAGATCATTAAATTTTCTTTACAGACGCAGACATTTATTCTGCCTAGAACATAAACTAACATATCCTATTCATTAAAGAATATTAAAACTGTAATTAGGGCATCACATATGTGGATTCATAGAAGAAAGAGAAAGAAAACCCATTTTTGGCTGAAGAGGCGAACCAGGAAAGTCAAGATGACAGGAAAATGTCTCAGAAAATTCTTTTAGGTGAGATATGTTTAGCTCAGTAGTTTAGGAGTTCAAATAATGGATCCAAAAATATAGATGTTGAAATAATGRGTCTGGTCCTTGTTTGAGTCTGGTCCTGTAAAAGCCGCTCAAATGTTTACCTAACGTTAGCTCAAAATTCAATGATATGAGTATCACTTGCACAGAGGATACTAACTTACTCTTATCTTAGCTACCACCATGTCMGATCAGATGCTCTGCAAGCAGAGCCAAGCAAAATATTTCCAATGGAAGATTTGGGTTTGTTTGTTCCAATATAAAACAAATCTCAAACTCAAAAATATTTATACACAGTCAAAAAATATATAACCATGTGTAAAAATATTTTATCTATGGAGACAACATTTTTCAATAACACACTCTAAACCAAATGATCTAAATTTAGCTTTCAGAGAGCGTGGGCCAAGGCTCTGTTCCCAGTAGGCTGGTCCTCATTTTTCAGGCAGTGACAAGAGTTGCATGGACATGGATGACTCCATGCCAGTGCCAAAGAGCAACCAAGYACATCTGCTTAACTAGCACAGGGGTAGCTGCTATCTTTGAGCCAGTGTCAGTCTGGATTTAAAGGATGACCTGAGTTAAATGGTGTTATTCCTAAACAGTGAATTTCTTCTGGCTGAAGTGGGAGTATTTTCTCCAGGTTGACCATGAGAGCTTTTTGACTTACTATACATCTGAAGCTCACTAATTCTCATGAGTGTGACGGACTGATTTATGCTCCTATCAGTCACTTCCACAGCATGTACCTACAGCAAGTTTACTCACTATTAGGAGCTGGAGAAGGGCACTTCTCTCCCTTCATTGTTCCAAATACACAGATATTGTTTTTTCTCTGATATCAAAGTAACATTGCACAGCCATTTGTAATAAAAACAAAGAGGTGTAGCATCCTGCATAGCACTTTATCTTGCTGCAGCATTTGTTTGTGTACTAGTACCATCATATTGCTGTCACAACTTTAGAAATAGCTTTTTGGAGCCATGTCATTTCAAAAACCTTTCAAGTGTTTTTTCTTGTTCATGTGGAGAATACTCTACTATGAAGTTGGGAACAACAAATGAGTTGACTGGGTTCTTCTTGCTATGATCTGTGGATGAACTTTTGAAGCTCTGCTTTCCTCTTTGAGAAAGAGGCACAAGAAGGTCTGCAAGGAGGTRAGCAGGGGTGAGCTGGGCATGTTCTCCTCACCAGAACTGCTGCACCTAAAGCGTTTCTAGTAAGAGCACTTCCCACAGCTCATCCCATCCTGAATTTTGGAAAGGTGATGGGATGGCCATGCACATGCAGTATGTGGCAGCACAGCCTTCCCAGGGTGTTGCTGGCTTTTCCTGTCACCGTGATGCTGCAAACATGCTATGGAGAAAGCCAGAGAAAGGAAGAGCTGGATTATAGGCTGAGTTTCACCAATCCAGAGAAAGTTCTTAAAACTTAAGAAATATATTGATTGCAAGTGAGCAGGACACCTACTGAGATCTCTTAAATAAACATGGACGAAAGACTTATTTTCTTATTACTGTTGAAGATAATAACGTGTTGGAGAAATACACCCATTCTAGAAGTGAAGAGAAGAACAGAAAGACCCACCACTTTCTCCAGTAACTGTTCCAGCAGTTAATCACATGCCAAATTCCCAATGCAAATATTAATATCCAGATATTACTGGTTGTGCTCTTCTCTACTAAAGTACAGGACTTGGGTTTTCTACACTGGAGACGAATCTCTGCTCATCATCTTTTTKAGAAGTTACACATATGGCAGTTTCTATATATTAATCCAAATATTAATAAATTATGCATAAGCTTTACAGAAATTAATTTATAGGCTACTGTAAATATACCATTTGCTAGTAAAACTAAATAAAAAACACACCACAACCCTTGGTGCCCCTTAACTGTATGTCTCTAACAAAGTTCACACCAGAAGCTGCAAAAAGTAAAATGTAAATATGCATTTTTTTAAAAATATTTATCATAGACCTCTATTTTGCTATTATGAGCAAAAGCAAAAATTAATTGTTTCCCTTTCTGAGGTGGGATGTATTGAGTAATAAATGATCTGCTGCATATCTGTTATGACAGCCTAGGACTTCACGTGCACTCAGCACCACATGACTCTCCCCCTCACACACAGAGGAGCTGGATAAAACCTTGGCCTCACATGTCATAAGAAGCAATATAACATGATATTGAATAATACAAATGGAGGGGACAAATTATCTTTTTATCCTGATATCTGCAAAAAGGATAGCACTATATTTTCCACTGGCAGTCTAAATGGTCAGTTTAAATTATATTGAAAAAATATACATTTTTTCTGCACATGAATTATTTTTAGGTATATATTCACTGATAAATATGATAAATATGTGCTTTCTTAAGAAGAGAAAGAATAGATGGGATAAACACAGCATGTATCTTAAAGGCCACTTGCCATAAAAGGGTTTTCCTGACTGGAAGTTACASATGTACTTTAGAAACAGATGTACATCAAAGACTGTTGATCAGAATCACAGATAGAAGTAATTATCAGCTTTTTTTTTTTCAGAAAAGAAATAATACTTTATTCTAATACTAATAAAACCAACAAAACCTTAGTATGTAAAGAATGATTCTGTGAGTTTAATCAACCATATGAAAAACATAAATGTATATACATATGCCATATAATGCTCCATATCATCACATTCTTACAGAAACTTTGAGTGAGCTTCTGATGGATATGAGATCTCTACGTCATTATTTTGTAATGGTATTAGCTTAAAGACATTGCAGAACTGAAAGAACAAAAATGTTCAAGCTTTATTTTGAGGTTAGAAATAAATGGCTCAAATGGCTCATGCTAAGTCTCTGCAGGTCACATATACTCTGGTGGACCTCCTTGCCCTCCATTTGAAACAGTAGCACAAGTCCCCATCCTTGCCAAACTAGTGACTGGCCGCAAAGATTCATACATCTTCATACAAGATGTATTCATACATCTTATGAATAAACTAAGTACAGGGTGGGGACAGTACACCAGTACAGGCTGGGAATGACCTTCTCAAGAGCAGCTCTGCAGAGAGGGAYCTGGGCATCATGGTGGACAAGTTGACCATGAGGCAGCAGTGTGCCCCCATGGCCAAGAGGGCCAAYGTGATCCTGGGGTGCATTAAAATTAGCATCTCCAGCAGGTCGAGGGARGTGATCATCTCATCTTCCCCCTATACACAGCCCTGGTGAGGCCACATCTGGAGTACTGTGTCCAGTTCTGGGCTCCCCAGTACAAGAGGGATGTGGAGCTRCTGGAGAGAGTCCAGCGCAGGGCTACCAGGATGATCAGGGGCCTGGAACATCTGCCCTATGAGMAAAGGCTGAGGGAGCTGGGCCTGTTCAGCCTGGAGAAGAGRAGGCTGAGGGGGGACYTGATCAGTGTSTATAAATACCTCAAGGGAGGCAGTGAGGAGAAGGGGCTGGCCTCTTTTCAGTGGTGKCCASTGAYAGGACTAGAGAAATGGCCACAAACTGAAGCACCAAAAGTTCCACAGGAACTTAAGGAAAAGGTTCTTAACAGTGAGGGTGACAGAGCCCTGGAACAGGCTGCCCAGAGAGGTTGTGGAGTCTCCTTCTCTGGAGCTCTTTAAAACCCGCTTGGACGCAGCCCTGTGCCCCGTGCTCTGGGTGACCCTGTGTGAGCAGSGGGGTTGGACTCGATGACCTCTGAGGTCCCTTCCAATCTTAAGGATTCTGTGATTCTATGAAGCTAATGTGGGCACAGGTTTGAACACTGCTCTGAATGACTTATTAGAAGGTTTCCTGGCATATTTCTGATTTACTAATTCTCTTTGGGAGAGTTAATAACTCTCCCAAGAAAATGCTATTAACAAAAAGCACAACAATTCATACTAGCATGAAATACACCTCGTGCCTTTCTTTTCTTAAAGAAAGACTCTCTTGTCAAAGTAGTACCTTGAGTGGGTCAACTGATTCCATAAATGCAGCTCCCTATAGCTGAAGAACCTAAGGTGAACCAAGTTTTAGATGCATGTCTTTTGATGCACGATTTCTGTTGTTACTTTCTGTGCAAGTAAACTTTAGATAATGAAGTTTACTTCTTTCTCTAAGTTGATTTCATCAGAAAAGATAAAGCACCATTATCCAGGTGAGAAGAAATTTATATCATAAAGATAATGCATTTCTCCCTGATTTGCCTATCTAGGCAGGCAGTTAAAACTTCTGTTACCAATAGAAGTAGAGCTCACCTCTGTCAGAACTATGGAAACATCCTCAGTAAAACAATGTTCTCTGATAATTTCAGTTGTAATGATGTGTGCATATTAGGTTTTTAATGAATATTATTTGTAACAGTTCCTAAGAGGCATTAATTTTTTTTTTCTCAGAAGTCCTTTTGTTGAATCAGAAAGTAGTTAAGAAACACAAAGTGGATGTTCTGAGAAAACTTCAGAATGTAGTGCAATACTTATTTATATGAAAATACTGAAAGAGAAAAATGCTGCAACTGTACAACAAATACACTATAGAGAGAAATAACTTTTAAAATGCACATTASAACTTAACATAAACACCATACGATAAGTTAAAGGTTAGAGAGACTCTGCCTTTAAAAGGAAAATACTTAGTTATTTGGCTATTTGTAGAACATTGAAAATAATTTCACCATATTAAACTACTCATCAGTTTCTGCATGGCTCTACCCAACAGACAAAATACACAGGAACATTTAAAAGTAATTTATGATATAAGTGTAATAAAGCAAACACTCATTGTCAGGAAATGTGTCTATTTAGATAAGCRGCCATAATATTCCTGGTTTCCAATGGATACAATTATATGAACTTTAAACAATACCTTATTTTTAAATAGTTCTGTCTTATTAAATGAGATTGATTTATTTTTGAAAATCTGTAAAAATACACAAGCAGAACTCTTGTGAATCAAGACCTTCCATACCAAATCTCAGCTAGGAGGGAATTTTTATGAGTGAGTATGAATTCCTGAAAAACAAGGTTTATCATGGAACAAATGGCAAATCTTCCACAGTATTTGCTCTAACAGGTGTCACTGTAAGGGATTGCAGATCTACAGAAGGCCAGGAACAGAAGCTAAAACTAACACAGAACAATGCGATATATTATAAAGGGGGAGGTATTTTTTCTTTTTATTTAATGGTAAAAGATAGCACAAATTTCAATCTGTAATTGAAATAATGAAAAACTTTACTGGCCTGATCTCATTATTTCTCCAAAATATTGGTTTGATAAGTGATGTAGTTGTGAAAATTCATCTGGCAGTGAAAATATGACCTTTTTTGAAGACTTGATTTATTCTCTTCTTAAGTGTAACAATTATTGCTGGGGATAATAATTGGGCTTTCAAAGAACAGATCAGATGTTAGCAGAATTCTATTCGTTCCATGCTGGTCATAAGTCTTGAAAATGCTCTGATCCTCAAATTTCACCAATCATTGTAAGCAGAGGTGCATAACGTTACTGGCTGAGATAGACAGCTGGTACCTCAGGGAGAAGAAAGAGGCTGCCCTAGGCCAGCAACTTGACACACCAAGTAACACAAGTCTCTACTGGATTCACGAAGAATGGATGCAAGATTTGAACAAACCTATGTGTTCCCTTTCCTAAGAATTTTCACCACTGTGCATGAAGCCTGGGAAAACTCAGGTACCTGACCACTAGCCACTTGCTGGGGAGGGGCTCGCAAACAGGTTTTGCCTGGGGAATTTTAGAAATCATAGGGGTTTTTTTTTTGCACAAAAGGGATGGGCAGATTTTTGTGACACTGAAAATGCATTAAACAGGCCTAGCAAGGGAAAAGCAAGAGATATGCATTGAACATACAAGTCATGCAAGTACTGCATGAGACCTGACAGGTCAGAAATGCTAAAGGAAAACTTGAACCTCAGTTGGATGGGCTTCAAAGGAAATGAAGAAAGAGTTTCAACTGACCAACTGATCATAGGTATCATGCTAAAATCAAGATATCTGTTATTGCATGGCCACGTGCATCTGGTCTGTTTGTGATGTGACAGAAATGATTCTACATCTTTGGCGATGCTGATCTACAATATTGATCGTTTGTAAAGAGGTTGCCTTTGAGAAACTTGCATCTTGATGGTCAATCATCCAAAATATTGTGCATCACTCCACATCTAATTTAAGGGCCTTACAAATCAGGTACACAGTGACCTTATTTGAGTCCTGTGCTTAAAAATATAGAAAGAGATTATATGTTTTTGCTTATGGCTTCCAATTATGGATAGCTTTGAAAGCCTGGCACATGACGTTAGCTCCAATAGATCAAAGCCTGTGTGGGCACTAATTTCAGATAAAATAATTGGAGAGGTGGCAGAATTTCATTCCTTCTCTTGCATAATAGACCCTCTATCRTCTTTGGGAAAAGAAACAGAAAATGTGTTTCCTAGTACTTGAGAAGGTTCAGAGACCAGAAAGGCATCTGTTAATATTCTGTGCTGATGCTCAGTATTTCAGCCAGTCATTGTTCTAATGCAAATTCTGAGAGTTTGTTGCAGATGTTCATCTGAATATAACGCAGCTAAACCATCAGGAGTTGTTTTTCACATTGAAAGACTACACACAAAATAAGACTGTGGATTCAGTAAACATTTTTACAAAGAATTTTGAATATAGTGACTACCTGTCAGAAAAATACATACAAACATTCATCTTTCAGAAGTAGATGTTATTCTAAAAAGAGTAAAGTGTATGGTTGCTTAGAAGGCAAGATGGTGGTTTGTTAATTAATTTCAGGGTTTTATGTTGACATTTGAAGATAGGAGGTATCTTTTCAGGTTCTGCAGTTATTCGTTATTGTTGGTGGTGGTTTTGCAGAAGGTCAGAGAGAGATGTAKTCATTGTAGAATAGAGGGCATATTTTAGGACAGTAAAATCAGAAAAAAAAAGTGGTGCTACATCCCAGTTGTAGGAACAGAGTGCCCACAATGTAAAGGAGAGTGCTATTCAACCTTTTGATAGACTGAAATAACAATTACAGATATTTTGTTATTATTACTATATTCTAGGTAGCTTTTTCCAAAATAAAAAAAATTAAAACCAAAAGGCATAACTATCTTCTAACACTTCTCTGAATTGTCCTCTATGTCCCAGTGAGGTTTAGGGCTTCCCAGTGCTCACCTCTAGTCATACGCATCGCCCCTCCCAAGCTGGGCAATGTCTACAGCTAAATATCAAGTGCTCTAAACTATATAGCACCAAGGCAAATGTATAAGCAATAATAAAACCATGAACTTTCCACCTCTGACAACRCACTAACTTCCAAAAACACAGAATAAAACACAATTAATAACTAGCTTACCATCACTTCATATTGTGTTTTGGATTCAAACTGTGTTTATAAAAACTGAGATTTCCTGCTGAAAGCTATACAAATATATCTGAATTATTTAATGTAACTATTAAAAATGAAATGGTATCATCAAACTATAAAATTCTGCTAGGCAGAAAAAAAAAGGRTATTTTCAGTCTAAATGAGTTACATCAAGGAATTTATTTCACAGAGACTGGTAGCAAAAGCARAATTAAAATAGTGAATAACACATTAAGGGGTAAATATTTGAGACACACAAAGTAGAAATCTCTGGTTATTAATCTTCCACCACCACAGAAAACATAATAAAATAAAAAGCACAGGAAACAGAAGGACAGTTGGAAACTAGTGGAGATCTAAATGAAATTAAACAGGAAGAACTGTTTTAAAGATAGAAATAAAGGGAAGGCAGAGAAAATGGTACATAGACATACTGATGACTTTATGTTAGTTTTTTTTTAAACCATCCTCAAAATGAAGCAATCACCTACTAATTATATTATTTTTAAAAGAGACTATTGTAATTACTGTATGGAAGCAAAGGGCAGAAGTCTGACAGTACATTATACAGATATCCTAAATTCAGCTAGTTTGAAAATTCAGCTCTTGGTGAAGCTACCAAACTTGGGTAAATGCCTGGAGGTCTCCTCTGCAGCACAAACTGGGCACAGCACCTTTACAAGCTCTTCCACTCCTGCATGTGATTCTGAAGGCAGCAGAGACCAACAAATGCTTGGACACTGGAGCTTGTCTCAATACTGAATTGACAATTGCTCATGAGATTTGAAAAGAGTCTTTGTGAAATATTACCAGACTTTTTTTTCCTCAAATAACATTAAAAACATATCAAATTTTCTTTGTGGCTGCATTAGCTAAGTTAAAGAAAAATCAGAAGTAGAAATAGCCCAACAAAAATGCACAGTTTGCACAACAGCTCCATCTCCTCTCCAAACTACATTATTCCATTGAAACTCATTTATTGTAGTAACCATGAGATGGAGTTTTAACTTTATTTACTAGCCACATCTTGACATTTAGAAAAATAGCTGTATATCAAGTAACACAATTGTACACAGTACAATAAGAAGATAATCATACAAAACAAAACACAATCCATTAACCATCATTTAAATATTTTCATATGCTTCTGTAATTTTAGTTTTAGTTGCAAAAAATTGCAAAAAAGGACTGTTTTGATGGCATAATAAAGTTTTAGATATTTCTATCACCTTATGAAATGTTTAAGCCTTCTTTTTAAGGGTAAGATAAATTAAATGAGCCTGAAGCATTTCTGAAATAATGTGAGGAGATATTTGAGGTCAAAGTCTCACATTAGAATTCAGGAGGTGTGGGTTAATACTCACTATTCAAAACTCTATTGAGTTGGGAGTCTATTGACTCTACTCAAAAACATACTGTGGTATCATTAGCCCAGTAATGTGGAATTTCCAAGTAGCTACAATAAGGAAATCTCTATGGTCCTTGCTGCCCTTTTCACTATTCCACTGCCTCATTTAGATCTTTTAATAATGTATTTTAAAATACTTCAAAATAAATTGATWACAGTTTTGCTGATATCTGGCAATGCTAAGATTGGCACATGACTAACAGTTTAAAATCCAATTGCTATATCAGAGTTCAAAAGTACCAGAGGGATTYGGAATCACCAGTCCAACTAGAAGTCAATAAGAAATTTTGAAAAAAATTACCTCTTAAAACACACTTAAAATCTTTTTAAAAAGATTAYCTTCAGTAATGAAAACTCAAGTAGAGAACTATTTAGCAGAAGAATTTCCAGCATGATTTTCAAGAGTGCTCAGCACTTTGTAGTCAAATTTAGTGAACCCAAATCACTGAACTTTCAATGTCTGAACAACAGTAGTGTATTAAAAGAAGCACTAGTAGTTAAAAATATGTTTTAATCTAGCTGYAAATATTCTCTTGATCCCAGAAATGGGATTTATATAAACATTTTATTTCTAGACATATATTTCACACTATATTAAAAAAAAAAACAAACTAGAGGGTAGACTTATGTGGATGACATGGTAAGTTTTAGACATAAATGAGCAACACAAGAGATTTCAAACTTATTCAAAAAAATTTAAGCACACACAAAATCTAAGTTCCAATGTCCTAGCCAAATGTGTTGAGAGTTATAAAAATCAAAGCAGAATAATAAATGCTGGCTCTTAAGCTACAGTAAYTCAAACAAAAATGTTTCCAAATTTTAACATTATACACACAACTTAATACTAAATTTCCTGTTCTTTTTCCTTTAAAATAAAACTAGTCTGTAATAAACAYTGCTTGAAGATTCAAGCAAGGGACATCCAGATCTGATCATTATTATTTCTTAAATCTGGCAGTAAAATACTCCAAAAATTCCAGTTTAGACAAAGTTTCTCTTGCATTTATCTTTAGAATCATCATAAGTTCATTTCAGCTCCTTTTTAAAAGGAAAATATGCTWACTAGCAAAGATGAGATTATGAAGCTTGTTTCATATTTACTTCTGCCAAGTGTAAACAATTTTCCTCCGAGTTATTACTGAATGATATAGCCAAGAATAGTAAGTGTTATCACTTCATTCTCTGTAAAAGTTTAAATTTGAAACCCACTGCATTTTCCACTGAATGRTTCTCTGAATGGTTAAAAAACCAAAAGTGCTGTTTTCAAACTCTCACGCCTTTGGCTCCTGGCAGGCATCTTTATTGTTCAATGGACTTGTAAAATGTGCAAGTTTTGATAAACTTGCTCAGCTGAACATGAACATTGAAGTAGTGAGATAATTGTATAATCATGTTAAATGTTCATATAACACATCTGAGAGCAGAATCACAGAATRGTTGAGGTTGGAAGGGACCTCTAGAGATCATCTAGTCCAACCCRCCCTGCTCCAGCAGGGACACCCAGAGCACGGGGCACAGGGTGGCATCCAGGCGAGTTTGGAAGATCTCCGGAGAAGGAGACTCCACAACATCTCTGAACAGCCTGTTCCAAGTCTCTGCTGTCCCCACAGCCAAGAAGTCTTTTATTCTCAAATTCAGGAGGGTAATTAAAAAAAAAAATTAAAATGTTACTTTTCTACTAAGAGAATTTAAATATAATGAGAGACTCGAGTATTTTACTCTGTATTAGGAAATTAATAAAGGATATGGACAATTTGGCCCTGCCAAGATGGATCTAATTCATTCCATTTGAGCACACACAATTACCTATTTAACACAGATGAAGCTGCTGACAGGAACCAAGGAAGTAAATAACCAGCTATTTCATTTGTTTGCAGGGCATTGTGCTATATCCTTTTCAGGGTCTAGACTAGAATATGAATTTCCAGTCTTCTCAAATTAGCATGCTGGATTAATGCACTGAAATGTATTTTCAGTACTACCACTTGATTTTTTGCTGCTGACTAGGTTTTATTTAAACACAATGAAAGCAAGCTTGTTGGAAATATGCCAGATCTACAGTCTTACAACATTCTAACATTCTTTTCTTCACAAAATATATGCCTTTTTTTTCCTAAGCTGAAATACATCAGAGTTTTCATATGCCTACCTAAATGAGACACAGAGTTTAGATCAACGTTTAAACTGTATACAAGCACCTTTAATTAAGTTCCTTTTTTTACTGGATGTCATGTACAATTTTGACAACTCTGTTAACTCAAAAATCATGAGCTAGCCACCATATCATGAATAAAACGTAAACCCACTATATTTTAAAGGAGTATTTCATTTCTATATTTTTATTTGATTGTTGGTATTAAAACATTCTGGGGGTCTGTGTTTTCAGATATTTTCTTGCAGCCATAAGGACTGGAAAAATTACCTAAAATATCAAAACTGTTATTATGAGGTGATTCCAGCAGCTGACCCTTAAGAAAAATAAAAATTATCAGGAAATTGGCAACAAAACCGCTCAGAGAAGGCAATACAGACAGCTCATTGCTACTTTGCTCTCCTTACTGAAAACTCTTGGAAAGTGAAGAGATGAAACCTTTTTAATAATGATTACAATGAAGGGTCACAGGGTAACTTTCCAGACCGCTAAGGGCTCTGGCTCAGGAAGGACTGGAGCTTTGGTAAGTGCCCCTGTGGGACTGAACACCCCTGTAGGGTTCAGCCGCTTTTCCTTTCCACCACTACAGCAATTTAATAACAACTGTATCTTCCATTTCCAGAAATCTTGTTCCATCATCTGCCATTCTTTATGAAATTAGAAGCTCAAATTTTCTATACTGCACTGCTCTTAGTACACTAGGCCCTCCCTCCATTCTCTGCCTTACTGTTGTCTTATAACTAAGTAATTAGGTGGCATATAAAGCAGACAAAGCACCTCAATTTCCTGTAAACTGATATGATAGCATTAGCTTATTCTGGACAGTTCTAGAAACTTTACATAATTAACTGTATAATTCAATAGAATACTACTTCACAGAAAAAGAAATAAGACATGCACTTTTATCAATAGATCCTACATCCTGCTTTAAAAGCTCTGGCAAGTTATATGGGGAGCTGACTTGGGCAATTGTCTAAGAAATGTTTTTAGATATTAGCCTATAGTTACCAGGTTGGGGGTGAGCATGGTGGGGTGGTGTATTATCATCATTTCTCTTCACTTTATAAACCCGATCCCAATTTATGATTTATGACACTGACAAAACAGGGAAGGGGTTAGAAAAAGSATATTTCCTCTTTGAGAAATAGTTTTCTTTGATCTCCTTGAAAAAAAAATAATTTAAATGGTTAGAGAGAAAAAGGAATATATTATTCTTTCACAACAAACTCCACTCAAAAACATTCTGAAAAAGACGCATGAATCAAGGAAATTTTAAGGAAGACTACTTATTTAATAATAATAATAAAAAAAGTCAGTGGAAAGAAATATTCAGCATGTTATAAAACCTCTTATGAAATACATTGCCCTTCTCTGGGCCATCTCTATTACTGAATTATGAGATGTCCCCATCCTCCTTTCTATTGCCTCAGCTGGAAGCAAAATGAACCTCATTTCACAATAATTTTTCACCTGTATGTCAATGGTCTCTTGCTCTACGAACTTTCCCCTACTCTGAGAAGAGGCATCACTAGAGCCTATGCTCAGACTGACTGAGGAGCTGACAAGGAAAGGAGTGGTGGCAGAACAATCATCTACTGCCAACTAAAGCCCAAAGCATCTATTCGTAACTGCTGAAGAGAATATATGTATCTTTAATCACCTCCAATGACTATGAAAATTGATTCTGGAACATCAAAGTCAGTATTTTGTGCTATGGAGTTAGCATAGTCCACAATGATTTCCAAATAATTTTCATTTTACRTCGATATTCTGTATTCTGCTATGATATATTCTTGAGAAATGAGAAACCTTCCATCTCCTCTTATTCTAGGGGTCTAATCAGTGAAAAAAAAAAAAAAAATCCACCCAATACCTGACACAGGACTTGCTCAGTATGTCTTTTTTAATTACAGAGTTTTTTTCTGACCCAGAAATTTCCTTGGTCATCAGTTATTAAATGTACTCTGTGTTCTTCCTTGCAGTTACACTCAGAGTCTGTTACACTAGTTACATAYAGTCCTACAGTCCTATGGTCCATAGTTACATATGTTCTAGTTACATATAGTCCTAGCTATATGGCAGTTGTGAAACTGACTTTTAATGCTTGTCTCTTATGTATGGTCTTACACTGCTTAAAAATTATTTTCTGCATTTTGCCATATTGTGGGTTTTCTTTGCTAGGCTGTATAAAAGTTATCACTTCTAATTTAGATATTATAAGGAACACATAGCAAAGAAAGATGTAACAAAATAAACCGGTCTACAAATCCAGAGCAAAAATACAAAGTTGGACTTAAACCATCTTTGTGGAAGTTTATCTTTGTTTTAGAAACTTAGCACTCAGGAGCTATATTCTCCCACAACAAATTATGGTTCTTTACCTTTCATGTCCTGAAAGCATTTTATCTAAGTAGCACTGCTCAGTGTAGTAAATCTTGTTTCTCAGTGGAGTTAACTATCTCTTGACCAGCGCCATGAGAAKGCTTTAAAATCGTTTCTCTTTCTGAGAACAGCTGTTCAGCAGTAGCTCTGATCTGCATATTATTTCAGACACACCCACTGTAAGTCACATTTTAAGTCGATGGAAACCAGTCGGAGTAGCAGCATATGTGGATTATTTTTACCTTTTGTATACAACAAACAAAACACAATTTAAGACACAATTATGCTCATGTGGATTTTTTTTTTCTCAGTACTGATGTCTAAAGAGCCAAATAAACCAAAGAGGCCACAATGAGATATTTATCATATTCTTGCTCTCTTTTCTTTGTTACATTGTCTATTCTCCAGAATTGTCCTTTCTGGTTGTGGGATGGGACAAGMCATTTCTGCAGAATTCACTCTGAATGCATCAGGCTGCTGTCCTGGATTACCTTAATTTGCTGCTAGCTATCAACAAGTAGGCAATGGAGTATTCAAAATCATTCTCCATAGTAAGAAAAATAATGGAAAGGATACAGGCACGCTGTATCCAATTACAGTGATATAAGGTGTATCTAACTGCATGTACACTAATAACTTGCTACAAGAAACAGGGTGATGTGTGCTTAGATAATTTACTCTGCTTTGGTATTGTGCAAGGAGTATGTACACAGCTATGGCTCAGCTGAAAAGTTCTAATTGCTTAAACGATGATTTAGCTGTTGGCAACACCATGTGCATCCAAAGAATCTTAATTCTGATAGATAAAAGCTGCTCATGATCTAGTTAGCTAGAGATCACCAATCCACATCTTCAGAACACATSCCAACATCAGTCATACAGATATTTTCTTACAGCTTCCATAAAGATCAGGAGATAGATGGATAAATACCACTTATTGTCTGAATATTATTGATATTGACATTTATATGACAATATTATGATGAAATCTTTGTGTTTCAGCCACAGTTGCTTTTACTTATGGAACAAAACTGTTACTTATGGAATAATCATACCTACTACATGTACTGTTGGAAAGATAAACTGTAGAAAAGATGGGAAGGATCACAAACACTAAATGGAAAATCCTGTTTGGATGTGATCCTGCATCAATGTTGTCAAAATGAAAAATTCCTGTATATGCCTATTATGTCTATTATGTCTATTACTCAAAGAGAGACTTCTGCGTAAAGAAAGAACTTAGCGCATCTTAAGAATCTTTAAAAATAAGCTAGGGCAGACTGCTCTTCGCCACATCCAAAACAGAGTGCTCCCTAGATGTTCCACACAGGGGCCCATGGTTTGGGAGAATGTTTGCATAGAGTTGTGCTGTAATGACCCTTAGGGAGAAAGAAATGATCTTGGATATGTGAAACGGTTTCTCTGCTGTGACTGAAATAGCTAATTCTATAACACATAAAAATATAAAAATATAAAAATATAAAAATAGCTGGTTTTTGGGAATCAGAAACAAGCATATAGCTTTTCCTTTTACAGGTGAGTTGTTTTAGGGTGAGCAAAACAGAAACCTAACAAGACTTACTTCATAAAGGAATGTTCAATAAAATTTGTCAGTTCTCTTTTATGGAGAAATATAATTTGTACACACAGATTAGCTACAACCATTTCAGTACTTTTATTTCCATGTGGATTAGCATCTGGCTCTCTTTCAGCATTTTTAAACAATCCTGAACTGTATAATTGCCATGGGACAGTTCTAAATTGTAGTCTGGTCATTTTGGAGGATTTGCACTCTGGTACCTACTCAGTTATTCATTAAAAACACAAATCCCATAGGAAATACTGCATTATGATCCTCATACTGCTTTTGAAATGCAATACACTTGAGAAAACATGCATGTTTAAAGTACTTATCTGGTCTAGATATAATAATGACTATAAATAAATTCTGCATGCAGCTTTTAATAACTGGAAAAACTACATGATAGTTTTCTCAGCAAAGCATTTCCTATTACTTACAATTTAACTGAAACAGAGAACTAAAGGATTATTTGTATTCATTCAGAAGGAAGGGGAAAATATGCTTGAGTAAGCATTCCTGAACTAAGGTAATTCAGTGACGATCCTCTGAAAATAGGGTGAATATTTATGATGCTGTAATATAATAACACAGCACACAAATTTCACAGGCTGAATTGTCCTCRTAAGGTAAATAACACTAAAACATTGCACTCAGGCGTATAAAGCCCATTATAAGGGATGCTTTGGGGACTGGTACTAAAAAAGAAAAGACAAACCACACAAGAGATAACCACAATCCTTTTCTACAAAAGGACACCCTGTAAGAGCATCACTGTCTTAGATGCCTTCCAAGAGTGAAAGAAAAAGAAAAAGGCCTTAGCACAATCAAACACCTACCATAAGATTTATCTTGCTGTCTTTTCTCCAGCCAGCTTTCTTTCTTCCTACTCTAAGCTGCACGCCATCTCTGGCAAGATCCTATGATCGTGGAATCACTTCCTATGGTACTTCTTTTGAAAATTCAATTTTTCAGAGATTTTCTTTCCTACTGAAGGCAATACGACATACAAATATAATCACAGAATAATTTAAGCTGAAAGGAATCAATGGAAAGCATCTAGTACAACTTCTTAGTCAAAACAGCWCTAACTTCAAAGTTACATCAGTTCTCTATGGGCCTTGTCAAGTTTTGAAAACCTCCAAGAATGGAAATCCCACTATCTCCTCGGATAAGAGTGTCTAAGAGCTTAACCACTCCCACTTTGAATTTTCCTTCAATTCAATTGGAATTTACTGTGTTAAAACTTGTGCTTATTACCTTGTCCTTTGGCTATGCATTTCTGAGAGAGCAATGGGGGATGGCTTTCTTATATTCTTCTTTTAGGCAGGAGAAGACAAAAGACCTTTAGGACCTTTTATCCTCCAGATTAAAAAAATTCATTTCTCCCCATCTTCATAAGCTGCAGCTCCCTAGCCAGCCCAGTGGGACTTTGTGGGACAAGATGCAAAAAGGGTGCATCATCCTGTCTGTCCAATCTGCCTACAAGGATATAGAAGAATTTTCAATCACAAAGGGCACCAGACTCTAGACATGCTATGTCCTTAGTAGAACCATGCTGGCTGGGTGTTCTTGTAGTGAACTTGCTCTACAATCTTTCCGAGAGCTGAGGTGAGGATGATCAGTTTCTTGCCTTTTCTGAAGATGAGTTATATTTACRTTTTWGCAATTAATAATAATAATAAAATTCAGGTTATAATGTCTTATCTTGAACTGAAGGACTCACTAAAATAATGGATAAGATTCCTCTCTTATTGGCAGCAGAATTTTGTCCATCAAAATATAAGAGGAATAGATATTCTTCCCTTTCCTCAAGGCTATACAAAATCTTATTTAGCAAATTCTGTAGAATTAGGTCTGACCATTTTTTTGAGAAGATCATTTACAATATTAGCATTTTAAAGAGCAGTTCCATTTTTGTAAGAAATGCAGAAGATTACATTGCAGAAAGATTATTAGAATATATTAACAGATAAGTCATTATCTGATCTCTGATTAATTGGTTTTTGATGGATTATTCAAATAAAAATGATTAGAGTGAAAACTGTTTTATAACTTTTTTTTTTTTTTTTTACCTTTTTTTGGCCAATTCCTATGAGTATGAGCTAGTTATTAGTCATGATTGCTTTACAGAAAAGAAGCCATCATCTGCATCAGGACCTACCAGGATTAATATTCATCATTCCCTAAGGAAAGAATGTATCTTCTCACCTTTAGTATTATCATTTATTTTAGTCAGCTTTCTTTAGTTCTCTGCTATGTCTGTGTGTGCCAGTATCCTGCTGCAGGAGGGAAAAGAAGACTACAGACAAGAAACAAGAGCATTTATATAGAAAAGAACAGAGTTTCTTACTGTATTTCAGTTACTTTATACATGAGAGGTACACAACTTAATATCTGCAAAACGAGAGGCACCAGTTAACTATGCAAGTGCTCTAATACAGATACTTGTATGCATAATACTGTATACTTGCACGTCACTGGGTCAAAAAGACTGCCCAAACTAACAATTAAAAATTAAAAATTTAAAGCTTTTACATCAGAGTGTCAATGAACGCAAATGCCATGAAAATGTAATTTAATGCTATTTTCTGCGCATTTTTACATTTTCCACTTAGAAACAAAGAAAAATAYCTCTATTTGCCTCGTCATTTGTACACCAATGTTCCACAAATGATCATATAAGGAGGAGTAGAACTATGCCCCAGAAAGGGAAAATATTCAGTCTTTGAGGACTGTCAGACTAATGGCTCATTCTGCTTTTCTCACAGCTGACTTGCTTTAAATAGGTGGTTGAGATAGATGAAGTCTTGAGGTCCTTTCCAGTCTGAACTGTTCTATGATTCTAATATGCTAGGTTCTCAATCAATATAGATGAGAACCTTTCTGCCCTTTTTAGAAGCTGATAATACAGCTATACTGCTTGCGTATGTACCTCAATTTATAACCTAAGTCCAGTTGCAGGCACTCTCACTATAATGAGATGAATTATGGATTTCATTTTTTCTTTTTACAATCTAGCTTTCCTTTACGATTAGGTTTTATCTGCAGCAGTCTTAGTGCTATTATCCCTTATAAATATGACCAGCTAAAGAATAGGAAAAAAAAAAAAACCCAAACCAGTTAATACTCTCAGGACATTGCTCACACACAAAGCAGATGTTGACAGTCCAGATGAGCAGATTCTGCAGCTGACAAAAGTTCGTTTCCTGAACAAATGCACTAACGAGCATGCCAGGCTCCAAGGGCTAAGCCATACTATAAAACAGTCCTTGTGCTCTGGAAAGCTTCCAAGCCATGTTCCTCTTGTCCCTTCTTGCTCCTACTTGCTGCTCCTTTACAAAATGTGCAAGATGGCCATCAAATAAAATAACAACATAAATTTTTGCTCATTATAATTACTTTCCCAACCAGTACTGTGCAAATAAGTGTTTTTGGTGGTTTATTCATTGTAAATTATCTGCTGGTGTCAAAAGGCACCAGCCCTTTTTTTTTTTTTGATTTTTCTTTTCTTTTTTTTTTTTTTTTTTGTTCAGAAGCCTTGAGTCATACTTTGCTACTGAAAATTATGGGGTATATTTTCAAAAAAGCAAAAGTCCATCCTTCTTGGTCCCACAAAATATATCAGAGACAAGCCTAATCTGTAGTATCAATATTTTAACAGAGCAAATATTCATCAGAGCTACAATTCTTGCAATTTTAATCTTTATGCGAGGGCAAAGAAGTAGGTCCTGCTGCATAATTAAGAGAGCTGTAGTAGACACTGAATGTATATTGTTGCAATACTAAGTGTTATAGTCTCATTTAAAATCCCAGAAAGACTTGTAAAATGTATTTTTAGTGTTACTGTGATAARTAACATTCCAATGTCTTCACAATTAATGCAATACTAACCAAAGCAATATGATCTTATTGCTTGTAAATATTATCATCTTTCTTAAAACCACAGCGCTCTGAGTGTCCTACCATTCCTCTTCAGACCATGCCTCAACTTGTAAAACAATCTTTTCAAACTAGGATCATTTTCTTTTGTAACCGTAAGCCCCTCAAAACAATGATGGAATAAAAAAAAGTGAACAAGTTAGAATGAATTTTTGTTTAAGATTGAAATGATCTTAAAAAAAAAAAGCAAGTCTAAAATTAAATCATCGGTTGATTTATGCATCTCTTTAGTATGTATTCTGGTCTTTCCAATGTTTTCTTAGACTGTCGTAGTACCTTAAATTAAAATAAAGGTGCATTGTGTTATGTATCTTTTAGATCTGCATTGTGCTATGTATCTTTTAGATCCTGCCTGATCTTTTTGAACTACAAGCATGTGGCATTCAGTCAAAGACAATTAAATGAACAGGTCAAATAATAATGCAGTAAACTTAGATATGAGGACTTGCACTTGCATGCTGATTAAAGCTTRAACCCAGCTTAAACTTGCATTCCGATTAAACCCAGAAATACATGAAACAATAGTTAGCAATTTGACTAGCACTATATTCAAAACACTAGATGTACTCTACATGTTCTTTCAACATCACTAAATAGACCATATTAAAAGATCTTACTACTAGAAACAAACATGATTAAGTCTTGTTTTGTTTGGTTTTCTTATGAGCAGTCATCCTAACTTCTTCATAACTGGGAATATCATATACCAGAAATCTTCAAAAGACCAAATATAAACTTTTATTTCAGTCTAAAGCTAGAGTAAAAGCTAGAGTATGTTTTTCCTTATGTCTCATAATGATAGAATCTTTCAGGTTGAGTCTTACTCCAACTTCCATCTCAGCAGGGCCAAGAAGTTTTGGACCTGGTTGCTCGGGGCTTTGTCCRGTTCGGACAGTCTTGAAAACTCACAAGTATTGAGGCTGCACGACCTACKGGACAGACTTGGTCCAATGCTTGACTATCCTTGTGTAGAAAAAGCCCATTATTGCTGTTCCGAGTTGGACAGGGCTTCTCCACTTACACTGTCCATTCCTGTGGCAAAATAACACAACTAACAGGTGACATAAAACACACCGGCCACGTCCACAGAGTCCCAACCATGCAGAACCCTTGCACTGACTCTCAAAAGACGGTTGCTATTTGTGGGTATTGTACACTGAGACTGACTACAGGAGCAACGAAGGCTTCAAAAGCAGCCTGGTTTATGAACTTCTTCAAGACATGCCACCTCAGCGTAGTCATAGGCAAAAAGTTCAAAAGGTTGATAGTGATCACTGCCTGAACCCTAGGATGCATTTATTTTAAGCTCTTTTTTTTTTTTTTTTCATTTCTTGTTTTTGAAGAACAGATCGTTTTATCCAAAAGAAACTTCACAAAATCCATTAAGGACAAGCCAAAATCCTATATCTGGAAAGCAAGGACTCCCTGCAACAATATCAGCTAGACACTGACTGGCTGGGGAGCAGCCCTGCTGGGAAGGAGCTGGGGGCCTTGTGAGGATGAGGCCAGACATTGGGCTGCAGTGTGCCCTGGTTACAAGGAAGGCTGTGGGCACTTTGGACTCTATTATTAGGTCAGGAGATAGAGGGAAATGATTATGCTTTTTATTTGACATTCAGCTGACCACATCTAGAACATCACACAGAGATTTGGGAGGATTTCAAGACCAGACTGGAGACAGCCCTGGACTGTCGGCCCAATCTTATTGCTGGCCCAATCTTATTGCTGACTGTTCTTTGAGCAGATAATTAGGCTACATGACCTACCTATCTTCATTTTAATCTGATTTACTTGATGAGTCTGTGATCTTAGCCATTGCACAGCTACAAGATTCTCCAGTTAGCCACTTCTCAGTAAAACTTTGTTTATATTCAGTAAGAAATATGGATTTCCCATGACAAATTTCAAAAGAAAAGAAATCCAACATACACAACATAAAACTTTTCTCACAGAAAAAAAAAATCTTTTAGACATTTTTACCTTCAAGATGTCAGTCATGCTTAAGCCAGAAATTTGCAGGAGCCAGGAAAAAGTATAACATACTAGACATAAATTTATCTGTTCTACTAGAAATTATACTAGTTTAGGACAGTTGGAGCATACTGACAACACCTTCTCTTCAAGACAGCATGATATATCAGCCCATATAATATTTCTGTCTAGTAATTTTCTACATTGCTTGTAACTTGTTGTTTTTAAAACTCTCTTTTATTTTTATCTATTTTTCTGTAAATAGTAGAATGTCTCTGATTGCAAAGATCATCATGGGATGTCCTAAATGCTCCAAATCATCTTTTTCTTGGTCCAACTTCACTTAGTATGAGTCATATTACAGTCATGCCACAGGGTGATATACATAGCATAAAGAGATATACAAAATGTGATATTCTTATCTCTAATAACAGTTAAATAAACTAGTACTGACAATAAGAAAGAATCACTGAGTGACATATTTGAACTCGGTACAGTATCATTCTTTATGTTTCTGGCTTCAGTAGGAAAGAAGTGAAATCACCTTTCACTTGGTTTCTAGCTTGTATCTCCAGAACTCAGCAAATATTGGAAAAGCGATAAAGAATTCCTATTCATAAACAAGATAGTATTTTAGCCACATGGCCAGATGGACAACATCTCAAACCCTAGTAAGCATGAAACTGAAGTAGTTAGCAGGAAAACCTAATTTAATAGTATTTCTACAAAGATCTGTAAAAGTCTGTACAAAAATGTTCAGAATATTTTGTGTAATGTGGATCACAAATAGTAGCTTAAATGTAAATAAAATGTACAGAAATAGAAAGCATATGTCAAAAGCACTTTATCTGACCCTAACCCACCAAAAATATCCTTGCTTCCTGTGTTCCATTTATCTATCACAATCTACATCCATTTTAGCTGTATAATCTGATACTTATCCCACATATTCATGTGATTTTATATTCTGAAAATATTAGGAAGAAAGGATTTATTAACATAGCCTCTCAAGAGACATTTACAGAGATTATRGTTCTTCAGCCTTTGCGACTTACTATTTTTTTTTATTTCAGGTTCAAAATTTTAATGTTAGAWTTTTAAAAAACCTAGGAATTACATTTCTAAGAACCAGGTAGTGCTTGATATGAGCTTTTATGTAAACAACTTTTCCGCTTTCTAGTAATTCACAGTGATTAAAAAAGTAACTAAACATTTTGAATGACTAATAAGGAAACCTGCTAATTTAATGAAATATGATAAAGGAAAGGGATCTTAGATGTACTGTGTATATAGCCATAATTAAAACATACTATAAAGGACAAAATTTCAACAGGACAAATCCAATAGGTTCCTCACCCACAAAAGTAACTAGGCTTAAGAAAACTTTCTTYGGACATTGAAAATGCCAGCAACACACCCTCTCCCAGGGGTTTCTTTGGAAAGAAGGAAGTTTATACTCAGGACAATATTTTACATTACGGTACAAAAGTAGTATTAATCATTGGCATACAGTATGGAGAGTCCAAACTTGCAGTTATGCACACTTGAATTTTTATTACTAAAAATATGAGCAAGGAGCTCCACAGAGTGGGAGGACACAAAAGGACTGTAATATGTAAAACTTAGAGGAACCCATGGTTATGAAAGAGCACTACAGACTTTTCAGACTTTTTCTACAAAACTCTTCTGATTAAAGACTGAGATTTGGTCATAGTTTTTGATGTAGACTGCACAATAAATTTCCTAGCTCTGAGAAAAATCTACCAGCATGTCTTTGGAAAGCTAAATGTTGGAATAGAAATCTAATCAGTGACCTGAATCACTAGACAAGAAAATATGAAATAAAAAATTATGAAACCAAAGAGAATTTGCCTATAAAACAGCATGAAAGTCCAATAGTTCCAAATTACTACAGTCTCGTGAACATGCTACAGCTTTCTGTGGTCTACTAAGCAGACTTCTCAAACCATTTAAAATAATTTGAATAATTTGGATCCTGACTAAATTATCAAGACTAAAACCATACCTGTAACATGCTACTTGCCAGGAGTTTATATGCAGGCTCGGTATTACATCCACAAAATAACTCCCTGCGTACACATTGGATTCATAAACCAGAGTTAATGAAGGAAATTATATAACTAAATCTCTACCATATGGAGTTGAACTGAAAATATGTGTCAGTTTTCTGAAATTCTCCACTGCAAGCTAAACTTCATGCATCTGAAAGGCCAAAAAAGAACAAACCCAAAATACTGATTGTAGATTTTGTGGAACTTCACACATGTTAGTTTTGCTTCCTTCTGCTTTAGAAGTAAAACACTTTGATCTCATTACTTCCACCACCAGAGCTTCAGAGTTTGTTAGAATAAAAAGGACCATCTCATGTACCTCAGTCTATAGACTAGTCTATAGATGAAGCATGGACAGCTACCTTGATATAGATGCTTCCAACTCATCATAAAGATGCCAGGAGCCAGACATCATGTGAGTCCAATCCAGCCTTGATTTCTGCCTTTTTATTTGTCCTTCCTTCAGAAAAGTTAATTTCATAGCTTTTTTTTCCACCTAGCCTTTAGATGTACCATTTCATTCTGCCTGTTCTGATAGAACTCATACCAAAACCAGTCTTTTTCTTAGACAACCCATGTTTTCTCCTTTTTAAATTTATAAACTACTTTCTAATATTACATATATTAAATGTATTATGTGTATTAAAATGAACAGTTTAACTTAAAGATAAGAGCAAAGTTTTAGAAAATGTAAATAATATAAAAGATGGGCTGTATATTGGGTACAATATAAATCATTTTGACATGGCATAAAAAGTCTATATGATCTCTTGTTTGGGCTACATTTAAATTGCTGACAATGTAAACTCAGATCATTTTCAAAGCAAGTTCTGCTGCTAGTTATGCAGAAAAAAAACACTCGTGGCTCAGAATGACTATTATAAGCTGACCATAAAGTTGCTAGTCATCTTGCTACATGATGTTTTTTTTTATACTAATCAAATGCTATTGATTTGTTGTAATAAGAGTCTAGGTTATTTTCTTTGTATTTCATTTACATGGGAGTAATACTCACACAGCACAGGGCTTTTCATATTACAATGTATTACAAATATTTTCCAACAGGACACATTCAAAAAGGACTATTCACTTCCAACATAATTACTACTAATAAAGATGTTTAACTACAAGATAGAGACTTGATATAAAAAGACATACAGTAACTAAGTAGCAGTGCATGATTTAGTGTACACTGTGAAAAGATGAATCTTCATAGATACAATCCATGAAAATCTGTAGAAAATTGGGAGAAGCTGGATACCACACCAGGGAGCATTAGGTTGAAAGGGGTTTATACCACCAAATATGTAGGACTGAATAGACAGTAGGAAGATAGTCCATTATTCATCATTTTGATATTGGGGTAGACTGAATGAAATGGATTGTGGTAGTATGCAGAAGTCGGCTCATGATTCTTTAGTTTAAAACAGTTGTAAAAATACGTCAGTATTAGACCATGTTTTTATCTACTCCTTCCTTCCTTCCCTATTAGTCACCTTGCTGAATTGGAATCATAATCAGTTTCATTTAAATTAAAAAGAAAAAAGCAAGCAAAAAAGTTCAATCATTCTCATTTATGTTAAGGCTTCTTTACGAGGTCTAATAATGGACACAGTTGCACTTTAAACCATCTTCACTATTATTCATGGAGGTCTGCATATAACTGAGAATCAAGCTGAGTCAATAGGTGACAGTGATACTTACCTGTCATTTAAGTCAGTTGTCTTTCATTTATGAAGAATATTTGGTATATTTGTTTTGCAACTGACTGCTGAAATTGTGACTGCATTTCATTTACAAAAATAAAATAAAATAAAATAAAATAAAATAAAATAAAATAAAATAAAATAAAATAAAATAAAATAAAACAAACAAAATAAAAGCATGGTTTATTTGTAGTCAAATTTTTAATATCTTCAGGGGGTTTCTATAGGTTGCAGATTAACTATACTACAAACACAAAGCACTGTTAAACTCTGGTTAAATCATTAGCTGAGGCACAGTGTCAATGCTCCTTAATACCAATTGCCCAACCAAACAGGTAAAGCTGATCAGACACCGTTATTGATAAATCCCTGTACAACAGTGTGGCCTTGCTAAGCCCACCCAGATTGAAGAGGACCTAGCAGCTTTGGCTCAGGGGTAAGCGTGCCGGCTACCTGTGTGCTCCTGTGCCCCTGGGACTGGAAGTGGGAGTGTGTGTGTGCACACGCATGCATGTGTCTGTAGGGAGAGGGACTGGAAAGAAGAATGCTTAATTTAGACCAACTAAATTTAGATTTAGTTGATTTAGAATCAACTTTATATTCTCTTCCAGAAGGTATTAGGATACTCCAGATATATATGAAACTTACGTTGGATTTATTCTTTAAGTTAAAATTTACATATAATGTTTTCCTGGAATAGTAGTGGGCAGCATGTTCAAGAGGGACACACTCAAAAATTCCAGAATACAAACCATACCTATTTATGTGTCTATTTTTAGACCATTTCAGTTTTACCTTACTCAACAGATCATGCTTTTATCTCAAGACTCCACAATCCTTTATTCCTTTTTACTTTTCTGATCTCATGGTTGACCCTGCTTGCAGCAGGAGGTATTAAAGATGTTTAGAGGTYTCTTGTAGCCTGAATTTTCCTTTGATCTTATGATTCTTAAAAGGAATTACATGTTTATTTATCTGTTGATCATCTTGCTGTGAACACTTAGTTTCCCTCCATGCTGACCTTTTATAAAAAATACCTCTTCTCCTTCCTCTAATTTCTTAAACCATTTCCTTGACTTTCAAAAGATCTTCATTCTCTTATGCCTTGGTGCCCACAATAAAATCACTGCTAAYTGACAAAAGATTGTAAAATAGACAAGAGACACGATTTTCCTAAAAATTACCTCTCCTTCTAAATAACAAGAAGTTTTGTAAAACATGCTGACTTTTCTACTGAAAAATCTCTATGTCTCTATGTTCATCTCTACAAATCTGAACACAAATTTGAAATTTGTTTTTTCAAATTTTTCCTACTTAAGTCTTAGAAAACCATGGTAAAGAAATCTGAACRTTCCTTTTTATCTACTTGTTTTTAACCACCTGTTTGTCACAAGCTAGTCTTACTCTAAAGTGCTTAATGCCTATCTCTTTATTCTGCTGCCATAGTTTGGTCCCAGATTTATAATATTCAGAACAAGTGACACATYTGTAGTCCCAGTTAACACCTTCATATGTAGCCAAGCCAAAAATACCATTACCAACGTTGCATGTGTAGCCTGCACCGAGATTTAGAAAGACTGCAAAGTGTGGAGCAGTTAGTTATTCCACAATCAGCACAGCGCTGATGCTGTAGCTCAAATATCCACGTGTGGCAGTCTTCTGCAACGGACCTCTTTGTACAAACTTTTTTATCATGGCAGGATGAAGTTTCTGGGCATATTGAGAGAATTATATTCCCAACAAGAGCCTTTCCCTCAAGTTTTGCTACAYACATTAGGACTGTGATGGTACTACTGCCTTTTTGGGCCTCATGCAGCAGATCAGAAAAGAAGGTGTTTTCCCTTCAGCTGGGATGAAACAGCTCTCATTTCAAGTTTAACACAAGCAATTGTGTAACAGAAAACTCAAAGACTTGGGAGGAATGGACTCCACTTACCTCCTGGACAGTGCCTCATGGCCATTTTGCACCGCCTGGACTCTGCAATGGTTGGGCACTGTATTGTGTCTTTTGCTGGCTTCTTCACGATGTGTCTTGTTCTTGTTTCCAGGCCCCATTTAAATCCACATGTTTTATTGTTTCTGCTGCAAGTTCCCCACTCACTCCACTGACCCACTTCACAGCCTTCTGGTAACGCAAAAGAGAAAAACAAGTTAGCACGGCCTTTCAGCTCTTAGTTTCTTCTTTTCCTTCCTTTTAATTAGCAAGAGTGCATAATTAGAAAGCACTACGTATGAGTTTTACAATTAATAGACTGGAAACAAAATATCTTACAATATCTAAAAGAATCCTTGAAGTCTGCATCAGTCTAAGCATAAAACAGTGAGAATATCAGCCTTCCTGTATGGAAGTGAGGTAAATTCCAAGTATTCAAAAAACCCTCCTAAAATCATGAGATTGACTTAAACTTTTCTCTTTTTAATAAATAAATACTATTTGGTTGTCACCTGAATAAACAACATTCAAGAGTTTCTAGTAATGCCTCATCATCAAACGCAAGAACTATTTCTGAAAAAGTCTGTTTTGACACTATTCCCAGGCTTCAAGATAAAAGACCAAATCTTGAGGCTCACATGAAAAACCATGAGAACTGCCAATGCTGGCTCAGAGTTATAAGGTAGATTTCCACTAAAAACATGTATTTGATGGTTTATATTGAGACTTGCTCCTCATTAAAATAAATTGTCCAGCTTGTATGCGAAACAGTAAGTTGCAGTAATAATACAACTCATCAACTTCAAGGAGCCAGAATGAAAAGCTCCTGCAATGTTCCCTTGTAACTTGTAAGATAAAAAAGAGGAGAGCTCCTGAGAAACAAGAAGTCAATTGGAAGCCAAGATTTCTATAGACAAACTGCTGTACCTTTTACTTTGTAAAAGTCAAACTGGACAGGTAGTTACAGAGGCAAAAATCCAACAAAACTGGTGAAAACAGCTTGGAAAAAAAAGTGTAAAAAAAGTGTAAAAACTGGCCTGAAAACTTTAAAATTTTAAAGTTAAGCCCTAATATAAGGTGATTCCCAATGAAAAGCGCAAAGCCTTTAGGTGCAGAACAACAAACACAGCAGTATTTCCAGTAATATTTTATTTCAAAATTTGGAAAAAATATTACTGGGAAGGAGATTCATACACAATTTCCTCACAAATATTTCTATRTCAGAAATGCTAAACACTGGCAAAAAAATTAAAATAGTGACATAAGTATCTGCACTTGGCCTCCTGGCAAAAACAGTTGTTTCAGTAGCCTTGGTGTCCTGAACACTCACCCACACACTCCATAATCTCTTCCAAGGCTGCAAATCCCGGGGGGCATCCTCTGAAGCAGCGGCCTCGGTGAGAGTAGAAGCCGGTTTTGCATTTGGTACAAAAGTCTCTGCTAAAGCAGGAATCGCAGTTCTCTATTCTGCATCCTAAACCAGAAGGATTGTAAGGAACAACATGACAGTGTAAGTAAAAATGAAAAGGCTTGTAAAGCAGCAGAATGGCAAAATGGAAAGTACTATGAGAAGGAATACTGTCAACCTGAAACCTGCCAGATATATATGASTAATTAAAAGTTTACTCCAAGTACCCCTTTTTCCTCCACATTGTTCTGCTCATTTTCTTATTAAAAAATAGAAAATGTCATATTGAATTGTTGTATAAAAATGTTCTCAAAGGAAACTGAATAAATAGTAGAAACAATAACACTTGCAGTAAGATGTTTTTAAAGTAAAAAGCTGAAATGCCTGCTTTTCAATGGAAACTGTACATAAAATTTCTAATTAATTTTTTTTGAACTGATTATATATTTTTGAAAGAAAAAAATGCTTGATATAAATTATCTTACATATTTTGGAGGAAAATATGGTGTGATCAATTATTTTAGGAAGTATGGATGTATTATTTTATCATTCGTCACTGCAAGCAGGATCCAAAAGCTTTTGATGGGCTGACCCTATGAATAGGTGCATGAATGCTTTCAGGTGCCAGGTTTGATTTCCATACCTGCAGGTATGCATGTGGTATTATGCAGAAAAACTCAATTCTCCATTACTAATGAAGCCAATATCCATACAAAATAGCCTTTATTAAAAGATTAAAAAATATAAAACTACTATCAATAGTGTGAGAARAATTCCCTAACACTGATTTTCTCTGAGAATTTGAGAGAAATATATACTCAATGATAGATTCAGAAACAGCCTACACCATGCTAAAACACAGCAAATGGTAAATAAAGTAGATATCAACAATTATATGCACAACGGAAAGACAGAAATGCTTTCATGGTTGCATATGAAAGTCAGCCATACATATCCACAAATAAATGTTGAGCAAAAGCATTTCAAAGACTACCGAGAGAAAGCTATTATATTGAAACAGTAATGAACATCTTATAGTTTTTAAAGATAAAAATAAATCTTCCAGATAACATAATTTAAATAACTTATATAAACTACATTAAYTGTATCATGTTATCAGCTACCTGAAGTTACAGCAATGAACATTTGTTATTCATTTCATGCAACAATGCACTAGACCTTGTGGTCACTTATGTCATTCATCTATTTTTCATTCTTTCATTCTTTCCAAAGAGAATGTTCATAGAATATGTGACTTCTGAAATATGAGCAACTCCCCTAAGAACACTGCAATTTTATCTAATCTTTATAAAGCAGATTTTAGTATTTATTTATGAAATTCAGAAGGCCAAAACAAGGCATGCCATCACACAAACTTGACAGTGGTGGGAAACTATTCTTTATAGGGAATTTTAGAGAAATATGAAGCTTTTTAGAACAGACTTCTTGTGGGATTGGTCTAGAAATGAGGCAGCTTGCATGCGGAAAACAAACATTTAAAATGCTGGTATCTCTTTTTGATTTTAAAGAACTCAAAAATCAGAACTCATCAATCAACAGGAAATCAGCAAATAGAACTCAACCATCAGACACAACCTGTTTGCTATAAACAGGTTATCTAGTTAGAGACTTTCTTTACATTCTTTCTCTTTAGAGATAGATAATCTAGTTAGAGACTTTCTCTACATTAC
This sequence comes from Nothoprocta perdicaria, assembly GCF_003342845.1. NCBI lineage: Eukaryota > Metazoa > Chordata > Aves > Tinamiformes > Tinamidae > Nothoprocta > Nothoprocta perdicaria. The sequence continues at coordinate 599,525 of NW_020454339.1, read as the reverse complement.
ATTTAAAACTTTGGTTCATATAAGTACCAGAGGTTTGGCTCCCTGTACAGCTCAGTCTAGGGGAAATTTCCAGGAATTGCCAGGAATTTCCAGGAATTTATTTTTTAACAAGGTTTGAATTGATCTTCAAAGAAGGGAAAGTCAATGTCTACACAAGATACTTGAAAGCTATGTAGATGATGCATGTCAACCACGATTTCAAATAAATCTTTAGATAGGGTCCTTGCTTTGCAGTAAATAGATTTGTCTTACTTGGACAAAACTCCAAAAGTATTTTCATATAGAGTTCATACAAACTACTTCATCTATCCAAAGAACTCTGAAATTGTACGGTGAATGAAAACAGATCTAAACACATTATTATATTAACTATAGGAATATTGGTCAGAAATATTAATTCTTTACCTTTAATATAAACAGATAACCTATTAAGAGACTGACCTGCAAAATCTCTTCCCCAGATTAATATGTGTCTGCAAGATAAAGTCATAAAGTGAGGTGGTCTGGAGATGTTAATAGTTAGTGCAAAAGTTAGTTGCAAATCTGGTTTGTTATACTTGAGATGTAGTTGAGACAGCAAATATTTTATTAAATGCAATTCTTGAATCCAGTGTGTAATATAAATACTCAGAAAAACATTTGCCTCTTGTCCAKGAACGCAAGACGATTTGAAAAGACATCAAGGCTTTTCGAAATCATTTAGTCCAATGATGAGGTGCAGAACAGATCATTAAAAGAAAAAATTAGTATCACGTGGCCCTCCTTTGCATCCAAGTGATGTAAATGTATTTTTGAAATAATGTTATAACTATTGCTTTCAAAGTATGATGGGAAATACTACATTTAAAGTTTATTCCATTTGAACTCTGTGGAGCGGAGAAAGGATTAAATGACAGACTTCTGGCACAAGTTGCTTTCTGATAACATATAAATACATTTACCATGTGAAATCCTGCCTCACCTGACCACGGGAATACCTTCCATACAACTTGCACTCCTTTGATTTAACACTACATATGTGAATACCCAGCATTTCATAAATTCATAGAATGCTTAAGGTTGGAAGGGACCTGAGAGGTCATTTAAACATTAAATTAATGAATCAATCTTATTTCTGTTTCTTGAACATAATTCAATACTCCCATCCTATTTATGTCATTTCCTTTGCCTTTTATGGCAGATTCATCTTGCATTACAGTGGAGTCCATGACATTATAATTACATATTGCAGGCATCAGTAGCAGCTCCAGGATTAGAGTTTAGCTGAGGTTTCTAGAATTCAGTTTGTTTTTTTTTCTATAAAGATAAATTACTTAAAACATGAAATATCTATGATTTAATCAATATCAGATGCATTCTGAGGAAAATACTGAAAAAAAAATAGTTCTACTGTAAGAATTCTAAACTCAAACATTAATGCTCAGACTCAGCACTATGCTTCTGTTTATTGATTACTAACTGTAATTATAGTTTTGACCAAACTGTAGCCGAAGGTCATTCCAGAGTGACAACTCCTCCTTTTCCATGTTCTCAGTATCCACTTTTTCAGGAAAAACAAACAAAACAGAAAATGGTGCCCACTTCCCACTGTACAAAAATAAATGGGAGATTTTAGAAGTAGGAAGTGGAAAGAAAAGTAGTAGAATATGGGAGTGAAAACATTGGTGTTCAGGGGAGAACAAATTAATAAATTCAGTCTTTCTGAYGAATCCACCAAAGCAATCACACATTTGTTAGAGGCCTACCATACTTGCATAATAATGACATTAAGCTAGCAAAGCCAGTCTTGAGAACCTGAGACTGCAAAAGTTATAAGTACTTTATTGCTGCTATTCCCACTCAGTTACACTAGCTACAAGAGTATATGAGGGTTAGACGCATATATACTTATGAGTACCCACCTTTTCCTTCCCTTATACTCAGTTTGCAGTATTTCATGATGGGTCTGCTTCCTATCAAATCTCCATTTTAAAAAAGATGACAGTTCTTAAAATATTGCACCATACTTCCCACAGGAGTTATATACAAATAGCAAAAGACATAAATTCTGAACTCAGATGAAATTAATATCAAAGATCTTAATTGCTTCAGCAAGGAGAGTTTTCACTAGTAACTTTCTATCCCATCAGAGAGACAAGACCCCACTATAAGTATCTAAACAGCAAAAAAAGGAAATTAAAACTCCTAAAAAGATACAATCTTTCATGATAAATATATATTTAAATCACCCATGGTTCAAAGAGTGAGAGCTAAAGAAAAGCAGTGCTTTCTAGAAGTCTATTTTCAATTACAAGCTGTCACGGGAGTGATTATAAACCACAGCTCCATGACCTCACTTCTCAGGGGAAAGGGTGGAACAGAAGTCCCTGGCGAAGCTGAGCTGGGCTGAAGTTAGACAGAAGTGCTCTGCTCAAATATCTTCAGTGTTTAGACAAAAGAAACTTAAATGAAAACTTATCCTTTCAACAGAGCTCTGAAATTTTGATTTATGGGACAAGCATGAAGATAAAAATCATATACACCTTTCCAAGTGGAAAGTTTATTGATACTGTGCAATCTCTTCGTTTAGCATGACAGATGGATAAGACCTTGAATTCAGTGCAACACAAGGGGAGAACATCACATTAAAGTRCCTCCATCCTCGAGATCAGTTACAGGAACAGTATATGCTCAAGAAAGAAACATAACTCCTTGTGTTAAGACTGTGTCACTCTTCRATCAAAGGCCAGGAAACCCACAGGACTAAAGGACTTGAGTCTTTATCCTGAGAGTTTCCAGCAGGCAATTTAAAAGCATTAAAATATTTTAGGTCAGAATGTTCTCCTTTCCAGAGAAGGAAAAGGATTATCATCCTCACAGCCTCCTTTCCTGGTCTCAAAAAGACCACTGACAAGAAAGTCCAAAAACAGAAATTTAAAAAAATTAGACTTTGTTTACTGAAATAGGGTAGCAATAGAAAAGTTGTGTAAGGAATTTAAGAGCCAAAGTGCCTTTTTACTTAATCTTTAATGACCTCTAGCACTCTATGGCACTTCAGAAATAATTTTTTTCTAAGGTATTTTTACATATATAGCAGGTTTTTTAGAAGTAGTGATAATGGTTCTGAACCATACATCAGCCAAAGTTAGGGCAACCAATCTGGTCTATAAGAAGAGCATTTAGCTAGTCAGAAATAAAATATTCAATTTAGAATTTATAATCCTATTTACATTGGCCCATATATTCATCTGCCATTTACTTGAGTATCTGAAAAAAAAAAATCTGATTGAGGTGGATGAAATTTTAAATATTTATAGAAAATTACATAATGGTGCATTAAAGAACGCTAGCAGGAAAAAGCCTGGATTACAAATCATGCTCGAATTAGAGATACATTTTAAGCAGATGAACCACAGTGATATTAATAAAAGATTTTCCTGAGCTGTTTTGACTTCCTGACAGTCATGGCAAGCCACTAAGTATTTCGCTTTTTAAAATAATAATTAAGGAATTTACGGACTGATATTTTAGAGAAGAAATCAAAAGCCTAGGAGTTCAAAACACAATTCATATATTCAGGTAYTGAATTAAATCTAGACCCAGATATATTTCCCCATTATTGTAAAAATATGAGTGTGTGCTCTCATCAGCAACTTCCTGCTTTTCCATAGTTACCGAGAGCATGGCATTACTCAAAGATTGTTTTTCCAGGGTAAATTTTCCACCAGCTTATAAGGTGATGCAGAATAAGATGACCTGTTGGGAAAGATACTGCCTTTGAAGTTCCAAGTGAAATGTAAAATGTTCCACAATGAGGTGGACGAGCTTTGCATTTTTACACAATCTTAACAAGAAGGAAGCTTATAAATTAAGTTCTCATATGATGCATTCTAAGATGAAAAGAGAACCTGCTGCAGTTGTAAAGATCGGTTACTTATTTGTAAAGCACATTTGCTGATGAGTGCAAGTTTTACATTGCCTTCTTTTTGGCAAAAAAAAAAATGTGATAACCTTTATGTGATAAATCCTTTATGTGAAATCCTTTATGTGATAAATCTATATCCTGTAGCATTTGCATCATTCTTTCTAAATGTGCACAATAAGATTGAATATTCAACTATAATGCCATCCACAACAATGACATTTTGCAGTAAATGTAGTAGAAAAGAGAGCAAACAGTTGCTCAGTTCCTATTAATGTCATTAAAAATAACCATTCGCAGCCAACACTGCTGCATGTGAGAGGCTGCCACCAGTGACCATCACTTGAGTATGGGAAAGRAAAGTGAGAACATACACGTTGGGGGATCTGCATGAGTGGAGTCCCTCAAATGGGACAGCAAGAGAGAGAACACAACCGAACACCTTGGAGAAGGCGCAGTAACGKCCATCTTTTGTAAAGGGAATCTGCAGATTAAGACTGGGGAAGGAAATGTGGCATTCCTAAATTGTGGGAATATGTCTGTGCATATGTCCCAGCATTGAAACTGGGATCCATTCTTGTGGTGTCTCGTTTTGTTAAGGTGGTAGTAGATGATGACCTGCTATAGTCAAGATTTTCTTTCTGAAGTACAAAATCATTTTTTCCACTGAACAATCATTATAGAGAAGCCTCTGGTCCCATAACTTCTCACACTCTTGGACAACCATCCTCATAACTTGCTTGCTCTGAAGCCCCTAATATGGAGGTCTTTGGCCCAGGATTGTGACTCACAGTCCCCCACACCTCTAACATCAGATCCCTCTGCCTCTCCTAGTGCAGGCTATTCCCATGCATCTCCTAGGCCAACCTGCCCGTGTTCCTGCTACACTTATTGTTCCAACGCTCATTGCCCAAGTGCCATCCCACTCCCATCTTGGTAGCACTGGTGCTACAGACGTAACTTCATGCTATGATCTTGATGTGTCTGCTGGCACTGCAAACTACAGACTATTGATCGAACAACAAATGGAAAAGGAACAGAAAAAAAAAAAAGTCAGCTAATTTCTATTAATGTCACTGAAAGAACAGTAAGGATAGGAGGAAAATTATCACAAGGTTTAAATCTTGCAAGGAATTTAAACTTGCAAGGTAATAACTACAAAGGCTGGGGTGTATTTAAATTTGTAAATGGATGTGACTTTAGTAGTTGCAGCATTTTGTCATTATTAAACAAAGATTCTGATGTTAGTGATGAGAGAATGACATACACAGCCTCTTCACCATAACAGTTCCCCGAGTTCCTTACCACACACCAGCCTTTTCAGAGAGAGCAATACTTGGACTATGGAATGCAAATCATGAAATACTATAATGTATTTTTAAATGAATTCACTTAATAAACACTGAGCAATACAGCCAGCTATGTTCTAACCTTTATTCATTATTAGTTGACATCTTTTAAATAAATGCCAAACCACAGTGTTTTCAATTAGCATTTTACAAATATATAATTACTTTATTTAATCTAAATTGACTACAGATTTCAGAAATCTTAATTCAAAGCACCATTAAGATTTTTCACTGCCAGACGGATGGAAGGAAACTCTTCTCACAAAATACCTAGTAAGACTAGTAATCAACAAATTAAGAATATGACCCAAAAGGATTTGCAGAAGGAAAAAAGGGTGGAAGATATGAGAAAGAAGAAAAGAAAAATAGTAATAAGGTGCCTGTAAAATGATATGTAGACTATCCCCGAGTATCTGACTATCCCATTTAACTTGCAAAATCCAAATTTAATTTGCTTGTTTTTTTTAAGATGTTTTAAGGGAATGAATGGAAAATTCATGAAAACTGGTTCTAAAAACTCAAGACAATTTTATTTGAAGTTAAGTGTTTTGTCTTTGTGGTCCTTGAGCCCACTGATGGTCTGTTATAAATTATACTGGCTACAGAAATCTTAGAACTTCGTACGTCCTGCTATACCATATAAGCAATAGTCAATCTGTAATATATTACCATTATATATTTGTAACATGTTCAACGTGTAACATACAATATATATTTGTAACAATGTTCAAAAAATTACCTTTCTTAGTATAGTGAATTAACTAAATGTGTTTAAAAAATACTTGAGTTTTTTAAAAGCTTCCCCTTACTTTGATTTTATTTAAGGTACTTGGAATGGGCAATAACAATTTCAGCAAAGATGTCAGGTCCTCCTGTAAGAAGTGAAGGTGAACCTGAGCAAATAGAATAGCCCATCAAAGCTAAAGAAAATTGAAATTTTTAACTGTAGTAAATACTTCCTCCCTCCAAAATGGTAAAGCTTACTATGAAAACATACTGAGTTTTTCAACTCAGAAAAGAATTTTGATGGTCAAGATAGTCTTGAAACACTAATCAGACTCATGTTAAACCAGACACTGATTGACAGATGTCATTTTTTTTCCCTTTAATTCAGTACTTCTTTTTATTTCTTGTTGAGAGGCACATATTGCTTACATGTAGAGGCCTCTTCTTGTTGAGGCACATATTGCTTACATATAGAAAAGAAAATTAGCCTTGAAATTCAAAATTTCTATGATTTTGGAGCTGTTACATACGACTGTAGTATATACCATGTTTTGTTGGGCACTAACTACATTTGATTTTTTAAAAATCATTCCAACATGTTCCACAAAAATATGCTCCATAGCTTCWCTAACACAAATGGACAAATGTCCCAGTAACAAAATTTTAAACATTCTTGTGTTTATGACAACACTAATAGTGCAGAAATCATTTCAGTTTAGGTATGTCATGTGCTTTAATCCCAAGTTTTAGAGCTAGCATATTTTTTTGACATTTTTAACTGAGAAAATACTACCTGAGCAGTAGAAACTATAAACAGCATGCATGAGAAGCTGTAAACAACTATGAATAAAAGTATCTAAGATGAAATAGGTCTATTCTATTTTTTAAGAATATTCTACTTTAAAGAATATTTATCTTAACTCCTTTTGAATCCACAAAACATCTATGTGTTCACAATGCAATGCATGTAACATGCAAGTTGTGATTTATAAATACATCACTTGGAAATTACATCAAAATAAAATTATATAATATAAAAATCACTTGAGATGAACCAGAACTGGTCTGTAAATGCCAGTGAATGACAAGTCATTACTCTCAAAGGAGGAGACTGTCAAAGGCATGAAGGGTGAGTTAAACATCTAGCACTCAACATATGTCAATATGATTTGGGACACAACTCCTATTCTTACTTTTCAAAACATATCCTATAGTTCAGGAAAAAGGGACACTTCCTCTAAGTGATAAAATGTGAAAAAGCTATATTATATTCCAAATCTACGCTTTGCAAATGACTTTTTTTTAAAGAAAATAAAGCATGACATGTAACACAGAGTACAACATTTCCTACACCAAAATCAAAGGAGAGGCTAATACAGATGCATTTATCCATTTTCCAAAACTTTAATAGTATTCAAAAATGGTTTTACACGGGCAAGTTCTTATAGCCCAGTTTTGAAAGGTTTAAATTTGACAAGCTGCTGAATTCATAACAGTGTTATGAAATATAAAGGCCAAGATCCCCAAGTACTTTACAAAAGGTATATATAGAAACTATATACCAGTCTTATTTAATTTTTCACCAAAATCTAGTCACCTGGTATGTATTAGGCAGTGCTCAGTAACATTACATAACAGTTGGAAATGCAAAGTGAGGAATACCATATCCACTGCAACCACACAGGGAATTTAGAGCAGCAGGCGGGATGTCATTACAGGAGCTGGCCCTTGGCCAGGGCACTGGAGCTAATGCTCTCTTTCTAGTGAGATGTGCCACAGGATGACTGACCTCATATGGACCTCAAGATTATGTGTCATCTGGAAGATGGCACCTACCTGCCACACCTCCTGGGCAGGGAGGGGGCCATGCATTTAATGCACCTTGCATTACTTTGGGAAGCAAAGTAAGGCATTTCTCAGGTTCTCACCTAATTCTGGTTAGACTGCAAAACAGCAAAATTTCATCAATGAGTTAGAGATAGTAGCAATCCATATGTGGATTACGTGTCATCTGTATGCTCATATACGCAGCACATATGAGCATCCAGAAAAATCCATACAAATAGCCACAACTAGCAGATAATGTAAAATAACATGTAGATATTTCAGATCGCTCATTGATATAAATAGTGGTGCTTTTATGCACAAAAAACAAATTTCCCTGCACATTAGCAGGCTATAAATTTCCAAATAAAATGTAATACTGAAAATGAAAGGTTATTTGTTTGTTTTTAATAGTGTATCTGTTTTATTAAAAGAGCAACACGTACATATCAAAACAGGTCTGGTATGAGGTGTCTGGTCACATGAAATTTGTATAAGAACAAAGGGGACAAGAAGCCATATCTGTTCTGCYCACCCATGTGTAAGTGCATATACAAGACTAGCAGGCACATGAGGCATTGTTAAATTAATGCTTAATCCTTTTTAATTGCATATAACGGAGATTTCTTTGTTAAAAGTAGGAATATCTGTCTAAATCCTCCTTCTTTCCTAAATTACCCTCCTATCTGAAATAACAACAATAATACTAAACTAGATTAGTACACTGACTACTTAATTTGCTCAAGGTTGTATATCTTGCTATCAGYCGAGATACGCTTTAACAAAGAAGTTTTATGATCATCTTGAGACATCTGTGGAAATAGCATTATGTTCCRCAATATATCATGTTAAATATGCAGCATGAATTATAGTTTTTCTATAAAAATGAACGTAAACTTCAAAAAAAAYGACTCACTTGAACATCTGTTCATATCTGGCGTTCGGAGTCCATAGTACCCTGATGGGCAGGAATGTAAGCATTCACCATACTGCCTCATTCCTTCTCTTCGTAGGAAGAAGAATAACTTATGTTGGCATCTGATGCACCCGTTATCCTTTGAACAAGATAAACAGCCTTTGCAAATTGGATTTGGTCCATAGCTAGCTGCAAAATAAGAAGATAAATCACATTTTAACATCATTCTGAAAATTATTTTGGCTGGACATCCTCTTCCCTCTTACTTATCTACTTTACAATCACAAGCAGTTTTGAAAGAAAGGCTCTGAAAATGCATTCATTGTAACGCATCTTCTCTGGCCAGAGAAAACATAAAAATAATTAATAAATAAAAAATCAAAAGCTCTTTATTTTCATTAGTATGCAGTGCCACTTAACAATAAAACGAAAAGGAGCTACTTCTTTCATAAAGGTACAGGTGACTGGAAACCAAGGCGAATAAAGTTCAGCAGCATAACATGAACAAAATCCAGGTGCTGAATTCCAGCTTGCAGCTGAGCCCGTGAGCCGAGCACAGCAGCAAACATGGAGAGGACATTGGCATYAGGATATATCCACCTGTAATGTCATGGTCATTTGTTTCCAGAGACTACTCTAGTGCTTCTGAGGAATGAAAAATGAGAGTGCACTTGGATCCCTTTCCAGGGCTTGTGAACAGAGAGGAGCTGAGAGCACCAAGCTTGCTCTGCTGAGAAGGAGCAGAAGGAGCAATGATGGTGCCAAAGGCAGCATCCACGGGCTGTCCCCACCTGCTGGGGTGCCAGGGAGGCTGCCCCTTGCAATCACTGCTCAGGTTTTCTAAGTAGGGTGTCAAGATCTGCAAGTTCCTGCCCCAAATGGGCTCGAAATCTGTGCACACAGACAGTACCAAAGAGGGACCTTCTGGTCTAGGTCAGCAGCTGCTGTGTCTTCAGCTACTTCACACTCTCTTGTTCTCTGAGCAGAGTGATACAGCAACACGGAGCTGAGCTGCAGCACTCYGTTTTCGGGAGCTCTCTACCCTGCCCTTCTCTGGGGCTGCACATCACTCCCTGTCCARACTCCACCAGGGCTTCCTCGGGCACTGAGTCAGCACAGCAATTAGCAGCAGGAGGGCTCAAGAGGCTCCTGAGATCAGAACAACTTCCTTGGAAATATAACAGGTCCGTTTAAAATAGCGCATTAGCCACAGGACTTCAATGAATTTTGCCAATTCAAACCTGGTTTACTGGAAACAAGGAGAAACCTTCTTCAGCAAAGTGTCTTTGGGGTGTCCAAAACTTTTCAATAGCAGTCACTCTGAGGGCAGCTTGCCAAGAGGGCAAAGATTGTGTTTGACTGTTACATTTTAAGACAATTAGAATTATCCAGACCTTACTTTGGGACTTTTATCCCATATGGATCCTTAAGAGGGATCACTCAATGGCTGACTTCACCAGCAGAACTGGGAGAAGAAAAAAGAAAAGCCCGACACCCTCTGGAAGCAGTAGCTGATCAGCTTTACTCTCACCTTCACACATGTGCACAGCACATTGCCACTCTCCCGTGCTCCCGTCCGTGCACATGCCTCCCCCAGCTCTGCACGACAGCATCCAGCTCTTATCTTGCACAAAGTCATCCTGGTGGGTGGCAGGCAGGACGGGGAGCCAAGCAATCTGGTGTGAAACAGCTCAGTCAGTGGGACCTGGACGAGCGCTGGAGTCTCCTGACACTGCTCACCTGCTAGKGAGACTCTCCACACGTCAGTAGCATCCGTTTCTTCTGCACTGTCTGTACCGTCCTCCAGCCCTTAGCCATTTGTAGTACTATGCCCACTCAGAGCAGCTGCCCTGCACTCCTGAACCACTGCTTATCTCCTCCTGGTCTCCCCAAGACCTTGGATGCAGCTTTCCCTACAACTCAGCTAATAAATGCTCTCACCCACAGTCCACATCTTCAAAGACATACAAGAAGGGAAGCAAGCAGATGATGAGCTAGGCCTGAGCACATCCCTCATCTCACTGTCGGCAGGGGTTGCAGATCTSTAACCACATCAAATATCATGTGACCGTGTACTGCAAAACAATTGTTGCTGAACACATGGTGGGTAGTCCCATAGACCTCTAAGCCCCTTTTTATTCTCCTTGCATCTCATTCATACCTTCAGCTTGTTCAAGATTTCCCGAAGAACTCTAACTAAAGAATTAGAGCGAACAAAGTACAAGGTAAACTGCAAGATGTTTCAGTTTATTCAACACTTGTAAATTCTTTGGACTTCAAATCAGCTGAAGTTAGGATCCCATATGCAGCATAGTGTTYCTTCCCTGAATCAAGAGTGTGTTTTTTCTCTCTCTTCCCCTTGAGCAGCTGAAGGACATGATGCCAAAAAGAACAGCTCCCTGGGTCACATCAATTCAGCCTTTGCTGTCCACACTCCGTCACACAAGTCCTGGGCTCCCTTCCAGAGCGAACTAACTCCCTCCAAAGCGTGGCCCACGTATGTTTGTGGGGACAATCCACTCCGGGGAGCCCTCGCAGCAAGAATAAGGCTGCAGTGCTCAGCACTTCTCACTTCTCCAACCTCTCCAACACATTTTAGCAGCCCTCAGCAGGGTGCCTCAAAAGACTCACACTCATACACAGCTGTCATGAAAACACTACCCAAGGAGGCATTGCACAACCCTTAWATTATTTCAGGAACTTCCAAGACAGATAACAATATTATATTATGACCTAGAACAACTCTCTAAGGCCTAGAAGAAACATAAGGCTACGCAGCACTGATGCAGCCACTCTGGTGGTCACTCATGGTTTAGGAGATGGAGGCCACAAAGCTTACGGTCTGCATAAAATATATGCAAAGTTCAAAGTATGTTGTATATATTTATCTCCAAAGTCAACACACGATCACATCTAGTCTCTTCACTTCTGGGTGACACCAAAAAATCACTGTTGGGATAATATCTGTGCCTGGATTTTTTTCTCTCATAGGAATGCTAGGAGATCCAGTTCATTCACGCTCACAAACTACTCTGAAACCCTCAGATGGAAGGTGTTATAGATGGGAAATGTTTATCACTACTTCAATAATCAATTATTAAACTGTGGCCCATCCGTTTTGCATAACATATCAAGGTCAAAATGTTCACATATTTGATGGTCACAATAATGTCTTTCTTTCTTGCTCTCCTAGTCATCAAGTACTGGTAAATTTTCTTCTATTGCATCCTTTCTATCACTTCAACTTTTCAAAAAACAGGAGAAAGTCACAATAGGCTCCATCTCTAAATTACTTGGACACTGATCACATTCTTTATTGAATCAAAATATTGTAGCAGTGTTTTCAGTGACACATATAAGTCCTAAGACAACAAATCAACTTTCTTTGTCCCTACATATACAGGTTATAAATCAAATCCTATCATGTCTAACCCCCATCTTCTCTTTCTCTACACTGGTCATGCAACAAATGCAAAATACCTTTAGCACACACAGCTTTTCAATTCCAATTTATTTGCTCTTTGAAGGAGGAAGTGAAAAGCATCTCTACATTCACCATAAAAATCTAAAATCTTCCTAGAATAATCTAAACTTCTCCTTTTGGAGTCYTTCATAACCTCTCTTTCCCTTCTGTATAGACTGCAAGAGAAAACAACACAGTTCCAAGCAGTCAATCACACGCCAAGTTACCACTTGCATCGTGCACCATCACACACACATCCATCACACCCTATCTCAGCCGTCCCACACCCATTTCCACCCTGCCTCTCACGCCTGGAACACCCTCCTTGACTGTGTGTGCCGGCAGCCAGGTTTTCTCCATTCGACTCCCTCGGGAAAATTCGCTCTTTACACGAGGCCCACAAATGCTGAGCAGTGTCAGAGCGCTGCTGTCATCACATCATAAAACTCAAAGCACACACATGCTCCAAGTTAGCACCATCCTCCGGGTCCCAAAGTGCATGAGTGCCCCGGCTGGCTGTTGGGACTGTGACCTCCTGGCAGCAGTAGCAATGCTCTGTACAGCCACAMAAGTGCAGGTGTGGGTGTGAACACCTCATGCACATCTCCATACAGACTTATTTTCTATTTATTTCTATTTTCTACGGATGTATTTTCTATTCCTTGTTTTCTGCCTCTCTAATCATACCCCAGAGCATCTCTGCCTATAAAGAAAAAGCATTTAGACTTGGTTCCCCATGTTGCTTTTTTGTTTTAAATCTGGGATTAAGTATGGCAAGTTAAAAAAAGGTTACTTGAGAACAGAGACTAGTACCCAAACATTGACTGAAAAACTCCTGAACTCTAAGGGTATTCAAAGTTTCATGGTTTGGATTCATATCAAGGAAAATCAAATGTCAGTTAATTACTTTAACTCTTGTCTGGRTCGAATGTATTGAAAATGCTTCAGCAATATCGCTTAAAGTGAATTGTTATGACTATTTGAAATCACAAGAGAATCAACAGTACAAAATGAGTCTAGTCTGTTCACCACAATAATACAAGCTGTTCAGTGAGCAAAAGAACTAACAGCATCTGATTTCCTATGGATTTTAATGTCTTACAGCCCACTTCAGAAAAACCACTGTAAATCTGTCTTGTATACCCACTTGCGCGCTGTCAGAAATCTCTTCAGAAGCTGGTGTAGTGTTGCAGTTCACTACAAGAACTTGGTGTTTTTTGAGATTTTTACATTTCTGTAAAGCTGAACTGAAAATGAAAAATGGGTTCAAAAACTGTTGCAGGAAGAGGAAGGTCTGGCAGAGAAAACAAGTGACAGAAAATGCTGTTAACTAAAAATGATTTCCTTAGAAGGTCAGATTGAAATGCTGCCTACCACAACCTGATCAGAGTAAATATCCTCCAGTCTATTTCTGGTCTTTTGAACTYTCTGAAGTAAGAAACTGGGCTTATWGGTACCAGAACCAGCTTAACTGAAGTCTTTCCCTGACTGGGGTATGTTGGTGATGAACTGGATTTTCACAGAATCACAGAATGGTTAAGGTTGGAAGGGACCTCAGGAAATGATCTAGTCCAACCCCTCTGCTCCAGCAGGGCCACCTGGAGCGGGTGGCACAGGAAATTTTAGGTTAGATTTAGTAGAAATGTCTCTGAAACGCTCATTTATCACTTCAAACATGAGGTATACAGAAGAAACTCAAAGGACTAAAATACTAGTAGCTGCACTTATTGCAGAGGAGAGTGGATTATGCAATCCCCAATTTAACCAATATTGCCAATATAAAGACATCTAATACCTATCTCTCTGTTTCACTGAAATAAGTTAAAAAGCAGTCACACTTAGCACATGTCGTTACGGTACAAAAGAGCAGAACAAATACTACAACAGCCGCGCATACACATCAATGTTATATAGGATACCAACATGCTTTCACTAAGAAATTGCAAAGTCATATTAGTTAAAAAATATCTGATGAATTATGATTAGGAGCTGGCCAAGAAAAATGCATACTTCTTGCTAGAACTGTGCAAAAGCAAAAGTAAGTTTTGGACAGAAAACTTCAGTAAAAAAATTAAAATATGCAAACATTTTGACTACCTTGATTCTAGCTATTGTCTTGAATTAATAGAATTCAGAAATTTGAGGTCAAGGGGGATTTTTGTGATTAATTAGTCCAATGCTCTATACAAAGAAGCCACAAAACTCATACTTTACTAAGACATATCATTTACAAACTATTCAATCTTGATTTTAAAATTGTCAGTGGTAAGGAAACCACCACAACCTTTGTTAAGCTATCACAGGGGCTAATCACTCTCACTTTTGAAAATCTGYGATGGAATTTTGAACTTCAAATAGCAACCACTGGACCTTTTCATAACTTTGTCTGCCAGATTGTTAACAGTGTTTCAATGTTTTTTCCCCAATACAGACACTGTGTTCAGGTCAACTCTTCGCCTTTTCACGGGTAAGATAAACAAAGCAAGATTCCAGAACGTCTCACCGCAAGACGAAGTAGCCAACCCTTTGATCAAACCCTTACCATTTTATCAACAGACTTATGGACACCAAAAAAGAGCTCGGTAATGGAAAAGTGATGGTRTGAGCGCCAAATACAGAAGCGATATAACCTCTCTAGTATTCCTGGATATTAGTCTCTTGAAATACTCAACAGTTATATGAGTTCATTTGACCACAGAGACATGGCTTCCCAATATCACGCAGCCATGTTTAAGAAGCCGACCATTTTGTTCTCCAGAAGGTTTTGGATGCAGGAGATCACTCAGCATTATCTTTTTCAGGACCCTGATCCTTAAACACATGAGATCATTTTTTTTCCCCCCCAAGTTTTCAATAACTCAGAAAATCTCATGTTCAAGAGTTTGCCACTCCACCTTGGTAGGTAGATTAGCTATGGGATAGCATTTCACTTCAGTGAATTTGACAGCAAAATCATTGGATTTATGCTCTTAAATGAACAATTTTGGCCTGGTTATTATTATGAAACCATTTCTTCCTTTGTAGAGAGGTCTCACATATTTTCAATAGTATAATCGTATACTTAAGATACTGTCAGTTGTCACCTCTTTTTACTCTTTTGTTATTAAGATAATGTCACTCTGACTTTTCTAGACCTGGCCCCCCAAAGATTGGTCTTCATTACATATATTTTCCATAGAAAGTGGAATAAAATTCCACTGAAAC
This sequence comes from Nothoprocta perdicaria, assembly GCF_003342845.1. Lineage (NCBI taxonomy): Eukaryota > Metazoa > Chordata > Aves > Tinamiformes > Tinamidae > Nothoprocta > Nothoprocta perdicaria. The sequence continues at coordinate 584,142 of NW_020454339.1, read as the reverse complement.
AAAATACTATACTTATATTACATGGCTACCCAGCTGATAGCAGAATTTTCTCTACTGTGTTTTCCATACAAATGTGGAAGGGAGAACCCCTGTTAGATGTGTTCACTGATCACTTAGATATCATTTTCCAGCTTCCACACAAGTTTCAAGAAATCACTCATGTGCTGGGAAGTAAWCTACAATATTTAGTGCTGGATTTAGTACCAAATTCAGAAATATATTTGTCAATAGTATATCTGATATGTTTGATATATTTGATTCAAAACACATTTGATATGTGTTTTTCTTTTCTTTTTTTTTTYYTTTTTTTTTTCTGGAAATTTTGGATGATTAGTATCTTGAGGACATTCTTGCCTTGCCTACTTTCAGTTTGGGCTGAACTGCCGTCCACAGTATCTCATCCACCTCTCTTTTTATTTAAATTTAACCATCTGGATGTTTTAAAGACATCTCTCTCAGTTTACTAAGAGTTTACTTACTCTCCTAAGTGACCGCTATCAGCTGGAAATTTGTTACTCTCCTTTCTGCTATTTGTGCCCTMTTGATCCTGGCTTGCCTTCAGCCCTACTTTATGGTTCTGATACTGCTGTGAATTTTTCACCACAAACTTTTTTGGGGAGGACAGTTCCTCCTCTCTGAAAATGGAGCAGCAGAGCTTCCTCAATGTTGCTGGTGAGAACTCTTCCAATTCCCCAGTTTCCCAATGACTATATTTGTCCTTCCAGTTCAGAAATCCAGCACAGCCAACAATTTTCACCTCACGCACAGGAAGTCCTCCTGGCTACAGAATGGGAAAGAATATGGAACATCTGTTGGACGTCACAGCCACCACTTCATCACTGGCCATCCTAAAATCAAGTATAGGAATGGACAGAGAAAGGAAAGTCTGCCACTCTCTGACCAAATTCCTTAGGAAGTATTTCCTTTTATTGTTATTTGCTTGCTATTCACAAGTTCACCACTTTCACTTTTATTCTAGTGTTCTACTGCTCATACTTGAAACCCCGAGGATAATAAAAGGACCAATGATCACAGGCACATGGTGCTTTCAAAGATAAATAAAATAAAATAAAATAAAATAAAATAAAATAAAATAAAATAAAATAAAATAAAATAAAATAAAATAAAATAAATCATGTTCAGAAAAATAACCTTTATCAATCAATGAACTGGACACAAATACATCACATATTCATCTGCCTCTAAGACTAGACCACCCAAAAACTCATGCTTGGTGTTCAAAAGTCATACATGATTCACATTTATGTCTATCCTGCCAATCCCAGTGCTAGTCCAGACTAGGCATTTCCTTTAATTTATCCAAGTTGTTGACTTGTAAAGTGGCTAATTTAGTTGTCATGATGSTGAGAACAGTACCTGTAAGATGGTCACTGCTTCATCTTTTGGGTTGCCAGAAAGATGGTTATATAGGTACCCTGTAGTCTTGCATTATGGAAACACGGCCAATGTGTGTCCATCTCTGTACTGTTTGCACAGCTGCGGGCAGGTCTGCCTGCTCCAAATCTCAAAATTCTCTATCATAACAGATGTCTCCAGTCTCTGCAGACATATTCACAACATAACCTGTTTAACTTAAAGSTAAATTTAGGATATTTTGGAAACCCCGGGTAATTTGATTAAATGCTGGAAGCTTCAGGTATAGCACCTGGAACTTACCTTCTGATTTCTGCTATTTATATTTTTATGTTTTGCTTGAATTATACTCCTAGTTCTCTACATTTCTATAGAGTAAACTGTAAAAATCCTCCAAAGCAAATGCTTACAAATAAGAAAACACCCACATCTGACATTCTCAGTTACTCCCCAGGTCCCAAGCCCTAAGACTTGCAAGCAAAGCCCCACAAGTCACTACCTCTGGCGACAGTGCTGTTTAATTACATCTAATGCAAACTGCGTAACCCAGCATACGGSACAGGCACCAGAATCCAAATCTGCTCTGCACCAGCGTTTGCACAGGGTGCAGACCAGCAGGGACATCTTCACCCCGCTGCAGGCTCCGTTACAGGCAGTGTTGGCCACAGGGATGCCTGGAGTTCCCTCTCCGCACAGCCGTCCTCCATCCTTCATCACCACGTGGAAAGAGCCTGTGCAGTCTTGTCTATAGGATGCCTCTTATTCCCAGGTGAGGGACTTAAACTGTAGCCTTACGCTAAGGCTAAGGCAGATGTTGTGCACTTTTTAGCACTGAATTCACTTCAGGGCATTTCAACCAAGCTCCTYGGATAAGTTGTGGCTTATCTGCTTTGTGGGATAGGCTGCTCTGCACAGGCAGGCTGTGTTAAAGCCTCAGAGAAAAGAATCATTTAAGAATCGGTGAAATTTCATAACCACATCCATGTATCCTTCCAAATAGGCTTTTAAAATCACATCTTCAGCAAAAGCATCCAGCTTTCCCCACTCTCTCCTGACAGTACTTCTTCTGGGCCTCGCATATAGGAAAAGGGTGATAGGAAAAGTGATAACACAACAACCCCACAGTCCTCAGTTTATTTAGATCAGGGAGTTTCTTTCCCTCCCTTTGAAAAATAAATCACATTTGGAAGTACGATTACATGCTCAAACACAAGCTGCTAGTTCCATTTCTAACAGAGAAGAAATAGCTAGAGACTGACATAGCTTGGATCACCTCTTTTTTTTATACTCACCTGGAACCTACACAGTTAAAGAAAACCAAAACCAACCCCGTGTTTACTTTCCCCACAGCCCCACACCTGTGGGGAGGTCTGGGCCACTTCCACCTCTCAGGTGGTTAAACCTCACGTGGTCTTCAGGCCTCCCAGCTTCAGATTTCCAGGCTATTTCCCATTCCAGAATGCACCATCCCCCTGCATACACCAAGCTGCCATTAGCTGCACTTATCTGCTCCCCCCGTACATATCCTCTGTGTCACTGTCAGCACGTTCAATAGGAAAATTCATCCAGCATGTTGCTGCTGCAAATCAACATCTGGGACACAAATCCTATTGGAACAAACTTCCAGGCATTTAAATAACTTCATTTTTCTCCATGTCTTTTAATATCTACAATATTTCAGCTTGCTGCTGTGAATAAGATACATCTATAATGCACAGGTGAATAAACAGAGATGTAATTTTTTCTCCCTTTGATGGTGTGTTTACTTTGCCTGTATTGAAAGTTATAACTTTTCCAAGCACTGAAAACTACAGGGATCCAAAGCAGAGGTATTCCAACAAAAACACAGCTCCAAATCCAGATCCACCCAAACTGCTTAAGACAAAACACTACTGGACACATTAAAAGTAGAGGTGAAGATCCTAAACATTCTTCTTAAAGAACAGCAACACGCAAGCAGACTTTAGTTATGATACAGGATACTCCACTTATCCATTACATACAATTACTGAATGATTCCCAAATAATTAGAAAAGTAAAAGGAGTAGTTAGAGAAAGGGTTCAAGCCTTTTTTTTTCACTTCCTGAAAGACTAAATCCAATCTACTTTGCAAGTCATAGTTACTATCATATTTTTATTGTACAATAGGAGCTGGCATGTAAAGAAAATGCCATACACAAATAAATACTTGACTGTGGATTGCAAATCTATAATAGTGAAAAATATGTTTTATTTCTGCAGTTTTTACAGCAGTGAACATAGTGCTTGGTGTTTCAAAAATACCAAACTCCTGAAATGTTGACCAGGATGTTAATGTAGCTTTTTGCCTTAAAAAAAAAAAAAAAAAAAAAAAAAAAAAGTCTCCTCTAGGAGTACATCAGGATTAGATGGTTGGGAAGAGGTTGGCAAGATTTGATGATTTCAGATATAAAGAGCTGAGTAGGAGACCTGAAAAAAGCAAGTAATGTTACATTCACAACATCATAAATTTTGGCAGAAGAAACATACAGGTTGCACTAAGCAACAAGCAAGTAACTACTTGCAGAGCTTCTGTGGGAGYCTGCAAATAGATTTGCTAGATGTACAGGTGTGTGTGATGAAGGCAACCTGGTTTCACGTTAGGCATTAGATTGGGAATGAAGCTTGGACCACACAAAGGTAAAACAGTATTGCAGGGCATTAGGTTGATTCTGCCCAGGCAGATATGACGAGTCTGTAGAGGCAAAGGTCTGGGTACTGTGCAAACTTAGCATTTCATTGACTCCGACACAGCTGCTGATCAAAATCAGCCAGGGATTATTTTTGTTGTAGGATACCCAAAAACAAGCTGTCGGGTTGAGTGTTTATGCTGAACCCATTCCAACTCTATACTGAAGCACTGGAAAGACAAAGGGAAGATACCTTTTCTCCCTTTTACATTTCCATAGAAAGCAAATCTGAAGCTACATGGAAGCTGTGTTTTTTCCAATAGACACTCAGTTTCAGTAAGTTCAGGACTCCAAGCTGAATCATAACCTACCTGAAAAAGCAGAGGAAGACATAGCCATTTCAAGAGCCAACTAGATAAGGTATCAGATAACCTGGTTTGATCTCACAGCTGACCCTGCTTGAGATGGAGTTTGCAGTAGGGACCAAAGGCCCTTTCATTCTGTATTATCGCTCTTTGATTCTACAACCTGTACTTCAAGTAATCATATCCTATTTCTTGCTTGAGAGCAAGAAGCTTAAGCTACACAAACTACTGCATAGTTCAAATGGAGGAGGAATTGAAGAAAAGGTAAAAAAAAGTGGAAGGGAATATTTTCTGCATTTCAGATGTGTTCAATATCACGGGAGATCCCAAAGCGGGAGATCCCAGAGAAGAAAATATGATGGTGTGAAATGGAAACAAGAGATCAGAAATATGTTGTAATTTAAAATAGGAAAGCATAAAAGAGCTTTAAAGCTAGAAGTATTAAAATTCTTCCCAGAACAGAAAAAAAAAAATCCTAAAGCTTAAAGAAGCAGGAGCAATGCAGCTCAGCAAAACACCAGCTGAATTTTAGAAAAGCATAAGACAACATGAGCCATTGGTTAGGAAGTCCCCCATAGAGACTCCTTTAAGTTCAAATGAGCAGAGAGAATGAACGGCAGCCAGGCAGGCTCCTGCCGTTTAGGACCTCCCCAAATGGACAAGCTATTCTGCCCAACTCTGAGACCSTAACAGGAGTTTCACAGAATCACAGGATGTTCAAGGTTGGAAGGGACCTCTAAAGATCATCCAGTCCAACCTTCCTGCTCCAGCAGGGACACCCAGAGCACGGGGCACAGGGCGGMATCCAGGTGGGCTTGGAAGACCTCCAGAGAAGGAGACTCCACAACCTCCCTGGGCAGCCTGTTCCAGGGCTCTGTCACCTTCACAGGAACAAGTTCCTTCTCACACAGAGATGGAACTGCCCATRTTTCAACTTATACCCATTATCCTTTGTATCATGTARGTATTAGCAAAACTTTCCTTCTAGAATTTCTTTAAATGAAATAATTCTAGCACATAGAGCATTATCTTAATTGTCCTTGTATTAGGCATTCAAAATTAGATTAACTTTTAAGACACAAAGCAGATAATTACTAACCAAAAATTAGAAGCTGACAAAGTATCTGTGATTCTTGGTCTGGCTCTATTTCTACAGCGCAAACAATACTTGGCATAGGCCAGAGCTCCAATTCTTTGAAACTCTGAAAGCATGAGTTTGTGAATCCTAAACCACTTATTGCTGTAATGCTGGGAGGAGTTAAAATTAATATATTTGAAAAAGATATTCCACTGGATGAATAACATCCCATAATTCCACAAATAAAAATAATAAACAAATAAATAAATAAAACATCACTTGTGCAAAAAATTTAAAATGCCATTAAAACACAGCTTAGTAGTGTCGTGAAAACACTGCTTAGAATGATGGAGAAGTAAATAGCAATAAATGCACTAATTTAGGGTTTCCCTCTACAGTTCATTCTTAATRACTATTAGAAAACTGAGGAAATCCCAAAGGCCTGGAGGACTGCCATTGTGTAAAGCAGGGAACTACAAACCAATTCACCTGACTTCAGTTTCAGGGAAAAAAAAAAGGATTGCTAAAATAAATGTTCTATCGACACAGAAATTTAGTCTAATGTACTTATGTACAAATGCATTCTAAGTATACACTTAGTAAGCATGGTTTTAAATCAAAATAAACTGCTGCTATGAGCACAGAATGGAGGAAATCTCTGCTGCTAAGCTGTACTTTCATTCTTCAAATCATCTTAGCAAAACATGGCATTTTAAAATCTCTCACTGCCAAATCTCAAAGTATATATGGKATTAAGAAAACATCAATGCTTACCAAAAAGTAAGCATTATATAAATACTTAATATAAATACATAATATAAAATCTTTCCAGCAGCAATCTGCAGATGAAAAAAGTTGGGGGGTAACAAGTCATCAGACGGAACTGTACCAGTAGACTCTACTGAGTGCGCACCAGTGCAAATCCTGACTAAACACAGTTGGCCAGGGAAAGGGAGGGAGGGATGGAGGCAAGAAAGTCTATCCCATTGATAATTAATTGAAGCTGAAGTTATGCTTGAAATAAAACTGGATACATAACACTGTGCAATTAAGCACTGGAACATGTTACCTGGAAGAGAAACAGGACAAGAAGGGCATGAGAAGAGGTCTGCACTGTCTTGAAAACCTTGTTAAGGAGACTACTTCTCTTCAGAAGATAGGCTTTGATGCGACTTCTGTGATAAGGTTTGGCTTTTGTCCATGGAGATGTTAAGCCGTCACTTCAGAATATGTGAACTGTGTATCTCTCTGTTTGGAGTATAAATGCAGCTTTTCAATAGTAATCCAGACTGTCCTCTACTGACTGGGATTTGGCCACATCACAAAACAATCTGAAAGCTTTATTTCCCTCAAGTCAATTTGAACCAGMAGATATGCTCCAAATGTTCATCTAACATGTTGCAACACAGAATCACAGAATGGCCGAGGTTGCAAGAGGACCTCAGGAGATCATCTAGTTCAACTCCACTGCTCAAACAGGATCACCTAAAGCACGTTGCCCAGGCCCATGGCCAAACAACTTTTGAATATCTCCAAGGATGGAGACTCCAAAACCTCTCTGGGAAGCCTGTTCCAGTTCTCTGTCACCCTCACAGTAGCAAGTAGCATAGACACAGACATGCAATGTGATTTGTCCGTTGGGATGGTCTCAGCAACTTTTGTTTAGTTAATGTCTTGCCTTTCCAAAGACTTTCRAAGTATTTTGTGGTTCCTTAGTCTCTGCTGAGGTCTGTGGCATATAGTTTAGTCCCCTTTGACAGTTTGTGTCAGTGATTTGTGCTAGTGCAAGTCTTTAGATTGCACTCAGGAGATCTCATGTACATGAGTTCACGATACAATTTTCAGAAAGGTAAATACTTGTTTGTAGTTCTCCAGCATACASGGAGGGCTTAGTACAGCCTTGGCTCAGCTACTCAGTCTGCTAATTCATATCATGATTACAACTCTCATTATTAGATTGACTTGAAGTAATTAACTAGRAGATCGAGAACATATTTTCCCACTGGAGAGAGATGATGTGAGTCCTCTGTAAAGATGGGCAAAAGCTGTTTTGGAATTTGACTGTTAGGAAAGCCTGAAAAGCAGTAGGGGAGTAAAGAAAAACCATGCCACAACTTGCTATAGCATAACACATGTAACTAGAGTCTCCTATAGATGCAAATACACATATGCATACATATTTCCTGCCAAAACCAGGCCTACAAAACTACTAAATAAATCATGACGTTGAAGGTGCTTGTATCTCCCTCAAAGGTTTTGTACTCATTCTAACCCCTGTTAAACCAGTTAGAGAACATGGCCTTCTTAATTAGAAAGGGATGTCAATAAAGAGAGCATTTAGATAACCAGTGCACTTTATTTCATCATTCTGTAAAAATATTAGCTAGAATATAAAGCACTTTTTGTCAGAAAATGGGTTTTGCAATGCCAAAATAATGACCAAGTATCCTTTTACTCCTTCAAGCAAGTATGATATGGAATACATGCAAGATAGTTAAGAAAATAACCTGTCTCAGAGAGAAGACTTTATAAAGTTTCTTTATTTTAAAGTTTTATTTTACACATTTTTTTCTTCAAAATACAATCACCTCCTGCCTCAGTATAGTACTATCAACACCTGCCTAAAAACTCATATTCTCAGCAACTAATATTACATCCATCCAGCTAAAGACAGGCAGCTCCCAATTTTAACTGTTATTTTACACTCACAAGTTTTCACTTTCATTACAAAGTAAAACCAGGATCTCCTTASAGCCAGGGTCCCGGAACCAGGCCCAGTGCTCCAATTCCCTAGGAGCAGGAAGGAGGCAGCACCCGCACGAGGGCAGAGGCATCGACGGCAGCTTCGGCCCTGTGCGCGCTGCWGCTGCCAGCGCCCCCGGAGCTGTGGGAAGTGGCTGTGACCTCCTGTCCCAGCACTGCTGCCTCCACAMCGGCCGTCCCAAGGTGCCGGTGACAGCACAGACTGCATGTGTTTGTAGTCAGCCCCTTTCCCCACGTGAGCAGAAGCACTTGCACTTTTGTCCACTCTGATCCTGAATTCAATGCACGCACAGTRATTAGGATAAGACTAACTTTGTGGCTATTATCCTTAAAAATAAAATCTTATTAATCTGAACACAAAATGAAACAGATGAGTATCTGATCAAGATAAAAGACATGRCACATGATTCAGAATCATCATGGAAAACGCAACAGAGATAATCACACGTGATCATCAGACTTACATACTTCACTGTAGCCAGAGAAAGGACTGGATCTTGGAAAGAGTTTCCCCTCTCTGAAAGCTCTCTGTGATTCACCTAACAGAAGGAATTGTCTGATGATGCAATGCAGCCTTGTCAGACTGGCATTCTGGCAAAAAGATAGAAAATACTCTGCAAAGAGGAAACTAAACAGTACTGAGGAGCAGGCTCTGTATAAAGGCACCTTCTTACACCCATTCTCTCCTCCAGCACTCCTCATATGCCACTGTTCCCTATGGAGCCATTAAACTCAGCATATAGCCCCTTACAATTACTATAACCATCTGATTGTTATAACCTCCCACTGCAGGTGTTCATTAACCACAGACTCAGTCGATGCCRAGTCTTCCTTCCTGGAGCACCAGGGCTGTGTGTGGAGTCCAGCTGGCGAGTCAGGGAGCCACCGTAAACGGGAAGAGTGTCCTGGAGCTGCTTAGGGCTGCTTAGGGCTGAACCACAGGAAAAGGACCACTTGCTCACAAGGTTTAGGAGATAGATACACAGGGTGTCACCTGCACCGTCAGGAGCAGAACCTGTGAAATGGCATCCAGGGCATGACAAAATCTAACAATAAAAACACCTACATGAACTAAAATCATTCATCCAGACCTGCTTCTGCACAGAGTGACCTATAAAATAGACCCTAAACAGCCACCTTATACATATCATTGTTCACTTCCTAAGTGCAGAACAGTATAAAAAAGCTGTAAATTTCCCAGTCTTGTTGATTTTCCTCTAATTTCAAAGCTGTCAAATTTTAATTACTTTTAATTACAACCTCACATGCCATATTTTGTCTGTAAGCAGATTTTTCTAATGAAATTTAGCTCCCTTACTCCAAATGGAAACCCTAACAGGTCTCTAACTTCATGATTACCAAGAACCATAACAACATAATTTTTTTTTGTATTTTAACTTTTTGTCTCCTTTTTTAAAGGATAGCTTACATATAAAAGTTAGAAAAAATCCCAGGTGCCAAAAATTCACAAATTCCTAAGCAGCAGGCAAGACACCCACACTTTCCACTGTAATCCTTGCTGAAAAACTGCCTCCCCTCTCTAAAATAAAGTTGAAAGAAATAAATATCTGGAAAATTGGCAAAAGGATGCACAAATGAATTACACTTTTTCTCCACRGCATTATAGCCACTGATACATCTGCACATGCTTCTAATGAAGCTCTGATAAAGCTGACTCAAAGAAACATTTACTCACCTGCAAAACGATCTAGTTACAGCAGCTCACTCAAAACTGGTCTGGTTATATGGCCCACAGCCATAAACTCTGCCTTACCAAAAACAATATAACACAAAATCACCTCAAATGAGGTGTCCTTCATATGTCCTTCATATGTCCTTCAAACAACAACTATCCTGCCAATTCTATAGCGAGAAGGAAGGGGTTGATTAGAAAGAACATATAAAAGATGAGTGAACTTTGTAAAATGACCATATTTGTACCACATTAATTATGTAATTATGTTTTGCACACAGTTTTTTAAGGTATTCTATTGCCTAAGTGTAAAATGCTTCACTTGAATGTAAACAATAACTCAAAATCTCTTGGTATAGAACAGTTCTCATTTGCAGTGATGTGCAGGAAAGGATAATGTCACTTCAGAGCAGATCTTGCGGGAGTGGCTGCTCCTGAGCTGGRCACCCAGGTGCTTCAGTCCCTTCCATAACACCAAGCAGCTAAAGAGGAGCTGCCGATGACTAGAACACTGGAAYACCTGCCCTATGAGCAAAGGCTGAGGGAGCTGGGCCTGCTCAGCCTGGAGAAGAGAAGGCTGAGGGACACCTGATCAGTGTGTATAAATACCTCAAGTGAGGCAGTGAGTAGGAGGGGGTGGCCTCTTTTCAGTGGTGGCCAGCAATAGGACTAGAGGAAACGGCCACAAACTGAAGCACCAAAAGTTCCACAGGAACGTAAGGAAAAAATTCCTAACAGGGAAAGTCACAAAGCCCTGGACTGGGCTGCCCAGGGAGGTTGTGGAATCTCCTTCTGGAGATCTTTAAAACCCGCTTGAGCAATCCTGTGCCACGTGCTCTACGTGACCCTGTGTGTGCAGGGGGCTTGGAGTAATGATCTCTAAAGGTCCCTTCCAAACTTAAGGATTCTGTGATTCTAGGAAGCAGGACCCTCTCCTCCGGCTCCTCCCACCCTACCTAGTGAGCTCCCAGGGCAGCCAAGACCTCTGTGTACCRGGAATACTCTGGAAAAGCAAGTGAGAGCCTCCCAGACTTCCCTGGAAGGAGCAGGCTACTAGGGAGCGCCTTTGCAGATCTCCACCTCAAAACCCCGATAAGTAGTAATTTTAAAAGAAATAAATACATAGAGGAGTATTTTAGAGCTAATTCAGTTTTTAATAGCATCCTTTAAACTTGATTTTGTTCTATATCTCTCTTTCTTGCTCAACAGCAGATAAGATATAAAATATAACCTTTCTGAATCAAAATCAGAAGAAATTATAACTAGTACTTTTTGAAAAAGAACTTTTTGAAATAAAATAGTATGTTGAGAAATACTAATTAAGAAGTTAATTATGATTTACTGCTTAACTTMCTGGCTTAAACTGGAGAATGTGTATTTATCAACGCATAGAAGCTCAGTGGGAAAAATAATTGCCACTTCCTTTTAAAAACTGTTTGAACTCTGCTTCCTAAGGAAACAGTTTTGCCAGCCTTAATTATAGATTCCTTCAACTATAACATTCATAGGTCTTAAATCCTTTACTTAGTTTTATTGCCAGTAATTAGGTTTCTTTCCAAAAGATGAAACTACTTTAAAATATTGATGATTTTATCCAGAAAATTAGATACTTTGATATTGCTAAATGATGATATCATCCTTCTCCTTCTCGCTATTCCCCAGTTTACTGAATCAATTTTGGAACAAAACACATATATTGTGTACAGATTTGTCCTAGACAAATGAACTTTAGGCCACTATTTACCACCTGCAATGCATCTTCTAAATGCATTTGGCAACAAAATTGCAGCCAGATCCCTTTTCACTAAAGAGTTTGTGTGAGCTAGCAGGATTACAGGCACCAAGAAAACAATTTATACAAAGAGTGGAAGTACTCCAAGCACTAAACTGAAACCCAAGTCTTCTTCGACCTTAAAAATATTCAGCAAAAACAAGTACATTTTGCATGCATGAATGAACATAAAAAGCATAAACCTTTACCCTCATATTTTGGTAACATATTTTGGTCATTACAGGTGCTGAAATTTGGGGATTGTTTGGGGATTATTTGCTACTATGACAATACTGCTTGATATACAGAATTAACAAAAAATTTACAGGTTAAACCATCTTGCTAAGCAGTACAGAGGGTGCATCATGCCTGGACCATGCATATTAGTGAGGATATAAGTCGACCAGTTACACTTGCTTTGCCTCCAAGTATCAGTGAAGGTATATGAACAAATACTTCACAGCATTGCAAGGCTGTAAAGCTGAACACAGATTCTGCAGTGTTATATCACTTAGAAAACAATCTTTGAGCTACAAGGTGCACCATCGTCCTTTCTACCTCAGCAAACTACTTGGAATACTACAACTATTTACTATTTTTGAGAATGTGAACATAAATATACCTTAACTAAACGTAAAACTTAATCATATCCCAAAGCAGAATAGTACTTACTGAGASAGAAGAGATTGGAGATTTCAGGACATCATGATTAAGATGAAAAGAAAGGCTTGTTTTAACTTTTGTATATCTACACAAATAAAATCAGTCCAAGTATGTTCTGTTCAGTTTCTCTTGTAATTCTGCACCAGAACATGGCTCAGAAGGGGTGTCAGATAAAGAGATGGTGGTTTTGGTGACAGTTCTCTTCACCATAAATAGCTGACCAGGCAGCAAGGAGTCCCTTGCTTGAAACAAGGTAGGCCCAAGTGTTGGACACTTCCAGTTAATGGTGATCAAGTATTTCTGTTCTCATTTCTTTTTAAACGAGAAAATGGATTCTTGTCATAGCTTCGTTCATACAGAAGCTATTGTTACGACTAGGGTTTGGTGCTGGGACAAGTTCAAGGTCTCTCTGGCATTAAACCAGCCTATAAGAAAAATCTTGGTACTATCACCACCCCCTTATTCTTTTCTTTTCCCTGCAGGGGAAGTGCCAGCCAAGTTCCTCTCTCATAGGGTCTTCCTGCAGCCCTTGAGCAAGCAGACAAGGACTCCTATGGAAAAGTTCACGTTCTTTGCTTGGGTACGGATTACACTGAGATGCTCAAATAGCTAAGGGCCCGAGTGTCCAATTAAATGTGTTCTGGARGGCAGAAGCAGCTGCATCAGCTTTTTGCCCAAGAAGACCACRAACTAGAGTGGCGCAAACCCATCTGGGAGCACCAAGGGTATACTGAAGAAATATCAACAAGGTTGAAAAGAGATTAGCAAGCATAGAATGGCTTTACAGAAAAAAAATAGGTACAGGGGAATATAGATGAGACAAGGTTCAAAAAGGATGGATTCAAAAAGTGAATCCATCATATTTGCAACATTTTGATGCTATTCCCCTTCGCTTATCAACGCTAGGTCAGGTTTGAGTTAAATAGTTTAGATCACTTCTTTGCTATATGAGATGCACGTTAACAATGAAAAGGACAAATATAGGCTAAAATTCAACAGAAAAACCCCTCTTTATGCTGAAATTCATGCTTAAGATTGAGCAACAAARTATTTAAAACCATTCTCACTATTTTCTCCTACCCTCCTCGCTGTTCCTTTTGCTTGGCTCTGCAAAGCCTGGTTGTTAGAGAGACTGAAAGCTATGAATTTGGATTCTGTACTTGGGGATTGCTTTTTTGCAGATATTTTAACTGTGTCATTCCCACTTCCATCAATCATGCTGTGTTCAGAAAGCTACGCTGCTTTGTGACTGTGRGATGTCAGGCTTGTGTGTGCATGTGTGTGTGTGCCTGATGCCAGGCCACTTCCTCATCCCTCAAGGAATGATTATTGGAGGTAGTGGTGTGCAGGAGGAGATCATACCACATAACAGAACTTCTGTGGGAAGGAGATGAGAATAAATACTGAGGTAAAGTTAGCAAAGAAATTGATTAATATTCTAGTTCACAGTGCTGGCTGGTTTCAAGTCCCTGACATCTCAGTTACAGGTARAGAACTGACAACTGATTACTTGTAAGCTCTGCACGCTATGAAATCCAATCAATTAAACAAAGTTTTATATTTCCTCTAGATTCTAGCAACCTGCAGCTCCCCGCTTACCTCCTGGATGATGCCAGCCCTGCACGCCCTTGGCACAGACCGGCTACTCAGATCCRTTTGGCAGGTGAGGTGTCTGGCTCAGCCCCTTTTCCCTGAAGGAAGTAGAAATAGCTGCCCAACCATCCAGCACCCATGAGGAGCTCTCTTCAACAAACAGCTGTGCAGGGAGGCATCTGCCGCCCCTGCAGCTTCCCTCGCTAAAACCCAACTGCTGCAGTTGTGTTCAGGTGGGGACGAAGGAAGAGTTTGCACAACTGCAATTGCTGTTTATCAGGGGAGGGAGGAGAGAGGAGTGAGGAGGTCACCTCCTCATTAATGAGTAAGTTGAAAAGGACCAGATCGAGGACCGACCCCTGGGGGACACCRCTAACTACAGGCCTCCAGCTGGACTCTGCACCACTGACTACCACCCTTTGTGCCCTGCCATCGAGCCAATTCCTAATCCTCCTCCCTGTCCACTCATCTATCCCACACCTTTGGAGCTTGCCCAGGAGGATGCTGTGAGGGACGGTGTCAAAAGCCTTGCTCAACTGTACTGGGTGCAGTTCTGGGCTCCCCAGTATAAGAGGGATGTGAARCTCCTAGARAGGGTCCAGCGGAGAGCAACAATGATGATTAAGGGACTGGAACATCTCTCGTATGAGGAAAGACTAAGTGAGCTGGGCCTGTTTTCTTTGGAGAAGAGAAGGTTGACAGGGGATCTGATTAGTAATATATAAATATCTGAAGAGTGAATGTAGGGAGGAAGGGGCCAAACTCTTCTCAGTGGTGGTCAGTGACAGGACAAGGGGTAATCAGTGTAAGTTGCAACACAGTAAGTTCCATCTGCATGTGAGGAGGAACTTGTTTACTGTGAGGGTGACAGAGCCCTGAAACAGGCTGYCCAGAGAGGTTGTGGATTCTCCTTTCCTGGAGATCTTCAAAACTCTCTTGGATGCCACCTTGTGTCACATGTGCGTTAAGTGTCTCTACTTGAGCAGGAGGTAGGACTAGATGATCTCTAGARGTCCCTTCCAACCTTTCCAATGTATGGTTCTGTGATTCTCTGAATAGATGAGTTTTCACAAGGCTTGGAAAAGTCTCAGATGGGTTTTATGCCTGTGGAGAACATTGCAGAGCCCTTTTGCTCAGCTGGGAAGGTAAAGTATCCCCAGCACAGAGAAAATCTTACTGGCTTCCTGCTAGGCAGCTGTAACATCTATCCACACATCAGCTTTTTCTGCAAAAGCTTCCTGCAGCTCAGGAAAACTCCCCAAATATCTTTTTTCTATTCATGCTATCCRGTCAGTAGAATTCAATAAGACATTCTGAAGTGGGTTTAGAATAGGAAAAATGAAGCTAGAACTCTGAAAATCTCTGAAAAAAGAATCTTTCATAGGGATAAGGCACTACAGGTTTTAAATCAATCTCCACCTGCTGGTAGAAAAGTTTAGATATCAAAATGCAAATGAGTTTGAGAAAAAAAGCTATCCTTACAAGTGGAATTATGTACATGACTGCAAACAATGTCAAAACATGAAAGGAAAATTCTTCTGCCCTCCTGGGATAGGGATGACTCTTATTCTTAGAGCTCCCAGTCTTTTTTAGGTGAATGTCTTCTTAGAGCTCCCAGTCTTTTTAGCTTGTGCTGTACATGCGCACAAACAAAGGCCCTCTCGCCCTCTGTAATTAAACAGACCCAGGATCTGCTCCCAAACAAGTGTTCTGTAGAATGGAAAGAGCACAGCTCAGTAAGATGGAAGAAAAATCATTAGYGGCCAGCGATAGGACAAGGGGTAATGGCCAYAAGCTGGAGCACAGGAAGTTCCATCTCCAGGTGAGAAGGAACTTCTTTCCTGTGAGGGTGACAGATCAGTGGAACAGGCTRCCCAGGGAGGTTGTGGAGTCTCCTTGTCTGGAGGTCTTCAAAACCCGCCTGGATGCCGCCCTGTGCCACATGCTCTAGGTGTGCCTGCTTGAGCAGGAAGGTTGGACTAGATGATCTSTAGAGGTCCCTTCCAACCTTGAATATTCTGTGATTCTAAAAACCTTTGACTGAGATTGATGCCATCTGCTATCCCTCAAATTATTCAACTTTTCTCAATTGTCCCTATTTAAATACATAAACCATTAAATGAAAATGCATTATTAAAATAGGGAGAACATGAAATATTTCTTTTTAACAGCAAAAACAGTTTCATGATTAGAAAACCAATTGCTGTGTCAGTTTAGTCTTCGAATTGTTTATACTGAGGATTTTTCTCTCYACTGCTTGACCTCTTGCAGACACATGAAATCTCAAAATAGCATGTGTCAATTCTTACCAACAAAAATGCATACAAMGTCAAAAACCTCACTCAAATGTGTCTAGTTGTACTTGGCAATGCTTTTAGGCTTGAAGACACATGAGAAGAGACTTTTTTTGCTAAACCGATACATCAACTTCTGATCAAATCCAAAAAGTGTGAAAATGAATTATTCTGGAATACAGCTGAGGGGAAAAAAAAAACCTTAATCTTTAAGAGCCACAAAAAAGTGTAAAGAGCATCAGCTAACTGACACAGTACAGCTTCAACTCCACTCCTATGAGATCTACTATATTTACATAGTAATGACATGCAGCATTTGCACAGAATGAGAAAAACAGAAATGTGCTAAAGGTAAAACAAACAAAAAAAAAAAAAAGAGAAAAGAGGAGATAAGACTGAAGTCTATTCACTTTCACTTATATTTATAGAAATCATTTACTACCTCAAAAAACAATTCTCTGAAAACTATCCTGTCAGAGTGATAGCGTAAAATATATTAGTACTCCTTCCTTCCCACAGTCTGATACCTTGTACCAGCTGATACCAGCTCCATTCRATTAGATATTTAAAATGAGTTACATCTGTACAAATTTCAATTTTCTTGGAAAAAAAAGTCCAAAATGTACTTTTTGAAATGATGGAGGAATCTCATTTATATATGGAATCAAAAAAGGAAGTTGTGACAAAAGAAAGCTGTGTCTCAGAGATGAAGTTCTCTCCTTTCACTTGATATCCAAATAACAAGCACAGGTTATTCTGTTTTTCCCCTTGGTTACTCACAGGTTCTCCCCCTGATAACTCAAATGATAGAGCAAATTACCTTAATCCTTCTCTAGCCTTCATTGATCTGCTCTAATATTAATAATATTAAGTGTTCACGTCTGCATGTGGTCTAGCTAGGAGAAAATTACGTGCTCAGTTACAAAGAATCAGATCATAAAATAGATTTATTTTTAATTTAAATTAGTTAGAAATAACACCAGAAACCACTTTTATGCAGAAAACAGGAAAAATTAAAAAAACAACCCAAATCCCTAACACACAAGATATTGAATTATAACTCTGCATAGAGAAAAAAAAGAAAAAAGAATTTGATGAACATATTTTCAATAATTCCTTTCAACCCATGAAATGTGAGTCAGATCACCTCTTAAAGAACTTTAAAAAGCACTTTACAAACTCCCTTTGATCGACCCCGGAGACGTAAAACCCACCTACAAGGTCAGCTGTAGAGAATATCAAGAAAAACAGGGGCCACACAGAAGCACTTGCCTACACAGACAAAACAAATACAATACATATAAGATTTCAACACATTTTGAAGTTCTTTTAGTGTTGGCAGAAAATGCATGTTCCCTTGAGTCCCATTGAAACTATAAACTTTACCCAGGTCTGAGCTTTGAGAGACTGCTGAAACAACTGTGTTTTCTACACTGTATTTTTTGAGGACTGCTAATGCTGGAAGAAAGTATCCTTTTTTTTTTTTAATTCCTTTCCTCTCAGAGTCGTTAAGTAAATATTTCTGGCAACAMAAGGGACAAATATTTAGCACACTGTGGGAACTGTAAAACAAACATACCACCACAATCCAAGTGAAAAAGATCAATAATTACAATGTAAAAAAAAAATTTGAGAATTAAAGAGAATACAGAAACCGATCAAAAATTAGTGTCAAAATCAAAATAAAAATTTAAGATAAACAAACAAAAGAAAGAAACTAGTTGTTAACTATGAAAAGTCAGGCAAGAAACAGAGCGGGGAAGGTAACATATTTATATAGGCAGCACTATTGAACATTCAGAGACTTGAGGCCTTGGCAGAATATCCTGATGGGCTTTCTAGGAAAGCCTGAAATTGAGCCAACCATGGCAAGACTCTCCACGAGCACTACTGCTGAAAATGCTTCCATGTTTGAGCGGCTCTGAGAGAACTAGAGATAGGCAGATTTCTTTATTTGGCAAACATTTCTACCAAAAACAAAACAAAAAAAAAAGCTATTTATTGGCAGGTATGCGATAAGGGACATCATCTACAGGAACCATGTTATCTTTGCACACATCAAGTTCTGCCAGATACATTGACTCCAGTGCGTGTTCTGTGAGGTCAGAATTTTGAAAAGATGTGGAAAAAGAATGGGAAAGAACATCTGGAGATTGTGTGAAATAAAATATTTATCCTAATAGTAAAGTTTTGTCTTAGTCTGCTAAAAGTATGTGCTTTGAAGCCAGCCTSACAGGACCAGACAAGTTGCTTTCTGGAGATGCTGGTTGCCTTCCAGTGGCTCCTGGAAGAACCTGAGTGTGCTGAAGGTCCCTGTGGAGATGGTGTGAGACCGAATCCAGCCCTCGGATGCCTGGAGTTAGGGGAAAATCTCTCCCTCTAGACTTTCACTCAATGCCATTCCCATACCCTGCTCTAACAACCTGGGTGTCACAAGGGGATGACAGTTGTAGGCTAGGAAGGCATTTACAGGTGTTTCCCAGTAGTATCATTTTTCTGGTAAGAGCTTTAAAAGTGTATCATTTATGAGAATATCTAACAGAAATAACTGAGAAGCAGCAGCAATGCAAGAGGGTTATTTTGTGCCGTATTTTAAGATAGGTTTGAAAAACTGTTCTTGCTGTTCATGCAGCTGGCAACTGGGATCACTAAACGCCCGTGAATTCCTACCATCTCCTTTAGGTTGCATTTAAAGACTCCTTTTATCACAGTTTATTTATTATATTTAAAACTCTTTAACCACAGAAGAAAATTGCTTTTGGCTTGAATTTCAGTACAATTACCTTTCTGTGGCTGAATTTCCAGCTTGGAGATTTAAAGGGATTTTCTGGGGTTTAATGTTTTTTTGTACATATGTGCATTTAGCATTACTGTACTGCTATGCCATAGGAAATGAGGCACACATACTTAGAGAACACCAGCTTCTTGTTAAATTCAATCAGAGGACAAACAACTGTGTCTTTGTCACAGAAGCCCAAGTTCAAATGCATAAGGATCAGATAATGAAAAAAAAAAAGTATCTTGTATGACACAATATGCTTTCACTTTATTTAAGAAATGAATGCACAAGTATCTAAATCAGATGCTCTGGAACTAAAACAGCTTAAAGGAGTGCACTTTAAAGCCTAAAACATTTTCTAAGCCTCTGGATATTATAACAGCATACTTTTTTTTTTTTTTGAGTAAAACATATAGTTTTTCTGTTCAATATCTTAAAATGTGAAAAACAAATACAAATAAAGAGTTTCAAGATGCAGAAATATTTTCAAAATCAGGGTGAAGAAATTAAGACAGAAAGAACCAGACTGAAATCTGAAAAACAATTACCCTCTCAACATCCTTGTCTTTTACATTTTGAATATGTAGCAGGAAGTGGTGAGTTGTCAGAGGTATGTATAACTACGCCTAAATTATAGCTATAAAGCCAGCTAGCCTAATTCTTACAGAATTTCTAGTTAGAACCTACTCAGATTACATACAGATAATAAAAAGAATTAAGCTAGGAAGCTAAAGGGTTCTTTGCCCACACATTATTTAAACATGAATCCAATTACTGGAGTTTCATGGAGTGGCTGCCTCACTCCATCCAGCCGCTCCTAAGCCAGGGATGCCGGGGCTGGAGCTGCTGAGCCCAGCGCTCCCGCGGGCGCCCGAGCCCCCTCCAACAACCTTCATCTGCTGGGGGAGGAGCTGCGGAGGACTCGCTTTTAGCATAATAAAAATGATGGTGATATAACGAATAATTATTATGGGGTTTTATAGCTGGAAGGCATGGTAGTTATTTCAAAGCTATTTGTAACCAACAGCCTTATAAAAAGCTCGAATGTATTACATATGTGCAGAAGGTAACTGGGAGCGTGTATTAAATACCGACATCTGAAGTAATGAACGGATGTTTCCTCCTAGAGGAACTAGCCCTTTTCCAAATGTGGGCTGATGAGCCACTTGSTTTAATTAATTATCAGCCTTTTAAGAAAACAGAAATAAAGACTTAAAAATAAGCTGTCCTGAGATGTGTTCTCTCTTGCTTCTGACAGTTGTATCATTCCCTTCCTTTCAGCAGCAATCTGGTGACATGCATTGGTGGACACTGGCCTTGGTAAATTAATTAGTTCCAGTTGCCATGAAACAAAACAAAACAAAAACACAAAGACACTGATGCCAGAGAGCAAAGCGCAGAAGAAGCTGCGGTTGCCAACACTTGCGATTCGGGAGAGTGGGATTCTCAAACCCAGTTCCTGGACTTTTGTGATAAAGAAATCCCACTGGTCACCTGTGTTCCTCTCAGAAAAAAAATAGTCCAATTTGGAAAAGAAAAAAAATGAATGACAGAACTGATGGAGCAGCAACATCTGAGCATGCAGATGTCTGCCCAGCAGTGTTGTAAAGCATGAACTGCTTTAAAGACCAGAGATYTGATTTTAAGTTTACCCACTTTTCTTTACAGAAGTATCAGCAAGCAAGTAATTATTACAATAAGGAAGCTATTTTACTTTATTATGCTAAGCCAATGTAATGTCCCAATCWTGAGTGGACGGCCCATGGTGCCCTCATTGCTTCTGCAGGAGAAAAAAAATGGATTCTGGCGTTGTTGCTATAAACAGTGAAAGAACATCTAGTTTTAAACCTGTTGCATTCAGTGAACCAGCTCACAAGGCCACATGGATGTTAGCAAAGGCAGAAGGGAGAGGAAGGTGAAACTCTCTTCTGCCCATTGAGTTTGGTTCTTGGTTTGGGTCCTGCCTTTGATTCAGGTTGGATGGCAACTTTTGAGGCTTTGGCCACTGATCCAAATGAATCCCCTTTACTCTAAGCTGTTTGACTAGGTCTTTAGTTTCCCAGCCCTTGTAAGCTGACAAAAGCAATCTCATATTATGGGCGTTGGTGCAGAAGCGTTATGCAGTAGATGCTCCTTTTCCAAATAGTTAAGAGAACTGAGAACCTCAGGCACAGGCAACAGTCACAATATGGAGTGTGAACATCCATGTGGAATACACAAATGGAGGATGCAYCCAAAAGTGTCACTGTCCTTTGAAATGGAGAAGTCTGAAGTAAGAAAAAAAATCTAGCTTCATTTGAAATAAGCTTACCTTTAAAAATTTTTTTTTAAAAGTAAATCTAAGCAGATGACAATAGAACAAATAATTCAATAYGAAAAACACTGACATAATGATGTCGGTTCTTCCCCTAAGTCTGTGGAAAGACCAGTCTTATACCCCTTCTATTTGTAAAATACTCAATTGGAACCCTAGACAGAACTCAGCGTCCCATCGCTGGGAACTCCCTTACGCGCTCCCGCTCACACGTGCACACTCACACACACTGCTCTGAGCCGCACAAGCCGTTTGCAGACACATAATGAAAAGCCGGAGGAGCAGATTCCTGCATGTGCCCTTTCAGCAGAGTCACAGCCTTTGTTTTCCACCAGAACATGCTTCTCTCGTTAGTGGTTCGTTTCTGCAAGGGAACAGATGGTCGAGCACGGCAGGCTGGGGGCTCCTGCAACRGCCCGGTGCACCTCTCGTGGATGCTGCAGCTCTGCTCTGCAGCTTCAATCCACACAGCAACGGAGGCAGCGAGGCCGGAATGGGGAAGCAGTCATGTTGCAGAGGGGAGAGCTCACAGGGGAGCAAGGATAGGGGAGCACGGATAGGGGAACKTGCACAAGGGAACATGCACAAGGGAAAGTGCACAAGGGTGTTCCCCCCACCAGCCCATGCTCACCTGGTGGAAGAGAGGAAGGGATCACACCAACTTTCCCATATATTCATCTCTAATATAAATACAGAACCCAGGGATGCGATTTTTACTGTGAAAAACCTCAGTAGGCCAAGTGGAATGAAAGGAAGTCCAATCCTTCCATGGTATCCAAGTTGAGTGGGCATCAGTAGTTACAAACATCAGTTTTTTTAAAAATTATAAATACAGTTCATTTAAATGCTTAGCCCAGGAGCAATTGAGAATTAGATTTTAATGTTTCTGTAGACCAATAAATAAAAATTGATGCAGGAAGACAGCACTATGTATCCATAAGTTTTCCTATATACACATACTTACTTACTGTCATGTGAAAGAGACAGTTAGAGGCTCAACTATGTTTGGAAACAATTATTTTAAAATGCAAGTGATATTGTATTTGAAAAATGGCTCGTGCAAAATGAGCTTTCCTTAAAAGAGGAGATATTCCATTTCAGTTTCCAGGGATTTAAAGGAACAATGCAACCAGCATTGATGCCCGTTTACTGTAACAATATAAACCATAATACTGCTGGCTTGAATCCATTAATGAATTAATCTCTGTCAGAAGAGTGTCTATAAAGAAGGTTCTTAAAAGACCCCAAAGACATTATAGCACTGATGGTTTACCATTATGTGGTGTAGCAAAGTTTTACTCAACCAGTTCTAAAAGCACCCATATGGAGCCCATTAAAGCCCTCTCTTTCTTGTGGTATAATTCTGAATGGCTGTATTATGCTACTTATTTAAAATATGGATTGTAACTTCCACCACCAATTAATAAGAGTTCTACACATTGCATACAATTTATAAGATGCACAGACTCTGTCATCAGCACCTATAAAATAAAACAATGTCAAGAACAGTATTTGGTATAGTTAGCTGAAACATAAGATTAATTTGACTCAAAGCAAGTAAGTTTGACACCAATTAAGCCAGGAGCACACATTTTAGCTGCTGTTAAAATCAATTAAGAAGTGTGTCTTTTATAAATATCCCAAAACTCTGAAAAGTTTGTCTGTTTTGATGTAGCCATTCCCATCCTCTGTTCCCCCAGCATAACCATACTCAACCACAATAATCCTAAGCAAAGAATTTACATTTAATTCTATACGAAAATATTTTTAAAAAGAATCTGACTCACACATGAAATCAATCAGCTCAGCTGATCACTCTTCCATAATAAAAACTGCCTTCTTCACTATTGCTTCCACAGCCCTACACTCCATCTAGTTATATCACCACGGTCCCTCCCCATTATCCTCTCTTTTGGACTTCCTAATTTCAGAATATAGGACTCAGCCTTGGACGTGGTTCCTGAACTCGATGGAGTTCAGAATGTATTTACATAACTCTTTACATATATGTTATTTCATGGTCAGGGCCACAAGGAAAAGTCCCTGCAGGGCCTGGATGGGCACTCAAGGTTCGAGTGACTCTTCGGGCAAAGCAAATGCAGTTTTAGGACAGCTTGGGCTCCCTGTAGCCCAACCTCCTGCCCACAGATTATGTGGGCATTAAGATGAGAATGCATAAAGTGCATTTTGAGCAGAAGACACTCTGAGCAATCCTCACCGAGCCCATTATCATGCAAATGGGTTTGGGTTCAGTTGGGCATGAGATGATCACTTGGTGGAAGATTTTGATAGTCAAACTTAAAAAGACCTGCTATGATAAACAAAGCTGCAGCCACACACAGTGTATGGAAGATTCCCATTTAAATGATCAATTAGGCAGACTGTTGTCTGCAGTTTATCAGTACTACCATCTATCTACAGGTTATTCCTTCCCTCTTTGGTCTTGCTGGCTTTATTCTGAACAAGAAGAGATGATCTCCTCATGAACCTACAAAAGAGACTTCACTTTGAAAATCAGCTCCTATACTTTATCCATAATTATAAATCCTAGAATACCTCCTAGAGTAATCACACAACCAAGAATTAACAATCAAACTRTGGCTGACAGCAAATGTTCTCACATGAGTCACTGTCATCCTTATTCTCTTGATTTGCTGGATTCTTTGCAGAGCAATCAAGCTAATTACATGGCTCGCTATAGAACACCAAAATTGTAACATCTGCTCAGATGGGGCCGTKTAGGGAAAAAGATGGATTTCTCATGACTGCTGCAAGTTTCAGACTTGAGTTAAAATGAAAATGTGTGTAATGATACTTTTCACATTATAATTTTTCTTCARCTAGTCTCACATTCTCACATAAAAATGTGTCTCTTTTTTTTCAATAGTTTTTTTAAAAGCTGTTTTATCTCCCCACCACAATCCTACCTTCAGGCTACTCTCCCAGGTCTTGTAATACATCTCAGCAGATCTGAGCTCCTCAATTGAATATCTGGAAAATTCCAATAGATCAGATAACATCACAAAAGTAGAAACAATCTTTCCGCAGTACACAGTGTGCAATTTGTCATTGCTGTTGCATCCCACGCACACATTTAGACCCACACAAAATGAGCACAGAGAAATGCTACCACAAAAGCGTTTGCTGTTCTTTTAACCAGTGCAAAAAGCTACACGGTGGACAAGGCACCAAGAGTTGGCCGCTGTGCAAAGCCCTGGGATTCCAAGTGATCAGTTCACAGCATGGGAATCTATGTCCAGGCATTTCAGGAGAGGTCTTGGGTGCATTGGCAACCTGTTAAAATCATCATTGTCTCAGCACACAACTGCATCTCTCTCCACTGTCAGTTGTTCAAATGGCAAAGTATTTGAAAAAAAAAACAAAAGGAGAAAAAAAAATACTGGCTTCTGTTCAAAGAAAACAGTGCAACATGGACAACAGGCAGCCAAAGTGTAACAGAAGTTTTTAACAGTAGCGGGGGGAAAAAAAAAGTCTAAACATCTTTTTCTGAGGATTTTTTTTTCCTTTTAAGGAACAGCAAGAGGGAAGTCTACCACTGTGACAGATACAGGTACCAGTGCTGCTAGATATTAAGTTTCCAATTATTTGTTATAACACAGCTGAGAGTGATTAGACAGTTTACATATGACTGCTAGGAGCCCGGTGCACATTATGTGGGCCATCAGGTCCTGCAGCCTAAACACAATTCTTGATTTAATGGATAAATGAATTTTGCTAAACCACTTCAAATGCAGGAATGTTGCCGAATCTGCGCGCAGGCTGTTAGCAAAGCCCTGGCAGCCCCTTTCAGAGGAGATCACAGCGCACTCTGGTCGGACCTCATAAAAACTGCACCCCAAAATCCCAGGCCAATTAATTAGATGCTGTTTGCTCAGGGTAGTTGTAAGCTTCCCTATCGACATCTTGTTCAGCAGTTTTCTTTCTTTGTACTTTCTGCTTTTCATGAAAAAAAGTTGTGTTTGGGTTTTTCTGTTTGTTAAAACTGGAAAACTCCTTAATTTTCCTTCACCAAATCCATTGGATGCTTTACTTGTTTCCCCAAGTAAGTATACACTGACGTGGTACTGTGGAGGCATCCTGCTCTCAGTCATAAAGAAAAAAAAATGAGATTTAAGTATAAAATAAGGCTGCATTTTTTTTTCTCCTGCATCCTCTATTGCTCTGCTGCTAGTGAAGTGACACGTAACTTCTTTTTAAGAGGTTCTGATATTTCTGCTATTTCATGTTTTCTTAGTGGTGGGAAAATAGTGCTATGGCAGCAGCAGCACCAGATTTTTGCAGCGTCATTCATTACAGAAGCAATAAGGCATTAATTAGGTGCTCCCAAAAGACTCTTCCAACCTCCATTTCTAAAGAAGGTGTCTTTTCATTTACACAAATATACTGAGAGTTTGTCTATTCTGTAAGGCAACGTTCCGTAATATCTGCAGGACAGATTATGGGAGACAGAGGAGAACTTAAAAAAATGACAGTTTTCAGTAGAAACCACATGAAACTCAATGCACACAGCTCTTCATTCCTGGAAACACAGACTACCAGAAGATTTGAACCATCACAAATAATGAAGAACTTCCATCAATATTTTGCCTTTGACAAATTTCAAGMAGTAGGCTAGAGCCCTGCATGCAAGGAGTGATTCCCAAGGAAAATACTGCATGGGAAAATGAAAACTGTATTCAAGACAATGGCCTTCACATTTCCTTTCTGCAAGGTTTTCCTCACAGTTAACATTACGGGTTACATATAGACACCCACAAGTTACTCTTAGCTAGGATATAACTTCCAATTCAGAGTCCAATGTTAAAGGAAGCATGATCTGAAAACACACATATGACTCCACATAAATTGATAGTCATTTATCTTAGGTGCAAGCAATCGCACTATTAAAAGCAATGTACATGCAAAGCACCAACAAGTCTGGATTTTAAGCCAGATTTCTCAATTTTGAGTTAATAAACCAAGCAGCATTTCAAAGCAGCGTATTTCCTTGAATATGTRACCAATTTATCAAAACTGCAGAGGTCACCACCTCAAAGCCACTTGCAGCACATACATGTATCAGTAGGAAGTCATTCTTTCCTATTTCTCAAATGATCTCAGTAACTGGCCCATTAAACTTTTGAAGACTATCCAGTCCCAAATTAAAAGATCATGGTAAAACAGAAGAGCTTGTAAGTACTCACTACTTCACTGATTAGAAGTCTTTTTTTTTGTTTTTATCTTCACTGTCTGATGCAGCCATTCCCAACATGGAGCTGGCTTTCTCTCCGGGAGGGCCTCCTGAAGAGCCCTTCACATCTTCTTTAAGTTGTCCCGTTTCTGGTTTCAGTGCTCAGTGCTGAGCTGATGGTAATAAAGCCACTGGCCCTATGTATTTAAGCCACATCGAGCAAGACGTGATAGGCATCAATGTATAACGTTAAACAGTTGACATTTCTTCAGGGTTTTTTTGCTCCTGACCCCAGAATAAATGAATAGCAGATGAGCCTTGTCAACAATTTGCTAGTTGCTTAGTACATTCTGACTACCATGTTCTAGAATGCACACTATATATCTGGTTGGTATTAAAGAGCATAATGAAGAACATATTTACATCCTGTATTTTTCCAATCCTATTCACTATATTACAGGATTAATGGGTCTAAGGCTCATGTCAGGAGCCAAAGTGTTCTAATAAAATATAAAGAGGTTGCTATCTGCTAAGAGGCTGAAAAGAATTCATTTACTGCCAAATCTGAAATAATTCTAACAAGAGTGTTTTTATGAAGTCTCATTCGTGCCCAAAAGATTTTACATGCTAAGACTTGTGCTGACAGGAGTAAATAAAATTCAGAAATTTAAAGGAAATCCTTTTCTCATTTTTATTGAGCACTGGTAACAAGCTTGGTTCTGCCCTGGAAACAGCCTATTTCTCAGCTCACCTCAGCTACCTCTAAAGTATCCAAGGCTTCATTATAATCTAAACACACATGCAAAGTACTGTGCAAATCAGTAACAGACACAGTCCTGCTGTAACCTATGAAAACGATTCCAAGTCTGTTCACGGATACATCTAATCCAACTGCTGTAGCAATTCAAAAATACTTGTGACCAAAATGTGGTGATGTTCTCATTCTACTCACTTTAATGGAAGATGTGCCATTAGCTTGGCAAGGTCACAATTCTCCTCACAACTTTGTCTCAAGAACCTACAGATCAATTTACATGTCTCTGGTTCAAAGGCCAAGGACATGGGTTTGCCCATCATGTGGCTGGCAATTGACACCCATGAAGGAAGCTTCCAAAAAGTGTGTTGGATGAAAGGCCTTAAAAGCTGAAAATAATGATCACTAAGGAAGATTCCTTCCAAATTATAAATACCAGAACATTAAAAAAAAAAACAAAAACCCACATATGTAACAGAATACAAGTAGAAACAGATAACTAAGTAGCAGAACTGAACTTATTTCTAAGATATGTGCACCACTGTAATGCTGTAACTTTTCCCAGATGAAGAAAGGTGGAGGCAGGAGGTGGACTGGACACCTTCACTAAGATCTCACAGGGTGGGAGTCAGAAAATGAGACAGTTCCTCATCACGGCAGTCATCCAGTTCTAGGTCTTTTGAAAAGTCTAAGATAGTCATTGCAGAAAATAACTGATCGCTAGAGAACTTTCAAARAAAGTCTAAAAATGTAAAATTTTAAAAGATTTCAAAACTTCCTATAAAGATTTCTTTCAAAACAACAACAAAACAGAACCAGTAAAGCCTTTCTCAATAAAGGCAGTTTTTGGAGGTGGGAGGACAAGAAGAACATGTTACTTCCAACAAACACAGAACATAGTTTCAGCAATAAACTCAGAAAATGACAGATTCACAGACAAGAAAAGTTACAGAAACATGAAAAAAACTGTGAAAGAAATGTGTTAAAATGACGCAAAAGTTGCATATGAATACCTGAATGTGACACGAAGCCATAAAAACGGCAGAATAATCAAGAAGAAAAGCAGAATAGGTGTTTCTAACCACTGATTAGTGAAGAAATATAGTGAAGAAAACAGCCTGATACATTCATATATGGAAATATATGCRTATATGCAGCTTTTCAGGGCTACAAGAAGATGTATCAAAAGGAGATCTCAAACTCTGACTATCTTCACCCTACACAAATACACACTGAGCTCCAGGAATTCACTTTAATTCAGCCCCAGCATCACTGTGCTTTACATCCTGCATGTACTTAGCACATTCAAAACATCCACCAAACTTCTGTCATCCTCCCTGTTGTCAACCCAAGGCATCAGCTTGAGACATCRCACAATGATGAAGGGCTAGGCTTGACTTAGAAATCTTGAGCTAGAACAGACGGAGCTCATTTGCTGCTCAGATATGGATAGATTTATCTTCTCATCTTGCAAGTATATTATCAAAAAAATGGCATTGAAAGAAGTAGCTTCTGTGTTTCAGATCCACTTAACTCACAACAGACTGCCCTGCATCCAGAAAGAATGAACCTTAATGAACCTTTTTTTAAAAGGCAAATGGTAATTTCATGGTGAGAATGAGAATACAAATAATGTATTATATTTACCTCTGCTACCTTGGTGCTTAGGATTTAGCACATTCCAAGCAGATATTAAAATAAGTCTTCGGCAAAGGGCTACTGATTTTTTTTGATAATTCTGTAGAAATGCAAATATGATCTTAAAAACTGACAAGTCGTATCTCCACTTAAAAAGCTAAAAGCCACTYAGCTCGTATTACAAAGATAAGGTCTGTAATGTGAATAACATTCTAGAATTAAYGGAAGGACACAGGCAGCTCTGTGGAGGTAAAGACAAATACTCTTGATAAGACAAACATTTCTTCATTTTGAAAACGTCTTGAATTTTAAAGCTGTTTCCATCTCCAGAGAAGTTACAGTAAAAAACAGTAAGGTGTTCAACTAATTATCTCCAAATGCAGGCATTTTTGAAACACCTTAAATTTGTAATTGAAGTCTGAGATGCTTGGAGCTTCTTGCCATTTTCAAAATCATCACAAAATTATCCTGGTTTTATACAAAATAAAATATCATTTGAGGTTTTTATGTCTATAATTGTTCTTAGAGAGATCAGTTAAGTCTACAGCAAATAGCTACTTGCATTTGAGGAGCTCCATCCTTTGTGCCTGAAAGTTAGTGAAGTATGCCAGGAGAAAAACAGCTTTAAATAATCTTTGTGATTTACTGCCCTTAATGAAGAAATTGCAGTGTTTTCTACATAGAATCATAGAATACTTAAGGTTGGAAGGGACCTCTAGTGATCAACTGGTCTAACTCCCCTGCACACACAAGGTCACCTAGAGCACATGGCACAGGGCTGAGGCCAAGCGAGTTTTGAAGATCTCCAGAAAAGGAGATTCCACAACCTCTCTACATATTATAGTCATACAGGTCTTGGATGGAGAAGGTAGCAGATGTCACATACACGTAGCAAACATCTTCGAAATCTTTTGGATCACTGCTATGAATGCAGCGCTCTTCAGGCAGATGTTAATCCAGTCAAAGTATAAAACCAGGGAGGCAGGAAACCCTTATATGCACTTACTATCCTTCATAAGAACTATCTACTTCTCTAGAGAGGTCAACACTTCAGAGTCTTTAATTTTTATCAGTGATTTGAATAAGTGAATTGCACCTAATAATTGTAATAAAACAGTATCCCCTGCACTTGAGGAGCTGAGGCAGACACGAAAAGCCAGATTGGATGACTTAAGGAGGGGACTTGCAATTCCTRTTTAAATTCAAAATCTCGACATTTATTGAGGAGGAGGGTGACAGGGACAAGAAGATCAGGCTCTGAGTCTCATAGCCAGAGCCCCTGTAGGCAGGGGGAGCAGGGGAGAGAGAACTACAGACACACATGGGGAATCCAGCGTTGCGGGTGGTGGCTGGAAGAATCTGACATTTAACCACAGCGGCCCGCTCGGCTGTGAGCAAAGCAGGCACCTTGGATTCAGATTTCACGCTCCTACCGCGAAACCGCAGTCCCTGCGGAGCACTTAAAGTAAAGCTGTAAAGAGGAACATCAAAGAGCACAGGCAAAGCTGGAGGACGTACTTGAATGCTATCGAGAAAATTCAGCTAACSAGCCTTCTCCCTAGCTAAGTGTGCCCAAACAAAAGAAATCATTCYATACGGTAGCACATCTTCACATTGGTACTACATAGGGAGAGTAGAGGGTGTTTCGTGATGTGATTTTCGAGAGGTACTAAACACCCCAAGGCCTCTCTCAACTTACAGAGGTTCTCAGGCCTTTATATCCCTGGGACCTGGTTTTTACATATATAGGAATAATCCTCAGTTCCGAGAGATGCACAGGAAAAGGTTCTGAGCACTTCCAGGGGGAAATGGCAAACCAGTAGAATAAATGGTTTTCAGAAATTCAAAAATTTCAAAAATCAGCCTGTTATTAAGAATAAGGCTGTGTAACYCCTCATAGCCAAGACTAGCAGAAAAAAAGCACGCAACCAAAAAAATCCAGAGAGCAGCCCTGCTCCTAACACTCCAGGAGGGCTTCTCCTGAGTTTTAAAGTGTCAATGCACGCAATTTCTTGAAGCTCTCCACATCTAAGGGTATCAGCTACACGTGTAGCTGTTTATCAGCTAAGAGTGAGGACACTAAGCTCTCAGGGAGGATAAAAGCAACAGAGTAGATGAAAAAAAATGTTAAGACTTCAATAATTAGAAAGGGCAGCTGCAGCTAATAAGGAGAAGGAATGTTAAACTGGGATTTTTTTCCCTTTTTTTTTTTTTCTTTAAGGAAAAAAAAAAACCCAGCACTTCAGTGCAGCTGAGACACAGAAGCCAAGTAAATCACTGGACTCTTTCACTATGTGACTGCTGGTAGAAAACTGTTCATGGAAAAGCTACCACAGCTGATCTGGTAGGAACACAAGCCCTAAATGGAGGTCTTCATTCAGGTCAAGCTTTGGCAAATTCTAATCCTTCTCAGGTGACGTTACTTGCATTCGACCACATCCAGTTGATCTCCTCAAATATTTTCCTTCCTCTCCTCCTTAAGCCTTCCAGAGTGTGTTTAAGTAGCACAGACTAATGTTATTTTACCCAATGAGCCTCGTATTACAGCAGGCTCAATATGCAGTAGTTCCACTTAGTGGCTGCTTGGAAAGCTATTAGGAGAAAACAATATGAAACCAAGTCTGTCTTCAGATTCAGGTTTACTAGAGTCACATTTCAATCCTTTTCCAAAAGCTAAAATAACCCTCCATGTATTTATGCCACTGCTAATGTTACAATAACTAAAATAAAAACTGGAAGCAGCTAGACTTTTTTCCAGGAGTCTGATGGAAAGAACTAAAAGGAATGAAAAAAGAGACTTGAGTCCTCAAATACAGCATTAGCAAACTGAACCACAGCTTTTAAACAAGACAAGCACCCGAATTCCAGTGTTTGTGGGACCTGAACAGGTGCGAGAGAAGCAGTGTTCGAAAATACAGTCTGCATGAGATCAAGGACCACTTCAGAAGCACAGGCTGCGCCTGAGGTTGGTTAGTGTTCAACCAGCCTTAGTCCTGACATACAGAACAATGAAATGAGAGTTAGTTACAGTATCTTCATGATTTCCTTCACAATGAATGGTATTCTGAATTTTCTATTCCTGATATAAATATTTGAAAAGGAAAAAAGTATAAACAAGGAGCATGGAACCTGTACAATGCAAACTAGCCTGTCAGAGAACCTTATTTTTATAAGTTGGAGTGSTCCTCCTGTATCTCCCCTGAACATCAACAGCGTCTCTTCCTGCCCGTGCGCGCATAGGCAGGAGGCAGAGGGGATGCCAGCGGGATGGGCACTATTTCTGGCTTCTGCCAAAACCGGATCTTGTCCAGGAGAGGGACAAGGCTGGGAGCTCTTGTGTCACCCCCAAACACCAGGGAACTCCTGTGGGTTGATCTCGGTGCTCCCAAAGGTGTTCAAGCAATCGCAATGCAGATGTTTTGGCTCATTTGCACTACAGATTTATAAAGAGACCGATCTCTTCCTGCTTCCTCTCCACAGCTGAACACTAAGCAGGCACAAGCAAGTACCCAAAACATTCGAGAAGCACCAAAATACTGCTGGCTCAAGATGCAGGTAACACAGCATTTTGGGCAGAAGTAGCCAAAACTGAGTAGAACTAGTTTGTCTTGGGGACAACATGAAGATCTCTGCAAGGGTTGTGRAGATTGTGTAAAGCAGAGCTGAGAAGGGCACACAGAGCAGAAATCTGGGAAATCAGGCAGGATAGTGACTGTTTTGCTGAGCTGTGTCTGTGCCAGCTCAGAGGGATCCACCTGAGGACATCGATAAAGCATTTCTCCAATGTGAAGTAGCAGTTGTTGCTAAGACATGCTCTTGATGCAGGGGGCAGCATGAACCAGTGAATGTGGGCAGGGATGGAGAATTGGGATGCTGGAGTTAATACTGCTTCATCCCAAGCTATTAGTCACAGGGCTGCTCTGTCTCTTCTTTCTGCATCCCTTTTGTTAACTTGAACCCTTCAAAAGTGTGTATTTCTTACTACCAGACAGCCGTTCAGCAGGAGAGATGCACGCAGTATAGCATAGGAGACGTGCACATTCTGTTGAAATAAAAATAAAATTCTATGAAAGACCCAGTAAATTTGAAGCAAGGTAAACTTCACAGAAAACAGTAGTTACTTTAAATGATACAGAAGTGTTTGGGATTTTTCTCATATATTTTTCAACTATAGGTACAAGTGTTTCCTAAAACTTGCTTCCCCTCCAAAACAAACTTTTGAAGGCCGAGTGTGACAGATGTAGTTCAGCAAAGTCTTAGATGGAATAAAAGCTCTTGTGGGCACTTAGAATTCTGCAGTTTCCCTGGCATGACAAAGGACCACGGACCCCTGCAATCCCAGCATCATTGGGATCACTGCAGTCCAGCAAACTTCAGTATTGCTGCATGAAATACAAGCCAAAACACTTGTCAAGAAGCACAAACTCAATTACATAATTTAACTTATTTACTCCTTTTTTTTCTTTCTTTTTTTTTCATGCTGGAAGTCTGCTAAACTTTCACTATTTACCATTTCCTCACAAGAGACAGTTTGCAAAGTAGGGGAGAGAAAATTGATTCATTATGGAAAGGACAAGGAACAGGCTTTAGAAGTAAAAAGAAATGATGCGCTCCTGATAAAGGTATTAAAACATGTAATTCAATGAAGCTGGATAAACAAAACCTTACAAAACAGTCACTGTTCTTGGGTTCCTGGCAGGAGAGAAGCACAATTTGGATGCCATTTGTTACAGCCCATACAAGAGGTCTGAGGCAGCCAAAATGACCAAGCAAAGGACATCTCTGCTATGGGAGGAAGCCCAGGGCAGCCTCAGCTGATACCCTTAAATACCACCTCGACTCAGAAAATGGTAAAGCAAAGGGAATGATAAGCCTATGTGGGTGTCTCAACTACATGTTTGTCAATACAGGAAAGTCAATCAATAGTTTTATAATGAAAACTTACCTCCCAGAAATTTAGTATTTCACAAAGATGAGAACAGAAGGCTGAGAGGGGATCTGATTAATATGTGTAAGTACATGAAGGGAGAATGTAGGGAGGAAGGGGCCAAGCTCTTCTCATTGGTGGCCAGTGGCAGGACAAGGGGTATAATGAGTACAAGTTGAAACACAGGCAATTCCATCTGCATGTGAGGAAGAACTTCTTTGCTGTGAGGGTGACAGAGCCCTGGAACAGGCTGCCCAGGGAGGTTGTGGAGTCTCCTTCTCTGGAGATCTTCCAAACCCGCCTGGATGCCGCCCTGTGCCCCGTGCTCTGGGTGTCCCTGCTGGAGCAGGGCGGGTTGGACTAGATGATCTCTAGATGTCCCTTCCAATCTTAACCATTCTGTGATTCTGTGAAGATATGAGAGCAAATCATTAACATCTGTCCTTGCTGAAAATGAGTTGCTCTTGTAGGTGTTTGTAGGGGTTTCCAACCTGCCTGGCAGGTGTTAGGACACACAAGCTGGCTGCTCTCACTGCTGCCATCCACATGCACGTTCATCTGCGCGTGCACAGCAGCCATGGGCCTGATGTGGCCAGAACGGGGGGATTGAGTATTTCAAAGGTGGCAACCACATGGGTGAGAAGACCCTACATACTGGAGCATATAGCTTTCTGTGTAACGTATTTCAGCCAACATTTTGACTCAAGAAAAGCAAAAGAGTTGTCTGGATCAGGAATTTTATCCCAAGCTACACCCCTACGTTTTTTTTCTACTAAGAAGGAAAACTCTTTGTTATTCTCCAAAAAATTATAAAAATTTCAGAGAGATATATTTGAGATTCCTTAGGGCATACACTCTGGGTAATTTTTAGCTTTATGTTTTAAAAATCTTAGAAATCAAAATTTACTTTTTCAAACAGAATTCATATTGGAAGGGTTTCCATCATATTTTGAGTCTGTGTTAATTGTACATAAGATTTGTTGTTATCCTCCTCAAATAGTGTTCATAATTTGGTTAAAAGTGTGCTTATTCTGAGTGTAACTACAGAACTGTATGTATCTTTAAGATGTTATTGCAAGTAATTACACTTTCCTTATTACAGTCATATGAAGACCATCCCATCAAAACAGAGGAATGAGAGAGCCCAGCATAAATTCCATTCCCCTGTAAAGGGCAGAGTCCTAAGGCTACACACCACTTCAGTGGCTGTGCTGAAATTGGTATGTCAAGGAGAAATGCACAACTGATAAGTATTACTGGACACCAAGACTGGCAAACTGCCTGATGTCAGAAGATGTTTCTGAGTGTCTCCTAATAGGTGAAGCAGAGATTATGAACATTTTAAACAGTGCAGGCCACATCTTGACAGGTGGAATCTTAAAAACCTCCCCTTGCTTTGCAGTCACATAACCCAAGAGGCTGAAAACGCCAGCCCCTTCTCTGCTTTCCTATAGGAAGTCATCTCTTGCTGCCTCATACTACAGTTTTATTCCTTGGTTTATGCTCTTTCAATCCTCCAGTTTATACACGAAAATGCATAAACAAGAAGAAAGGCCAGGAAATTTAATCACCAGGGTTTCTCTTGCTACCACCCAAAGAGAAATATGAAGTAACTCTGTGTTTAAACAACGTTATCCCATCAAAATAGGCTAAGATTAAAGCAGAGCTACATCAATTCCATACAGGGCTGCGCTGCGAGCACTTAAGTGCTAACATAAGGACGTGGTGGCGTGTGCTGCACATGGCCAGGAYGGGGGCACCTGCTGCCCGGGGCGCAGCGTGATGGGCTCTGCGTCGGCTGAGCCTCTGCAGGCTGTGACACCCCAATGAGTTACATGAGCTGCAGTGCTGGCTCCATTCAACCTTTAATACATCTACTTTCACATCAATTAAGTGTCTTTAAATACGACATTTATATTCACCTGCCCATTGCAGAAAATTACTGGAAAGATAAAATATCAGTCAGCTTCATCTTGGACACTTGCTGCTCTGAGATTTGACAGATGTTGCACTGTTCTCTGGTGGGCTTTTTGGAGAGGAGCAATAAACACTGAAGAGGACAGCACCTTGTTCCATTTCTGCTTCAT
The DNA here is from genome assembly GCF_003342845.1 of Nothoprocta perdicaria. Taxonomy (NCBI): domain Eukaryota; kingdom Metazoa; phylum Chordata; class Aves; order Tinamiformes; family Tinamidae; genus Nothoprocta; species Nothoprocta perdicaria. Next base: position 548,210 of record NW_020454339.1, on the reverse strand, counting down.
TTCTCCTAAGGTTTGACAAGTACWATTGGAATAGGCGGGACCTCACTATGAGCAAGTGCTGGACCAGAGAAACACAATTATATCATCTTCTGCAGGCAAGCTAAAAAGTTATTTTCCAACACACAGACACATGAGGTTCAACAAATATAAATTTAAACCACGGACAAATAGCTGTTATGCACAGAGATGTCTYAACAAAGCCATGGGGTAGACTTTACAACCATGCAAGCCAACATCTGCAACAATCCACGTGTGCTCAGGAGCACGAGCCACTTCATGCTTGGCCTTCTCAGATACACTGCTGGACACCAAATACCAAGCAGCCGTATCACAACCCTGCTCCCACACCACACACAAACTCGGGAAGGAAATTTAACAGATTTTAAATCCAATATCACTGCCTGAGAAAGTGATGGGCTTTCTCTGCATGCACAAAGACGCTTTGCAGTACCCTCTGATGCTTTCCAAAGCGTTGCATCTGCTAAGCCAATCTATCACAGACAGTGATGCACACACCATGGCCATGTGCSTAACGCACCATTCTAGTGCTAGAGGTCAGGAGACAGAGGAGGTGGATGATCCCTGCTYATCCCAGGGCTTGCCCCAGTACACTTGAAGTGCCAACTATAAGGATATGCACATCTGAGCTACATTTCATTATAGTTAAAAGYAATTTAAACGTCTTTATTGACAGAGTTGGGCCTGCTTTGTCCAATCGCATGCAGGCATCTACCGCAGGGTGAGTTAAATTGGAGCTGCAGCTCCAAGGAGGGCCTGCACTGAGTTAGTACAGACTCCTGGTACAAGTAATGAGAAAAAGAAAATAACAAAACATATAGTGAAAAAACACTGTTTCTTTACGTCTTGAATTTTAATAGGGGAAAAAAACATTCACCTTTCAATAACAGCATTTTTTCAGTAAAAGCAACTTCTGTAGACAGCACCGTGATAACACACCTTATCACACACTTTAATTATGCTGGTCTGTATACGCACATTGCATATGATACATCAAAGAGTGAATCTGCCATCTTCCTGTTAGCATCTTAGCTTTCCTATTCTAATGTACCTCCTCACTTTCAGGATCAGGTGTGTATTTTGATTAATCTGGTAACAGATTTCAGCTAAACCTTGGAAAACACCCACACACATAAAAGAGAAAAAAMATAATTAAGTCAAGTTAAATGTTAAATCCTTCCTATAGGTTTTAATACATAGGACTTGCTCTGGGGTATTGGGCCTGGCCTACAACTGGTGCTCTAAAGGATCATGCAATTCCCATGCCCATTGGCTGGAGACAGGAGGATGGGTGTTTTCAACACCCGCCAGACCGTGGTACAAACCTCCTCAGGGCGCTGAATCGAAGGCCTATGGGACAAGCAGATAAACTTTGCTGGMAATTTCAGGCTGAATCCCCCTCTTGGCATTCTGAGCACCCCTTCYACAAGTCTCTGCAACCTGCCTTGGCACCGCCACTCTCAACAAGGCTTTGCTGTGAACTACGTTGTCACTCATTCATTCATCCTTTCTTTCTCAGATGGCTAAGTAACGTACTGAAAACATTCCAGCAAAAACACTAGGATGAAAACTACTCATTCCCATCATTTCTTTGCTATCTTTCTATTAGTGGATGAAAGTTGTCGCTTTTAGCCCATAGTAGTTCAGCATTTTTGAAGTACTTGCTGAGGAAGCAAGTCTAAAGATTTTGGGAAATAAAAGTTTATGATCTGAAAAGAATTTTTTTCATACATATTTGTCACCAAAGAATCTTGGAAGAAATTTGTGAAAACTCTCTCCAATGGCTTTAATAGCTTTTCTGGATTGCAAGTTACATGCATATTAATACAATTCTGTATGACCAGCATCAAACATTTTTCATAGTATGAAAAAAATAAACCCTACCCTCAAATTCTCCACTCAGATTTTAAAGTTTGGTGACCAATTTGCTTTCTTCTTTGCCTATGGCATTAAAGAAAATCAAGCCTTAGCTTTAATGCTGCTGTTATTAGCTTAGCAATTCCATATTTGAGGTTTCTTTCTAACTCTTGAAAGGAGTCCCCTCTACAGCGACATACATTTCAGTTCAAGTTGTGACTTCTGCTGGCACCTTCAWTCAAGACTTTGCTGGGCACTACGGCATAATCAGCCAAAATTTTCAAGTCCTGATCTTTTAATAGTTTTAGTGTTAGAATCTTCTTACTGTTACAATATGATGTAGATATTAATCTGCAATTTTACAACTGTCCTAGTTATTAGGGGGCTGAGGAACAGAGCTATCCTCCACTACTTTACTATGGATTATAATTAGCTGGGAAGTTGTTCAAAAAAGTGCAGCTTGTTTTGGTTCTTCCATAAATTTTGTTACAAGCCTTTAATGTAGCATCTGAGGAAGTCACATATTCTACCATGCAGCTTCCTCATAAGCTTTTACACTTCAACCCACAGACAAAATTTTTACCTTCCTCCAAATGTAAGACATGGTTCAGCAGGAGGCTGAAATTTCTAGTTCAAAGAAACAAGGAGAATAAAACCCGTGTTTAGATATTGTTAGACAAGTCTGCTGTCATAAGACATGTCAATATCCACTGGGCATTTCAGTCTGTCTCTTTTTCTTGAAGGGAGAGGTAGCACATAGCTTGGAGTTAGTGCAGTACTTGAGAAAACAGATGTGGATTCACCCTAGTCAAGTGTTTCCAACACAGGTCTCTTTTACTTAATGCAGCACAAGAGAAAAAGGCTCCAAGATTATCCCCTTCTCATGCAAGCAACTACTCAGGAAAGCTAACCACAGTCCCCAATATCCAACCATATTTTCTTCAAGTTAAAACCCTGCATAGCAGATTTGCACACTAAAACAAGTTTATGGTCAAGGTGATATTATATTATCTTATATTAACATGATGCAGATTTAATTACCAAAATCTTGATTCTATCTTAATATGTTTCGCTATCTATGCATGTATGCATATAAACCCCACACACAGGTCCACAGTGATGCCTGGGGAGTTCCCATTCCTGGACTCTCTGCATTGCCACCTCTGGACATGCTGCCATCGCTGCTGTTGCTGTTCACTCCCTGCCAGAGGGAGCCCCTTTCCTCACATTCACCTGCACAGAGCGAGGACATCCAGGAAACTCCAGAGGCGAGTCCGTAACATTGCCCTTATCATGCTGTTCTCCCCAAAGACAGTTCTTTGAATTCTTCATGGACAGAGATGTCTTCTGATCTCCCAGTGCCAATGTGTCCTGTTCAGCATCTCCTCAGCATCTGAGCAGATATCTCATTGTCCCGAGGCAGGAGGCACTAGAGCCCTCTGGACTACAAAGAAGTCTCCCTGTCAGTGCTTGCACATATATATTCCTATTACTACAATGATTTCAGTTTCTCATTAGGAAAACTATCATCCTTTCTCAAAGACATAGAAAACACGCAGGTGTCTCATGTGCCCAGTGATATTCAGGGAAATACTAAGACATGAAGCTGGTTTTCTTACACTGACTGCTAAAAAGAAAAAAGATCCAAAGAACAAGAAAAAAAAATCAGACAAGTAAGCATGTGAAAGAATAGGTGTCCAAGAGAACTGAAAAATCAAGTTACATAGTTAATAAAGGGGGAGGAGGTGCTTGGATAATAGGCTAAGACATTTGTGCGATAAGTCTATGATGCTTACATTGAGTAACTCCAAAATATGTTTTAGAAAAGGTTTTGAAGGAAAGGCAAGGAATCATGACTATCTTCTTAGCAGCCTACAGCTTTGGAAGTCCTGGACAGCTTCAGGGGAAGGAAGGGAAAACAGTATTTCAACAGGCTGCAAGAGAAACCAGGCTGCAGAAGAACTAAGCTGCAAAAGAAACTAACAGCAGCAGAGTTAGCAGAAGATACCAGATAAAGTGATCATGAATGTAAAGGTTATTTTTTTAAATCAGTAAGACTGACCAATAGAAGAAAAGTCCGTGCCAGGCAGGCAGCACATTCTAAGCCCCAGTTTTTCATTCCGCTTTCCTTACAATGTTGAATGCCTTGGATTGGGAGAGAGTTAAAAGCAGAAGTGGGTAAAGCAATCTGGAAACTTCCTCCCAGACTGTCTAAACTCTTGTTTACTCATGTATTCTACACCAGCTACAAATCCGCAAACACTCCGGCACAGGAATACATAAAGTTTACTGCACACAGCTTAGTTGTGTTAAAAAAAATCTCCACATATGATATATTTGCCTGTAATTCCAGACTGAATGCAATTGATTTCTACTGCACAGGAGACTCAATCTATGCCAAAAATTTTATTTCATTAAGAAAATGATATTATGGAGCATCTGAGCTCATGTAACAGACAAAACAGAATGCCAGAGAAATTTTAACTGCCAGTACCCCACAGTGAATGCCTGATTATTTGCAGATGGGATATGGAAAAATTGTGAAATTATTGGAATTTTGGGTCCTGAACGAGAGCATTACTTCAGCCTGCATGTGTCATGGCAAATGTCTATTATAACTTCGAATACATTCTTAGATTTTGCCTTTAGTGCTTAAAATTGGCTATGCTCGCTTCTTTAACCTTATTAATTGGGAAAAACAAAACAAAACAAAAAACCCCACTGCATTCTTCAAAGCACAAAAAAAACATCCCTTAGGTGACAGAACAAAACAGCACCACTAAGTCAACTGTCAATACCGCGGTTATTTATSCAAGAGTAAAAACTAGTTGGAATCAATCCCCTCCGCCAGGGCCCGTTGTTCGGCAAGCMCCGCGCTCGTCCCGGGATCAGTGCGAGGGGGCAGAGATGAGTTAAGAGCAGCTCAGGCTGCCGCGGGACTCCGCGCCCGGAGCAGCGGGCGGCGGGCGCTGCGCGGGGCTGC
>NW_020454339.1:493712-542435 GCF_003342845.1 Nothoprocta perdicaria | reverse complement strand
CGCTGCGCGCCCAGCGGGGCCGCGGCCCGCGGCGAGCGCGCCCGAGCGCCCGGAGCCGGAGCCCGAGCGAGCGGCTCGTCTGCCGCCCCTGCGGCTTCAGGAAACCGCCGGGATCACCTCTGCTCTSCCTTGTTTATTTATTTCATTATTTATTTGTTTATTGTTAAGGTTTCGGTGTTTGAGAATAAAATGTATTGTGGTTTCGTTTTTTTTTTTTCTGCTGTTGTTGTTTTCATCACCCAGTCTTAAGACCACGATCTATTCATTTCTCCGCACTTTTTCTTTCTGTCTTTATTCCTGGATCCCTAATATCCAGTCAAGCCCCAGAGTCTCTCCTCTCAAGTGGCATCTGCGCTGTTCCGGGGCGCTGTTGCTCAGAGCCCCGACAGCCCCACTGCAGGAAGGGCTTTGCTTGTGTGGGCTCTGCACTCCGAGGTGCCGCTGAGCCGCTTTCCCCAGGAAGGGAGAGCTGGGKCGGCACAGGGAGAGAGCACCCCAGCGGAGCCGAGCCGAGCGCGGGCAGTGCTGATGCAGGAGGGTTCTCCAGCTCCCCAGGACATCAGCCGCCCCGGCACCCTCAGAGCCGCTCAATCTTCCYGTTCCCCCTCACAGCCTGTTCCCCGGTTTTGCAGGTGCCAGGAGCTCTTGCTTCCCAGGGCTCTGGTTGTCCGTGTGGTGCCGTGCTGGACTAATGAGCCCCAGAGGACGGCGAGTGCCAAGAAGCAGGTGTAGGAGCTGGAGAGGCACTTGGGTCTGGCACAGTTGGTGTCAACCCAGCCCTAACAGACCCCACTGGACCCAAGCTGACTCCCTGTGCTGAACTACGGCAGTTGCTGCTCCTTCCTGCCCAGCACTTCTGGTTCTGGGAACATGGTGCTGAAATACCCGGGCTGCCTCCGGACGGAGCCAGCTTGGTTCTGACACAAGCAGATGGACTATCTCCAGAGCAGAACTGGCCCTCCAAGAGCATAACAACATCCACGTGGCACCGCGCCTGAGCTAATAAAACGTGCTAGACCCTAGGCAGGTTTTTTATCCAAGGCCCGGATGATCTGACCACAGATAAATGGAAGTTGACTGCATGGTGTTTATATGGCCTCTCTGACTGTAGCATCTCAAGACCTCGGGGTTTTTCAATGTGTTTATCCTTACAATATTCCTCTGAAGCAGAGAAGCACCATTATCCTCAGTTTACAGATGCAGGGCTGACTTACTGAGAAGCCAAATAATCTGCTTGAGGGGAAATATGTGACAGAAGAGAAAACTGATCCCAAATTTTTCAAGCATTTCTTATATAGGACCAAGAGCACTAGGCTGCCCTTCTCTAAACTAAGCCACTCTACATTAGAAGTACTAAACTAGTTTAATTCCTATGATTTTTTTTTTAAAAAAAACATGTCACAATATAAGAAATTCTTCTAAAAATTTGAAAATATGAAGATTTTAAGAAGTCATGATATAACAAAGGATGATGTCAAACCTTTCTTCATCATCATTACTGTTATTGAGTCTCAGTGGATGAGATCCCACTATGCTACACAAAGAGCCCCGTGTATTCCAGTGCTGTTATCATCTAAGAATTACAGAGATGGGACCTTTGAACTGATTAATAGAAGCCTAAGAATTAGGTCAGTCGAGGTCATTCTTGCTCAGTATCTTGGTGATGGGCCTCCAACTGGATTTGAAGTAGATTATAAGGGAAAGTGTAGAAAAAAATCAGGCATGTATATATGTGGTTTGTGGTCTTTGGTTTCTCCAATCTACTTACACAGTGAAACTCTGAAAACACTAAATATATATATTACTTGTTGCAACAGATACCATAATTTATTTTAATAGAGGATATTTGTTGGCAACCAAGAGGTATAGTCCGCACATCCATTCTAACTTTGTATGGTGGATCATGTGCTGCATGATTAAGACTTTTTGTACTCGCAATGCTACTTTGTACTCGTAATGCTACTTGTAAAGCAGTAGCAATAGAGTGCAGTGTTACCATTTGCTGCTGCCGAAATAGAAAGTRCATCAACACCCTACGGATGCTCCCAAATTCAGGGCAGGGGAGAGAGAGAATAAACTRCAAGAGGAAGGGAGAATCAAACAGAGGTGTTAATTACACATTTGAGAGAACTTCAGGAACTTGTAAATAATCTTTCTTGTTTCTGGGTCCACGTGCTCACCAATCCTCAGAGTCATGGGGCTTGGGTCAGTACAATTAGCTGGAGATGAGCAGTCCTTTGTGTCAACAGTGACACCAGTGATACCTCCCCCTCACAGAGCAGCACTCCTCGATGTGTCAGAGATATATGCAAGTGAAGATATTGGGTGAAGATCCTGAGGTCTTACAAGCTGTCTTACAGAGACCGCATTGGGAAATGAAGCTCTCAGACATTTTTCCAGTCCTTGAGTGGGGGTGGCTTTTCAGTCTGGGCTCTACAAATWCTTCCAGACTTACAAAGTATGTCTCAGTGAAACAGCCTTTGAGAGCAGGGGCAAGCAGTGGTTCAAAAGTTTAGGATTTCAATGTGCAGCAGGTAGTCCAGTCCACCCAGGSACAGCACCACAGCACCTGGCCATGGATGAGCATCACATCGTGCTGTGTAAATACAGAGCAGAGCATAGCTACTTTCTCAGAACAGCTCGGTATGAGCAGTGGCAGTTGATGGGGAACATCAGGAAAGTGAAAGACAGTATTGGTCTGTCATAGGCAGATGGCTCAGCACAGGTGTCATTTTTGAGACATTTATCGGGAATACAGCTATGACAGCTTCAAAAGTATATAATTAGTCTGTTTTCTTTCATTTTTAGTATTTATGAAGAGAATCTGAAAGCATTTTTAAGTCCCAGAATTTGAGCAACAGACACCTGCATCCTTGGTCAAGTAGAGAGTAGTGAATGAGGTAACATAGACAAGAAGTGGTTTCAAGAAGTAGTTAAGTTTTCTTTCTGTAATGAGGGAGAACCAGCAGAAGTATGCAAGAAAAGGAGCATTATAATAAAAGCTAATGACCAAGAACAGAATTCTAGATAGAGAAAACATTAAAATACTATTTATATTCACAGATTATGATGTTACAATAAAAAACATATATGGTGATAAGAATTTGTACTGTAATTTGGGTAAGTATATGGAAAAAACATTTTAAAATAGGTAATATAGGAAGAATCTACTTTCCAGGTATGAACTAGGTATAGCCTAGTGGTGAAAGCCTACAGGTAAATCTGAGATGATGACCAGGCTACTTTACTAACTATTAAATGTGACAGTGATCTTGTTCACAATGACCAAGACTAAAGGTACAAGAAAAGCTTCTCAGATTTTTTTTTTTTTTTTTTTCTATTTGAATGAAAGTTTGAAATAGACCAAGATGCTAACACTAGAAGGAAGAGACAAAAAAAATAGATCACTCAGTCATGATTCCAGAAATGGCAGCTGAATTTGTGTTTTCAGAGAAACCATCCAGATATAGAGAGCAGAGGGAGGAAAAAGGGAAGCTTTCTACAGACACTGCATGGTGTATGTACCAGCTTGCAGGATTAGGGCATTAATGAACACTTCACAGGTTGAACTGTCAAAAGTAGGGAACTGGGAAAGCAATCTGGGCAAGGGTGCATTCGATGGGCATGGCCATAGAAAGAATGCATTAGTCAAGGCCCAAGAAGATGATGTGGCGATAATTGAAATACCAGATGAAGAAAATCTGGGCAACAGCTTTAGTGTTATGGATAGCTAAAAAGGATGTATTTTAGATATGTTATTCACAAGTTAGAGCAGCCAAATTAATGCATTTGTACTGTGCTGAGATGATTGATTATACACTGTTCTGAAACGGTATTATTTTATAGCATCAGAGTTCTGTCGCCTGAAAATTCAGGTTTTTTGTGTCGTGTTCCACAGAGATTTTGCTGGCTGTAAAAGATTCTGCCTTCTGCACTTTGTTAAAGCCAAAGCACTGCTGCTTTTGCTATATAAAGTAATTGAATCTTTCCATGCTTTATTGGACTTCATAGAATGTTATCTCCAAGCATCCTAATTTCACTGCACAACAGACAGAGGTCTTAAAATRAACAATACCAATATTTATTTAAAAAGAAATTTCTGCATCACTCTATATTGCTGTAATTGGGCGACTCATATCCAACATGCTGAAGCTGCGACCTTTTCGAAGGCCAGAACCCCAGCAGTAATATAGCTTTATATTGCAGTATAATATAGCTTTATATTGCAGTAGAGGAGTAGAGATTATCTTCAGGACTCCCCTGTAGCAGCCTTCCTGTTCCTACAAGGAGGTTACTGAGAGAGAGAGAGAGAGAGATGGGATTTTTACCGAGGTGCATTGTAGGAAAACAATTTTTAGCAGAAGGTTGGACAATGGATATCCCAAGGTCCCTTCCAACCTGGATAATTTGCAGATCCTATTAAAAAAAAATGAAATTCCAGAATAGGGTGAGGAGGTTACCCTATGCAAATGCCTTGCCTTCAGAGCCTAACCTGTCACCTGCAATACATGCAGTATGCAGAGACACATTTTCTTTTTCTTAGAAATGTATCTCTTGATTTTGAAGCTAATGGAACAACTCCAATCATTCTACTTTTTCTTTTAAGCTATGAAAGATCTTTAAAAACAATTTTCTTTGCAAAACTAGTCAAGCAAAACTATCTTGAATTATTCTGTCAGGCTATGGAGATTTCATATTTTCTATGGCAAAATTATTCTGATTTTTTAAATATTTTATCTCAGCAAAATATCCCATAGTTGTGGAGGACAGTTGAAAGTATTCTGTAAAAAGTSTGATTAGAAGTAAATCCAATTAAATTCTCTTATATATTGAGTAGAAAATGGAAGATTTCCATCTTTCTGACTCACCTCCTTCTCTGAGAGAGTATCAAACTTGCAAAATTTGGACGTGATTATTCAGGCTTTGCTCATGTAGAACTTCCAGCAGTGTCCATGAGCACTTTGCCTGAAAAAGAACAAATTCATTAAAGTTGTATGTTTTCATCAAGGGCTCAGAGCAACAAGTGGAGAGAAGGGCTAACAACTCCAAAATAACTTTTGTTGGTCTCTTGAGTTTAATTTCCATTTCTTCCTTAAAAAAAGAAAAAAAAAAAAGAAAAAAAAAGACACGGAAAAAGTAATAAGAAAAATATGCTGTAAATGATGTGTATCCTCCTCTCCCAAATTGGACTGGCACAAGACAACCAGTTCCAGTCTGCCAGCTGTGGACACCCTATTTCTCTTGGAGTGTGCAAGATCCAATTTACTAGTATGTGGATATTGCATTCTTAAGGTAAGAGTTCAAATTCCAGCTTGGCAGCTACAGATAATCCACTTCTTTTGGAGAGTGGTGATTTCAGTTTGCCAGCATATAGATCAGAAAATGCCTGAAAAAATAATGTATGCCACGCCAGTCAGACTTTCTGTTTTGGAATGCTTTTCATCACACACTAACTATAGAGTGGTGGYTTGCAACACATATATATGGGCTTAAATGTGCTTAATATGGCCTCAGAAAATGGCTTAACAAGGACCTGTGGAATGCAAAGATGAAATGTGATTTATTTTTTTTTCATAGTTTTGCCTAGAAGATTCCATGTCTTTTGCCTTAAGCGTTACGCAATTCAATTCAAAGTTTACTCCTTTATCTCTCAAATATACAAATCTACCCACACAAGATCACAGAATAATTGAGTCTGCAAGGTGTTGTGGTTTGAAGCGGGGTGCAAATTTAGTAGCAGATGAATCCTCTTGCGTTCCAGCCGATCCACAGAGGTTAGAGGGACTGGAGGCAGCTGGACTCATCCCTTTACAGGAATATCAAATGCTGTGGTAGCTATAGGCCTGACACTGGCAGCACCAGATTCACAAACAGTCTGTCAACTGTAGGTCTGATCATCTTTCAAACAAGTAGTCAAGTTCACGAATAGCATGATTTATTCAAATATAACATTTGCAAAACAGGTTTTGGATGTCAGTACAGGAAATTCTCTACTATAGTGTACGGTTCTTAGCTAGGACCTAGTGCACAAATGTGTGATCATCTCTCACCCCAGAAGATGGGACAGAGCTCTCAGTCTCAAGAAGTCTCCTCAGGTGGAGCCCTGACCTGAGGGGAGGAGASGGGTTTGGCCTGTCGGCTGATCCAGAAGTTATGATGGAGTCTTTCCTCTCTCCTCTTCCTTCTTCCTTCTTCCTTCCTCCCTCCTTCCCTTCACTGTTTGTATATTTACTTTTACATTTAGGTGGAGCTTGAGTGACTCTAGTCATACTTACTTTGGTTATTGCTTGGTTTATTTGTTTCTTGAATCAGTCAAAAATTTAGAGTGCACGCTCAGTGAGGAGTAGTCGTGCCTTGGAGGTGGGTAACTTTTGTGAAGGAGGTGTGTGCTGGTACTATAATGAGATTAGAATGAGGAAAAGTTTGAGCAAAGTTCATTGGAAGGGACTGATCTGACACGATTGCTGGCCCAGCATCAGACATTTTTTTACACTATATGTGGCTTATCAGCTGTGTGGTACAACCAGATTGCCACCTCTGCAGGGAGTACAACTGAGTTTGGCCGTGGTGTCTCCATCCTGCTCCAGTCTTTGTTTTTCCATTACCATGTGCTAGGAGGGCAGGCTGTGTAGCTGAGGGAACCATGGAAGAGTAGATTCTGTACATACCAACCATCCTGGAAGTGGTAACTGTCTCTCACCCCAAGAAACCCTCTGTAATGCTATAACTTTTGTTAAGCCCTAATTTTTCTCCAATTTCCCCTTTCTTGAGCAATTTTCCCAGGCAAGGGACCTTGGAAGATCACCTAGTTCAACCTCTTGCTCAAAGCAGGGCTAACTGAAGTTAGCATTTGATCAGGTTGCTGAGAGTCTTGTCCAGCTTTGAAAATTTTCAAGGATAAATCTTTCACAGTCTCTCTGGGCGACCTCCTAGTGCCTATATATGGTGAATATATATTTCCCTGTGTTCCATCAAAGCTTGCCCTGTTGCAAGGTGTGACCATTATTCATCCTTTCAGTGTGCACCCTATCTTCTCGTCAGCTCCCTTACCTATGTGTTTTGCTGGCGTATTCTGTTTTACATGTATGCTTTGTTTTTAACTCTACTTTGCTCTGTTTCTTTGACATCTATACATCAAACAGAGAAATTATTTAGGAAACATTTTAAAAATCACATCTTCAAGATCATCTCCATCCCTACAACAGAACCACCTTGTTTTCCCCCTTTCTGTATTGATTACAGTGGAAAAGAGGAGAAAGGACAACTGCAATATGAAACTGTCTCCTCTATTAGCAGTGATGATCAGTGATATCTGTAGAATAAACTTTCTAAATGAAATGTCAGCATATGTAAAGTATTCTTTTGTTCAGCTTAGACCCCTTTTTTATCCAAGAACATCCCAGCTGAATTATCTACTTTAGTTACTGTTTTTGGAAATGTATTCCATGCTATTTGGAGGCTTAGACTACTTAATGCTATTTTTGAAAATAAAAAAGGCAAAGTGCTAAATATTGATGTGAAGTGGAGCACATGCTTTCTCTGGAATATCTGTTTAACAACAAAGTGATTGCAATATTTTTTGGAATGCACAAGAAGTATTTCTGCCAAATGATTATAAAGAAGGGAGTTTAAAAAGAATTTTGGACAGCTAGGAATCCCAAGATAAAATCCTAACCATTTGTGTAGTTAATCTCCAGTGAGTTTCAGAAGTAAAGTGGCCTCCATTAGTAAAGAAACATAAGTTTAAAACACTTCTATAATATGTAGAACATTATACTACTCCACTGCCACATCATTGATTACTCCTTGTCTTATTTGTCGAACAAAGAAAGATCAGAAAAACAAATTAAAAGAGAACTCATGGATGTTCACTCTGGAAACATTGTCACCTCCTTTAGCTGTCCAGAAAGCCTGGATCAGGGATAATCCTTCACCAGTGGAGCAATAGATRGTGACGCTAATAGGAAATGGCCATATGATCTCACTGCACTTAGGATGCCAGCTCTTGACATGTTGTGAGAAATGTCTAAACACAGAAATGAAGGATTTCAGGGAAAGCGCAAGAAAATAGCTTACATTCAGATTTGTCAGAGGGATTACACAGCTGTAATAGGGGACGTATTTTCAGGAATTAAGAGCCACAAAATATGCCTTCTAATTTAAAAAGCATATAAACCACACCAGAAGCCTGTTTTGTTTGGGCTCTATACCCTATCAATCCCTATGGGAACCGAATGCCGGCTTTTGGCATCCRTTACAAGTTTTAGGAAGATATAATATACCTTTCTTCTTTAATAAGAATTTGATTCTGATTTCTGTCCTTGCAGCAAGATATTGTTGATTCATAAGGGAAAAATGTGTAATTTTAAGGCTATCATTCTTCAATGTAAAATTAAATTATAAAACAAGTCAGATAAACCGTGATGCCTGACAGTTCAACAATACAGCAGGGGCTGAGAAGGCGCCTGCCAGAGCCAAAAGCATGAACCATGCTACATAAGTAGCTTTAGACYTTAACCATGCCTATCTTCTGTTGATCAGCAGGAAGCCTATAAAGCACACTCCTTGGGGATTGAAAGGCTTTAAGAAGTATTAAAGGGCTCAGTCCAGCACTGGCAAAATAGTACATGCAGTAATCTAGCAGCAAATTTCCACCTTTAATTTCTACTTTTTTTCAGATTCTCTTTTGTTCTCCACTGAGTCCTTTGAAAGGAGGGCAGCAAGTGAAGCTATGGTGTACACAGATATCTCACTTTGCTTCCCTTGTTTTTATTATCACTTTAACTGACATTTTAGGATTGATTGGAACTCAGATATGATTTCATTGTTTAATGTCAGCTTCTCTCCCATGTGGAAAAAAAAAAAGATTGGGGTTTCAGCCAGCATGGTGATAACAAAGGGCATGCTACAAATCACACAACTCGATCTGTATCAGCATCTGGAATGCCCTCATGATGCTCCAAAACCTTCTTTCCTTTCAGTCCTGCTTTGGCTCACAGTTGGCTGAGAGTCCTCTTGGTGAACACAACCAGCAGTAAGCAGTCGTGGTGATATCAAAAYCTACATATTATCTAGCTAGCATGAGAAAGACAGAGGAATGAGGCTAGGACAATTTCAGGGAAGGGATTTTTTTAAAGTGGATTAAGTTTGTGCTGTTACAGTCCCTTAGAATGGTCTCACCTTCAAAACTTAGTATGATTTTTAAGTATTAGAAGATACTACCTGTGGTAGAAACTAGAGGCTAAATCTCTGAAGAACTTAAGGGATAAGTCAAATAGAAGAGTTTTGAGTGTCTTGCGTGTCTGCAGCTAAATTTAGCCTGAATTGTTTTACCTAAAACAAAACAAACAAAACAAAAAATCCTGCTCCCTGTTCATTCCTCAGCCTGGTGGTTTTGAACTCAGTAGCCCCATTTACTTCGGGTTCAAAAGTCCTTCAGAAATAGTTTTGCTTCTGCTCAAAGACAGTAAATGTGAAAGGAGAAGACTTTCTCTGACAGTAGCTTTCTCAAACACTAAATGCAAAACAAGTATGAAATTTGTGTTGTTATTTTCATTCCATTATCCTAGTCCTGTTAATGTTTATAAATTATGTATTTTTAGAGAACTTCTAGAAACAGTCCCTTCACAAAGTTCCACTGTGGTAATTTTTTGTAAAAGACACAACCAGGGAGGGCATGCTCATATTATAAAAAATGACTGTTCTTCATTTGCATGAGGGAACCAACATCTACATCTCTGGAGATTTTCTAAGCACCAGAATAAGGAGCAATTAAAGAGGGAAGCCAGTGGCATCTCTACTATGCCACTGTGCATGAAGTAAATCAATATTTGCTAGACTAGAAAGAAGGAGCGAAATGGAATCCACAGCCAAGGAAAGAGGCATTCTTGGGTTTTCAGTTTCTGTTCCCAGAAAGATATATATGCACATTCATCATTTACTATATAAAATATAAGATGTGTCAAGCTACTGAAGTATTTCGGAGGGGAAGGCTCAAAACCCACATTTATCCATTCCCTTTGGGACACTCTGACCACAAGTACACTGTATCTGTGATCAAATGCTAAAGTAACTGTGAGTGAAGGAGGGAATGCATCGTTTGCTAGTTTTCAGTCAGGAAAGTGCTTGGCCACCTGCACGGAAAAGCTAGGAGATGGGAATATGAACACTGGGGGTAAGGAGAAATTTGAGTGCCCGTCGAGTGCCGACCAAGTGATCTAAACTGCAGATTGCCTTGTAGAAGAAAGACGTGAGCTTGCCCTGAAATAAAATGTTGGGTTTTCTTTTGCTCTCTGGAAGAAAGCTTGCAGGTGGAGAGATGACACGTGGTAACTCTAGTTTTCCAAACCTTTAGCCCACTGGAGCAATACATCCCTTATGCTTATGCAGACACTGTGCTGCCTTTCACACTTGGTATCTTGCCTAGCTCCTAATACCTTTAATCTCAAAGACATTCACAGGCACATCTGAGCAGCTAGCTAGCAGTCCACAGACCAAATCACAGAATGGTTAAGGTTGGAAGGGACCTCTAGAGATCATCTAGTCCAAACCCCCTRCTCAAGCAGGGACACAGGGTGCCATCCAGGCAGGTTTGGAAGACCTCCAAAGAAGGAGACTCCACAATCTCCCTGGGCAGCCTGTTCCAGGGCTCTGTCACTCTCACAGGAAAGAAGTTCCTCCTCACTTGGAGATGGAACCTCCTGTGTTTCAACTTATACCCATTATCCCTTGTCCTGTCACTGGTCACTACTGAGAAGAGTTTGGCCACCTCCTCCCTACATTCTCCCCTCAGGTACATATTAATCACATCCCCTTTCAGACTTCTCCAGGCTGAACAGGCCCAGCTGGCTTAGTCTTTTCTCATAAGATAGATGGTCATCTTATCATCTTTGTTGCCCTCCACTGGACTCTCTCSAGAAGCTCCACGTCCCTCTTATACTGGGGAGCCCAGAACTGCACACAGTACTCCAGGTGCAGCCTCACCAGAGCTGAGGAGAGGGGCAGGATCCCCTCCCTTGACCTGCTGGCAACATCCTCCTGATGCAGGCCAGGATCCCAGTGGCCTTCTTGGCCCCGAGGGCACACTGCTCACTCATGGTTAACTTGGTGTCAGCCAGGACTCCAAGGTCCCTCTCTGTGGAGCTGCTTTCCAGCAGGTCAACCCCTCATCTGTACTGATGCCTGGAGTTATTCCTCCCCAGGTGTAGGATCCTGCTCTTGTCCTTGTTGAACCTCATGAGGTTCCTCTCTGCCCAATTCTCCAGCCTGTCCAGGTCCCTCTGGATRGCARCACAGCCCTGCGGAGTGTCGGCCACTCCACCCAGCTTGGTGTCATCTGCAAACTTGCTCAGGGTGCACTCCGTGCCCTTGTCCAGGTCATTGATGAACAAGCTGAACAACACTGAGCCCCATACTGACCCCTGGGGAACACCAAAGCAGGGCAAGCTTTTGCTCTGAGAGAAAAGCAAAGGTCTCTGGTTAGCTCCGTCTCTCTTACGTACCATTTTGTGGCTTTTTAAAAATGTCCTTCACAATTTAAGAATGAGAAAATGGACCAAAAGAGACCTAGGACTAAGACGGCCTGTTGAATCTCACTCACTCATTTGCTCTGACACATCTCAGGCAGACCTCATGTTCCACACTRTAACACCCCAGGGCTTCGAAATCACCTCGTCATCCAAATAAAAGGAAGCGCAAATCAATATGTTTTGTACTGGTATCTGCAAGTCTGATTATCATTTGATACAGTGATCTGGCGAACAACTGCTTGCTGATTCAGCCAAGAAGTCTGCTGTCCTGTGAAATGTTAGGGAAACGTTGTCCTGCTACTTCAGGTTAAAAATCACATATATCACCACAGATGTCTTACCAGAGGTTTSATACTTAAATTATGATCATCTGTTGGGAAAGAAGGGAAAATAAAATGCAGGGAACAATGAATAAAACCAGTCTAGCTACATGTGCTCCTCCATGTCCTTCCTTTTGTAATAAGAAAACTTTACTGTGTCTGTGCCTGCCTTTGCCTCTGCAGAATTGCTACCACATACCAGGGGTTAAACAGTCTGAAACAAAAGGCAGCGAGCATAGAGGAGGCCTAGAATCGTGTTGATTGGGTCACTATGTATAAATTGTGTTAAGAAAATCTGTCTTGTTCACTATTTTATCCAAACTACCTACCCTGTGACTCTAAGCTGAGAACTACTCTAAAACTGTGCAAATAGCACAGTCTAAAGGGGGGGCACAGAGCAGTKTCTATAACCCAGCAGCTGGCAGTGAACCTACTAAGATGGCCCAAACAAAGGAAAAACAACTCACAGATGTAAAATCAGCCATAACAAGAGAAGAAGAGGGAAAGAGGAAAGGGGGAARGAGGRAAAAATGCTAACCACTTATAARGTAGGAAGACAACAGATCATCTTTCTTACCTTTACCTTATTTACCTTATTACCTTTCTTACCATTACCTTATAAGGTAAATGGTAGCTAAATGGTAGCTAGAGATTTGTGCTAGGAAAGTTTGCTGGCATGACTTTGAGCAGCYTTCCCCATGCCAATGGCCTTTTTGCTCTCATAGGTCATTTTTATCTGGTTCTTTCCTCATGAAAGATGCAAACTGTCTTCGAATGATGACGATTGCTCCAGAATCCCCTCCATTCATGTTAATGTGCAGGATACGACCCAGACCTTCAGATCAGGAGCAGGACTCTCTTTGTCCAGAGGACTCATTAGTGTCCTTAACCTTTCTTCTCGTTCTTCATCAGAACCTTGGCCTTGCTGTGGCCTTAAGCCTGCCATATTCATAGTGCAGTCACCTGGGAWGGGCTCAGTCTAGTTTGGATGTTCCCGGTTATGCGTGGGTGGTTTTTATTAGTGGAGATCTTGGATCTGTGTGTCTCCCAAGCCAACATGGGAGCATATCATATCAGCCTCGGAAAACACTGTCCTAGTGGCCCTAGGCTGAGGCCTGACTTGAGCTCTTGCATAGCTGCATAACTCTGTCATATTTTTTGTTGAGTATGAGTGATTTGCATTGTTTGGTATGGGCACATTCGCATTTGGTTGGATGTTGAGCAGAGGGGATTATGAAGAGAAGTTCTTCTTTGCTGGCCCAGAAGGCCCAGTGAGATGGGAAAAGTATAGGTCTGAATCTGTGTGGAAAGGCTGAGAACTGAAGGTCTAAGACGAGTTATGAAAAATCTAGTCACACAAGCTGGTCAAGACCATCATGAACATAGAATTCTAGATCCAGCAGAACAGATAAAACATCCAAGTTACATGACAAATAATATTTTTACATCTAACATAATATTTTTACATCTAACCTGATAGGGTCTGTTTACACTGTATCAGAAATTTGGCTGAAGTAGTTGCAACATTTTTAACTAAACCTCATATTGTTTGCAACTGTTTTTGCTCTTCAAAGAATCATAGAATGCTTAAGGTTGGAAGGGACCTCAGAGGTCGTCTAATCCAACCTCCCTGCTCAYGCAGGGTCACCTAGAGCATGTGGCACAGGGCTTGCATTTGACTATACTGCAAAACTCATAATATTGGATGAGAAGCTTGTTTATTTATTTATTTGATTTGTTCTTGCAGTTTTCCAAAAAGTGGAGAGTTTTCATAAAAGCAGATACTTCCATAATGGAGAAAATATGCCCTGGTGACTAAGGAAAATATTATTTTTTAGAAAAGTATGTCTGTATATATAGTCATATATGKCCAGTATGATTCAATGGACTTATAAAAATAAATGGGCCACTGTGGTAGGTTGGACTCCACAGGCACAACTAGTGAAGGTCTGTGCTGTGAACGAATTCGTTGAGAGCTTAGCCTGCACACAYGAGCTTGGGAATGTAGCCATGTAGGTAATTCAGAAGTCTCAAATGTTAGACTGCAGTTTGAAAGAAATCCCAGTTTTGAATCCCTAATTTTGAACTTAGGCACCTGAAGGTGAAAGGAGGATTTTCTATCACTAGTTCTTCTTGTGGGGCTGCATGGGGAGGTTAGTGGTGACAAATACTATAACAGCTGTCAAAAAATCCCAGGTTATTGTGATTTCATGGACTGGCAGAAGGAGGATGGTTAGATGTGGACTGTTCTTACATATTCCTGCCTCTCAAAATAAACCRCGTGACTTGGTGAGTTAAGTAACACATTTCTTTCTTCTGGATTCTTTATCAACACAGTTATAGATGGAAAAATATCAAAAATGAGGAAAACGATACAATCCAAGTCTTAAAGAATTGAGTTAATGTTGTAGTAAAACCTCCCATATACGTGATACTAGACATAAAAGTACAGTCAGCTATACTGTTAACTGAACGCAGGACAGAAAAATGCTAAGAATGTACAATGTGGTGAGGACAACATTGCAGCAGCAGCCTTGACACGTCCTGACTTTCTGATGCTCATGGGGCAATACAAACATTGCTATCGTTTTGGGGACTGAGCTGGGTATTTTTTAACACCCATGAAGCCTTCACTGCAAGTGAGGTTGCAGTTGAAATGCAGCAGGCACACCCTCCCTATCATAACTCTCGTTAGACTGGATAAATACGGTAGGGAAGACCCAACTGCACGGGCAAACCAACCTGCTGAGGACACCAAGAATTGGTTTCTTCATGTGTACTGATTCCTGCAGTGCAGCATCCTCACTGGCATGGGTAGCTRGATCAGGTGGATCCTATGCCAAGGTCAGACCTCTGTACGTTTTGTGGAGTGCATCCTTAGCTCTAGGGTCTAGCTTCTTAGCTTCAGATTTTCCAAGCACTGTTCATACAGAGCTATGTACTTGAATTATTTACTGGTAGATTGGGTGGATCTAAAGAAGAGTCACAAGGTTTCTGCCTGGCATAGCCTGGTGGATGTATCTGAAGGGTCTTGTGGAACCATCCCGAAAGGCAAACCAATGGGTGGAACCTCAGGACAAATGTAACAGCTACAGTTTTTAGCTTGATAGACCAGGTCTTTCAACAACATCAAGACACACAAGCCACCTATAGTGCTTTGGACAACTATACTCTGTAATTCYTTTTAATACCATTTTAGACCAATCTAGCAATAATAAACTGATTCTTAAGGTTTCTGGCAGGCTGCCCCAGTATGAGAAGCATTCTCTCCCTCATTTAAACTAATGATTTTTCAGCCAGACTACTCATCTAGCTCTTGGGGGTTTGGACTGCGGTGACTTCTTGCTCTCAGCCATCCCCACATCACATTATTTATTTGTGGCATTAAGAGCTCCTGTGTAAATTCCAGTTTGGAGTCTTTGTCAGATTGATAGCAAGAGCTATATTGTGCCCATTGCCCCAGTGGCAAGGCTGCTTCAGTGTCACTTAGTAAATCATAGTTTCAAGCACAAGAGAAAAAATATAAGTATGTTGGAAATTTAAAATTGGATCTTTTCTGTTGTTCTTCTCTTGTCACAAATAAACCAAAAAGAAAAGAAAGAAGCCTGTGGTACTAGAAGTCTCTGGATTGTTATAACTACTAACCAAAACCTCCGATAAGCTGCCAAAGTGACTACTTTCCTCAGGCTTATTATTGCATTTCTGTTTCTCTCGTTTAACTCCTCAATAGTAACATTTCCATGCAAGCAACACAATGTGCCTAAAATGTCTTGTCTTCCATTAAAGTGAGAAYGGAATTGCTTGAGGAGGACACTGTGTATTTCTTTTCCCTGCTATGTGTGCAGCTCTGCAAAACCAGAACCGTTTCCTCCTGGCAGACCAGAGGGATCCTAATGAGCCATGGCACAGAAAGCACAGATGAAGCTGAGACAAACACCAGAGCCTGTCACCTCTTTCCTGCCACACAGAGCTTAATCCAGCTCTTACCTCCTTGCTATTACCACTAACCAAAGCCAACAGATACTTTSAAGCTGCATTCCAGAAAGCACAACCAGCTAACTAGATCCTCACATGGACACAAATTCAACATTTCTCCTCATATTCATGGCTATCAATGTTTTTTTGCCTTGTTCATATCCCCATTCTAATTTCCCCCTAACTTTGCCTTATGCTTTTGTTTTTTTCTTGTCTAACGGATTCTTTTATCTCTTTTGCCATAATGGACTTTATACTGTTGCACACTGTCCTTGTCCAGTCCTCATCCAGGCTTCTCCTTCCCTTTCCATATCCTGCTTCTTCAGCAATCTCCTTCAAACACTGTTCCATAGTGAAGGGCTTCCTCTGTGATGTTCCTCAGTGCCCTTTATCTTTACTACCTTGTATTTCCACATCAGAAATTCCTCAGTGCAAGAATCACAGACCTGAAGAACTTGCTGTGGGGCAAATAGTGCATCTCTCACTGCTGGGGCTGTGGGACCAGTGATTTTGAACTAATGTAACTTGTCCAAGTACATGGATACTCATTATTAAATATATGAATTTTATCAGTTGATGGATATCTCTTTATTTCCTACTTTTCTTATTTACTTAAAATGAACACAGTGGGATACTRAAATATGAGAGTTTGAACACAGAATCACAGAATGTTCAAGGTTGGAAGGGACCTCTAGAGATCATCTAGTCCAACCTTCCTGTTCCARCAGGGACACCCTGAGCATGGGGCACAGGGGCACAAACCCACAAATCCAGGCGGGTTTGAAGACCTCCAGAGAAGGAGACTCCACAGCCTCCCTGGGCAGCCTGTKCCASKGCTCTGTCACCCTCACARTAAAGAAGTTCCTCCTCACCTGGAGATGGAACACACACACAATGAGTATGTCCTTCTGTCTCCTTTTGCATATATGTTAAGCAAAGTCCTCCTGAGCTTAGCTCTATGGTAAAGCACATATATGGTAGCCCATTAAAAATGTTGAGTATAATTAAACTTTTTTTTCCCCCCAGCAATTTGTATTTGTAATACTTTATCAACCCTAGCTTTCAGTTCTGCTGACTTCTAATGGGTCTTTTTGGGGATTTTTTTTTTCCAAGCTGGTTTTGGTGGTGAGTGGGAGTGAARAAAGAAATCCAATAAGCCTGAAGGCAATTGCTCTACTGGCAGTGTGCTTTGCTTTTCATTTTTAATTTGCATGAGGGCCCTCCAAGTAATACAAGCTCTCCTTTTTTACAGAATTGACAGATAAATTATATAACAAGATACATTATGATAGTTTTTAGGGGGAGGGGATGAGCATTAAAGTGAAGTGAAAATTGAAAGCTTATTTGGTATCAGGGGTATTCCTTGATCATACTATTAAATAAAACACCTTTTTAGATGTTCCTAAGGCACTTTGCAAAAAGCAYTTTGCAAAATACAGCCAAGATTTAAAATGACATGGCTCTCTAAACTTGATTCCTTAATCTATAGTTGKACATCCCAACAACTACTCAATAATCAAAAACGGTTTGACCTCCCATAAATCCAATTACCTTTGGCAAAGGGAACTCCAAATGAGTTAGCTTTCAAAATGGAAACTCTGGATTCTMAGGTTTGAAGGTTGAATTTGGACTAGAAACCAACATGGAACTGTGTTAAAAGGCAGAATGGATGGGGGTCCTTCTAGACCCCCATCCCCTACAAGCTAGTAAGCTTCTAGCTTACTTTCAAACTCCTATAGCCACATAGAGGTTCTCTGATATTTCCCCGCTCTTAGTAACAAATCAGTGAAACAACATATTGGACCACATTCTTTCTACTGGTTCCCAATAAATATTTTCGAATCTGGGARGCTGTCTTCCTTTGGTGATTTTAACCTTCATCAGGGAGAACTTATAAGGCAGTRTGAAGTGATAAAGAAGAGAAATTGCTTGCAACAAATAAACGTTCCCAACACGGGTATAAAGAAATATCACCTTTTCTAGATTGTTGTCTTGAATAGCTGCTTYCACATACTAACAATAAACTGAAACATGCTTAGACTTTTCTACTCTTGGTACCAGAATTTCCCATCACAGACAGCTAAGCATATCCTGGTCCTGTAATTAGTTTTGAGGAAACAAACTCACCACAATCAAATTCGTGAGAGTTCCTTATTACTATTATTCCTTAAGCTATGGAATAGGTTGTATCACCTGTATCACCAAAAATGCCCTGGCCAGAACCTGTTTCTAAAGATATGGGTGGAGCTGACTCAAGGAAGATGCTGAGGTGTAACTTACTGCCTTGCCTAGGATGCTGAGACAGCATTTATTTCAAGAGGATGTGAGTATCTTTTGACAGCTGTAATTCACTGATTTTTGCTCTTTGTAAAGCATTAATCATTCTTAGATGCAACAAAAATATTCACCATGAAGTTTGTGGGTTTGAATTTTTATATATTTAAATTACATTTTATTCAACCAGAACTGCATTATACAGGTAAAGAAGGRAGTCATTTACAGCTGGTCATCTTGGTCTTCAGGTACAGTAATGAATTAATTTCACAGTTCTGCCCCTGTTATCTATTCTTATCATTTCTAAGGATACTGAATTCATGAATCCCTCTACATGAAGTGTATGTGCACATCCTGGACAGTTCACTGSAAGTCTGTAATTGCTACAAATCTACTTAGCTGATAAACGTAATTGTAGAATTTTTGGGGGGCAGTAGTTCTTGCTCCAGACAGCTCAAGGCCTAGAACAATTCCTTCAATTACTTTTTTTTTTTTWWAAACCATTTGGAAGCTTTTAATAGCACTGCAATTGAACCTGTGTTGAGCCATCCTGTCATTGCCATTAAAGACTGTGATTGTTCATACAACACAGACACTTGTTGAAGGCCACCAGCATCATCACATCATCTCATCACATTAAATTCAGACTGAGGCAGTCAGGCTTAATCAATATGTCAGAAGATGCAGTATCTCTAGGAGATAATTCTTATTTCCCCCCYGAAAAAGCAAAAAATTGGTTCTGAGAAACCTACCTAACATGCTGGCAGCAAACGTTCCTCAACAACTACCATGAACTTGGCAAAGACATTTCCACCATCCATTAGAGAAAGCAATCAGTCTCCACGTGGATTTAAAGCATTTAGATTTGTTAACTTGCTGCTTTTCCAGTTATAYATTCAAGAACATTCAAGATAAAAGTTTCATGGCTTATTTGTGCCTTTACAAGGTTATTTTTTGCTATTTGTACTGTGCTCATAGGGTACAAGCTCTTTCAGCCAGCCTCATCTCCTTCCCGATAGTGCTTGAAATTTTCTCCACCATCCTCAGAATCAGCTACACACAAAAAGCTAAAAAAGTCCCCGATTCCTTGTGTAGGAATCCCAGCAACTGAGAATTTGCAAATGAATTGCTATTGCTCCTGATATAAGCATGTCACACCAATCAATGTTACACTCTCCTTTTCTGTTTTTTGTGTTAAACTGTGAAATCCCTGGAGCAGAGCCGCACAGAAGCCCCACTGTGCAGCCTCAGACATACAGAAATCAGTGCTAGCCTTTGCACATGGCCTTTGCTGCTCTACCTGCAGCACCCAAATGCTTTTCCAGTTTGCAACATCAACATATTCAAATTACAACAGAAAATGCATATAGTTCACCTAAAGCATGTATACTATATAGACAGAATATATATAAAGCATGTACAGCAATAGTATGTCAGTTTATTACAAGACAAGAAAACTCATGTCAAAACCTTTGTTTATTGACCTTTGATCTGTTATTTTCATTACATATTAGAGGAAAGTATAATTTTCTTCRCAAGAGCACAGCCCATTCAGAAGCGCAAAATACAGCAACAACCTGCCCTGCAGGATCAGGCATCTATGTTGCTGAGCTCCTAGGGTGATTTTGTCTATCCCTTTACTTACGTAATGTACAGTTCAAAGGCATCTGATTTGCTTTTCTCTTGGATATTAATTATGGAACATTTAACTCAAAGTTAGTTGCAGGAAAGGATCATAACTCAGGTCACAAAATTCCCACACCATTCCCCAATGGGTTTTGTAGATTTACTGCACAAATGCCATGAGAAAGAATCAAGAACTGAGAAGACATTTAGTGAAACTATCACAAATTTTATCAAGAAAATYGACTAAGAGATGCTTTGCATATGCCATAGCACACCTCTCTTGGGAAGAGACATTTTAATATCCCTAGAACCCCAATTTTATATATTACAAGTATTTAAAGACAGAGAGCTACAATCCTTAAGYTTCTGTAAGTGAGGGAGAATTATTTGGACCAGAAACCATTTGAACTGCTCAACAAATTTTTCTGGAAAATCGACTTTGTTTTAAACAAATCCTTATATGAGGCAAAAACAAACATCCCCATCTTTTTCTTTTATACTCTGCCACTCTTCCTTCCTACCCCCTAAAGGTAAAGGCTGCCTTAAAATGTTGTTCTCTCCCCTTTGCGAGTGGTCACTATGAATGTTTCTGTGAAAGCCAAGCCAGAGCCATGGACACAAACTTGATCTTTATCTCCATGTAATCTTTCATCTCTGACGAGATGAACTATGCTTGGRTATTTATGAAGTACTTCTGCCTTCAAGATTTCTTACGCTTAATCATTGGAGATGCTGATGGGATTCATAATGGCCGGGCTTGAAGTATGTTCCATGCAGGGTCCAGCTGTGTCAGCACTCAGGCTCCAAGCAGCTTCATCCTTGGGCTGACAGGATCTGTTTCATCTTGTGCCTTTTGCCCTCTCACATGGACAAAACCAGCAGGGGATTCAACAGTGACTGGGTCGGTGAAGGATGCGCAGGGCAGTGTCATCTTATGGGTGCCCTGGAAGCTCCCTGTCACCCCAAACCCGCCCTTCTGCGCAAGACAGAGCGGTCTAAGAGGAAGAACCACCTCATCTGAGGCTGTGAAATGGCAGATGGGCTCCAGCAGCACCACACACCTTCCCTGCCAAAGCCCGCTGTGCGGGAACACCCGGTGAAAGGACAAAGTAAAAAAACTTTCTGAAACTCAAAATTTAGACATTAGGAACACTACTTACAATATGCTCACTCACAGGTACCCAAGATGATGGTACCATTAATGAACATGGCTTGCAATGAATTTCTCATCCTTTCTAATTATTTCTGTTTTAGCGAACTGACAAGCAACTATCTCTTCTGGAAAATGGTAGGARAGCCCTGTATTCTGAAACCTGTTGCATTTAAAGCAAATGGCTCCAGGGATCACTGTAGTGAGAATCTTAATGCCAGTGGAAGAACAACGCTCACAAATCTGTAGAAGCTGCACAACTACAGGGACTTGAATAACACTTTGAGCATCCCAGAAAAAACAACCATTTAACTAAATACGAGCGTTCTCTAAATGGTTTTAAAACTTGCAATAACAAAATGAAACTATCAACAAACCGAAAATAAACAAACCCCTCCACCCATCCAAGCCTCAATGCTGATGTTCCCCACACATCTCATGCAAACTGCCAAGGACATCACCATCCTCACACAGTTCTATTTTTCCTGTGCACCTGACAGATGAAAGGCCAGAAGCACGAAATAAAAGCTTACAAGAGGTGATTATAAAATTCAGTGAAGATTTTAAGTGAATTCTTCCTGTCAAAAAGAGAGCTGCATGTGGGTCCTTTCCCTGCTGTTTACTATAAACATTCCAATTTTATCTCATTTAAAAATTCTTTAATTATTACACAACAGTATTTGTGATTGTGTAATAACCATATTCCCTATTTGATAGCACAATCCAGACTCTCATAAAGCCCCTATTCTGGGGTGTGATGACATTTAACACATCTACGATTCACGATTTAATCCTCCTCAAGAGGAAAAAAAAGAGTCAAGAAACATGAAACTCTGAATAGAGCAGAGAACGTCCAGCCTTTGAAGGCCTCTCTCCAAAGTGGCTCCGGGCAGGAAGCAGCCCTGTGCCTAAGCCAGGGGCACCCTTGTGCTGCTGGGCACTTACACAGGCTTCTTGGGCAGCACAGTTCACCTCGAACTGCTTCCCCCACCACCTTCTGAATTCCATCCATGAGGGAAGAGCAAGTGTTGACAAGCACGGGGTGAAAGGAGCCAGCGAGCACAAATATATAAATGTAACAGTGTTTATTGGAGCTCGATCAGCTCTCTGAAGGCACAAACAATTGCATAGTCAGTACAGGGAGCTGCACAAAAGTTGTGTGTGACATAGGAGGAGATGAACAACTGACCAGTCACTGGAGACAGGAGGAAGCAATGAGTCTGAAAGAAAATTTCTCATAGATACTGAACAGGCTTACAAAACATGCCAGTAACTGCAGAAAGCAGGACTTCACCAGGAAGAAAGAGCTTTAAGGAAACTATAATGAAAATCCTGCACCCCATATCTACTTGTAACTGTTTTTCATTCGTTTATTAACTGTAATTATTCTACAGCCCCAGGTATTCTACAACATCTGAGCAACTCGTCCCAGCACTCGGACAACTTTCATGACAAATAAAATTACCCCCTGCTAAATCTAATGAGATTTCCCTCCTGTTGCACTTTATGCCAATTGCCTCCCATTCTGTTCCACGTGTCTTCAAGAACAGTCTGGCTCCGTGTTCTCCTCACTCTTCCCCGAGGAACTGAAGGCAGCAGCAAGCTCTGCTGCCCTCAGCCTCCTCGTCAGGCCGAGCAGMGTTGTGTCAAGCAGCAGCTCTGCTGCCTTCCCTTGGATGCCCCAGCTGCCCTTGGATCATCACAGTGCCCATCCACAGGGGCTGCTCTGGGGCATCAGTGCTCRACATGGACCAGGAAGCCCCAAACTGGGCACAGTACCTCAGATGGGGACTCACAAGGTCTGAGAGTGACTTGTGAGTGACTTATCACTTCCACAAACCTGCTCCATCCACTGCTAACACAACCCAGGGCATGGTTGGCCTTCAATGACATAGGGCACGTTGTTAACTTGCCCCACCATCCACCAGGACCATGAAGTCTTTCCTGCAAAGCTACTTCCCATCCACCTAACTCCCTGCCTATGGAATTACACAGGGTTAGTTATTCCRTGCCAGATGCAGTACTTTCCACTTGGCTCAAAAGGTTCCTGGCAGCCAGTTTCTCCAGGTTGCTGTGACCTCCCTCAGTTTGTCTGCCCTCACACAGAGGGGCTGTGATGCATCTCTTGTCACTTCACTACACAGCACAAAGCTGTCACATGGGTCACTGAAGCAGCTTCTGGGAGAGTTTGAGGAGTTGGTCACAGAAGGGCCATGTGTGCCCAATCCTGAGCATTCAGCTGTCATGTATGCACTGTCCTCTGTGCACTGTAAGCACCCAAATACTGCCATTCTTCCTTGAGAAGGTCTGCAGTTATTAGCATGGCTCCTCTATAACRTATGCAAACTGGTAATTTCTTGTAAAGAAGCATTAAAAAAAGCAAGCAACTTCAAAGTAGTCAAAGTTAAAATGGAATTTAAGTATACTAAATATATAATGCTAAAAAAATTCTGCATAAAAGCCTATCTACCAGGACACTTCACCTTATCTGACAAATATTTAGACCAAATCAGTTATTTAATCATCTTCACTCAGACGCTGCAATGTTGTTCTGGTATGATAAACATGCCATGATAGAGAAATAGCAAGAGCAGAAAACACCTCCAGCCAGAATTGGCACCAAATGCCAGCCAAGAAAACATTTGAGTCATAAGGCAGAAGGATTCTCCTCCTCTTCCTCACATGCAAAACTTCACCAGCTCTGGGCATCCTGCTGGTTGCCCCACAAACTTTACTAAAAAAAGACAGAAAATTCTAATCTTGGAAAAAAGTTAGAGCAGGAAGGTTGGTGAGTTATAACAACTTGCTTTAAGCATCATCAGTGGGTTCCAGAATTTAAGGAGTAAAGATGGAAGAAATTCCACAGCTGCAAAGAGGGAACGGGGAGCCACTAACTTCTCAGCTTTGAGTGCTAAACTGCTTGGTGAGACAGTAGCTTCCCCTTTACATTGTTTACCTTCACCTCACTGAGCAGTCCCTACATTTCACAGCTTCTTAAGGAGTTCCTGGTACATTTTATTCTGTAGAGCAAAGGTGCCAAGGAAGCCCAGTGAAGAGTGGAACAAAACATCTAGCTAAAAAAAACGAGTGTAAGCTCTTCTCCAGAATATAATCAGAGTGAGGAGCCTTTCCATATGGCATAACTAAATACATAATTAAAATTATGAAGATGCACAAACTGTTAAAAGGAGCCAATTTTATTCAAATAATTTTTGATAGAATACATAATTACCTTTCCTCAAAAAAGTGACATATTTATCATGTTATCTTTAGTCAAATGAAAACCTTTCTCCCTTCTGCAGATGTATCTCAGTAGAAGCCAGAGTCTTGAGTAGCCCAGTTAGGTGCCTAAAAACAAATAAAAGAATCACAGAAGAAAAATCACTATCGGCTGGCTGCTGAAATTGAGAAAAATAATTTTTATAATACTGAAGCAGGGCTATGAAATAGAACCATTGTCAACTACTAGATGATACCTAAGAGTCTAAAGCAAATACTAACGTAACAGAAAATACACACAAGAAAGTTGTACAGTCAMAGCCAGCTAAGCCAGGAGTTGCATGAGAAAGTGTCCTAGAGAATCTCAAAATAAAAGTAAAAAGATAACTTGGCAGCTGTATTTTAAGTGCTATTTTATTAAGAACCTTTGCACAACTGTCTAATGGAATCAACTAATTCACAACTGCTTGCTACCTCCCCTCAATACCGAGGAAGTCCAATAAGAATTTTGACATTTTGATTTTTTTTTTGTTTTGTAATTGTTCATTTTTTTAAAATATAGCATCACTGCTTTTTTAAAAGCATATATCTGTTTGGACATCAGTCATCCACTTTTCACGTTTCATTTCTTCCTCATATAGTGAGGAACTTAAGGTGAACATAGCTGAAAGCAGATGGTCTTCCTCATTTCATTTTCAGTGGTTTTACCCAAAACCTTGCTGATTCTACTCCTTAAATARTTAAGTGTTATGATTTTGTATCATGCCTCCATCTTTCACTCTTCCACCATTCATTCTACATATCTACCTTCTTTGACTACAAGTTACCCAACAAGAGAGGCACTCACTCAAAATACAGCACTGTAGTAAACAGCACAAAAGCGCAAGTAAAATAACTTAGCTCAATCTACAAAAATATTCACAGCGGTTCAAGGTGAACCAACTTAAAAAAACACAACTTAAGTAAGYTTCATACATCAAAACTACTCCTTTTAAAATGGTGGAGGAGACCTTTAATGGAGCATGAGAATTAAGTGATGGCAGAAACAACTAGGTATACAACGAAAAAATGGAATGCCTAGTAGTGAGAGGTGGGGAGAATAAATAAAATCAAGAATCACCATCTAATGCTCACTATAAAGAACTAAGCCTTTGCAATTTAATTCCACATGTCAAAACAGTYAGAAGTAGATCTGATGAGGTAAGAAAGAGATAACAGCTATACTTAAAGATATCCTAAAAAAATCCAGGAAAAAATAAAACCCAGAGCAGTTTATACCAACCTCAGATCTGCCACTCTGGTTTAATTTCTTCTCAATGTTCATAGCCAGCATTTGACTACGAAAAGACAGGCTTTTGGTCTTTTCAATGACTTGCTGGTAAGGAGAGACTGCATTGTTGCCCATAACTACATGGCCCTAAAACACAGGAAAGAGAGTAAATAATTTTAGCAAGTCAGAAAGCAATCCTTCAGTGTTTTGAGCAACGTGAATGAAATTTTACTCAGACCCAGTCAATCCTCTTAGGCTCTTTATTAATATAGTCTTACCAGCTTTGAATCCAACTTAGCATCTAATCGTGCATTTCGTATCAGATTGACAATCCATCTCTCAGCTTCTTCAGGAGTCATATTTAGTTTATCTGCCAACATGCTGGAAGACAACAGAGCATTATCAAAAGGTGAAATAAGTGTCTCGTGTTAGAAAACACAATCAAGCACTACAGAATACATGAGAGTTGTGAATTAAACCAACATTAACTAAATTTACCACAGCAGAAACATGAAACTTACTGAAGAATAGTCTTGTATTTGGGAAGCTTATTTCTATTTGACTGAAGTAACTTATTTAAAAGCCTACAGACACCCTCCCTCCCGCCTGACCTCAAAAGAAATCCAGACACTGTTTTCTCTTGGGATCAGGCATGAGTAGTTCATATCCTCAAGTATGCCCACAAGAGAGAACYGCATTAAACAGTACCTACGTTCTCAACAACATCATTTCACATTTAAATCTTGTCCTGCATAATCTTTGAATATTCCTACTAAATCTTATGTGAAAATTCTTTGTAAAGTTGTGTGATGTCAGAAGCCTTAATTTTATATCAGCTCCAAATCGCCAGAGCCAGTAAGACCAGTGGACAGAGGTGCTTGGGTACTCAGCTGAGTAAGGCAGGAGCCACCAGCAAATCTTAACAACTCAATCTAACACCAAGAGAAGACAAAACTGCCCCCAAACAGACAGCAAACCAGCTTATATCAGACTTGTAACTTTTCTGYTGTATTTTTGGTAGCAAATTAGTATGTGACACTTCTTAGTCAAGCCTGTAACCACAAACAGAGAACTGATGGACTGACTGCAAGCTGGTGTTCCTGATGGATAAAGAAGTGTAAACAGGGCCTATCCTACTCAAACATCCTCCCATACACAGATTAATCCCTGGAAGAATCCTTTCCCAATGAATTAAAGCTGCCTATGCCTGACAGATGAGGATACAGCCAAGCTTCCTTTGTTCCCCCTCACCAGTATCACTCAGTTCACTGAATTTTTGAGATTAAAAAAAGAAATTGTTCTGTATAGAAAATACAGTGTTACAATTACCATACAGTTAATACCCTCGATACTTCTAAAACCCTGGGTGTATTACCACAGACTTGTCAACATACTGTTTATATTCTGCTTTTCCATTTCATACGAAGCCACCTTAATGTTTCAAAACAGGAATCAACCCTCTGCTCATCAACAGTTACATAATAGGCACCTTCACCACAACACACAACAGTAACCAGAACTACAATGAGAACTTTTTATATTTTTGTTTGCGCACTCCTGCCAGCAGTCAAGGAAGTTCAGGATAATTAATCCCGCA
Organism: Nothoprocta perdicaria; assembly: GCF_003342845.1. Lineage (NCBI taxonomy): Eukaryota > Metazoa > Chordata > Aves > Tinamiformes > Tinamidae > Nothoprocta > Nothoprocta perdicaria. The sequence goes on along the minus strand of NW_020454339.1, from coordinate 515,476 downwards.
GTGTTCCATGTTAACTCAGGTAGCGAGAACACCCCATGCAGCTGGCAGCAAAGCCAAGCTCTGGGAGCAAGTGCCACGAGGCAGCACTTCAGGGCTCGGGACCAGAGACAGAGGGTCCCATCATCTGTCCCAGGAGATGGGTTTGGCTCTGACTACCTGCAACTCCAGGTGGGCTTGGGGCAAGGGGAGCGTTACGGAAACACGCACTCTTGTCTGAGCATAATTCCCACTAAGGGAATTTCCTGCAGCTTTGTGGTCAATCCCTGGATTTCCTGCTGGCATTTGGCTCAAACAAGAGCCCTGTAACTCTCACTCTCCCCTCAGCTCCTAGGCGCAGGCGACAGCTTTGAGGCAAGGGCAGCRGGCAGGAGCACAGGGCCGACGGCTGCACTGCCCTGACAGCAGAGGTCGGTTCCTCAGCGCGTTACAGCATCCCGCTCCCATCGACGCATTTTGCTGCCACCCAACATGACGTTTCTCTACGTAGTTCTTTKTCTACGTAGCTCAGCACTAACTGCTCCCTTCCCAGCAGCGTCTACTMTAAGAATTATAAAACAACCCTATTTTTTTCAAATGCTGCTGTATTGTAAGTGCATATGCAAAATGTTTATTATAATTCAAAGCATGTGGGGTTTTTGKCATTTGTAAGTACACAGGAGATTTTCAGATCTTACCAATCCCCTACAAGGGAGTTTGATAAGAATGACCAAATGCTGTCACTTAAGAAAACTACAGGTGTTRAAGATAACACACCACTAAAAAAGGACTGTGATAGGCAACACTTCAAAGAGATAGGGAAACACTGTACTGTAGTAGCTCTTTAACTGTCATTAATTTATATATTGTCAAAGACTGATTGAAGACATGAACTGCCTTCTCTCAAAGCTGAAGACACAGAAAGATATGCAAAAAACACTTCCTGAATCAGAATATCTACCAGGCAAATACAAGCTCCATTAACAAGAACTTGTGTGGTCTTCTCCTACATTTTTGACAAAAGGAAACTCAATTTTTGAGATGAAAGTGAAATGGGTAGAAAGATACACATATCTTAAAACACTGAACTTCAAACTCATTTCAGTGAGGTGACACAACAAATGAACAACAAAGTATCTGGAGTCTGGCAAAACAAGGGGAAGTAAAATCTCATCTCCACCGCTTYTGTTCCACTGAAGCTCTTAATGCACAGCTCAATCAGCTGCTGTAGGGAACTAAGGCAGACCAGAGAAGATTCCAGACTGAGGTTTTTGCAGAATTCTGAGCCACCTAGAGATGGTGGCTCAAACGAGAGAAGTATTTCAGTAGGCAAGAAGCTACAATTGCTTTACAATGTTAAGCTCCAGAGTTAAAACTAAAGACATTCAACTCTGAAACAAAGAGGATGTGCCCACAGAAGGGGTAGAAGGAAAGGAAAAAGTTGGTCTGTTGTTTAAGAGATAAATGATTCATATGAAATAACTCCCTGCAGACGAGGACAAGAATGACTCAATGGACATGGGTATGGTCAACCGGGTAAGCTACAAGCTTCTGTGTAAGCACCTGGGTTTGGATGAGGAGTGCCAATCTCTCAGCCATCCCCTGCTTTGCTGGCTGATCCACGTCAGGGAGCACTGACGCTTATGATGTGGACAGCATTAAAACCAGATTCTCTCAATCATATAGAACAAATGTGCAGCAAAAACATCTCATGTGCTCCAGCACTCGGTGGTGTTCAGCCTCAGGAGCAGACTCAGCCTCACTGGAAAGGGAAGCCACAGAGGGGAGAAGGTGCCACATCTCCCAGCAACAGCCTCTGCACCCTACGGATCTGATCCTCTTACAGCCCATCACCTGCTAAGGCAGATGCAGCCTGAGCAAGCTTCCCAAGCCCCTACACAGCCTTTGAAAGCAAAGAAGTATAAGTTGGTTGGACTTGGTAACCCTGAAGGTCTTTTCAACCATCATGACTCTGGTTCTCTGCATTTACAGGCTGTCACTCTTGCAGAGGGGACATGGACTGTATATTTCTCATCCAAGTCTTAAGATTTTTACTAGTTCAATCTTGTTAGGCAGAGGCAGAAGTTACACCAGCAAGCATAAAGCAGACACAGTTACATAGCAAAAGCCATACATCTTTGTGCAGCTTCCATACAGGCATGGAAGCTGTTCTTCCCACACATTAATTTGGAGAGCTTCCAAATTACAAAATTCCAGAGAGCAAGAGATGCAGTAAGTATAACCTCACAGGTTCAAACTTTTAAACTAAAAAGCCCTAAAGTTATCAAGTAAAAATATCACCATCTGTGGTAAGCAAGCATATCACTGTTTGTGAAATGAAGATGTGTATGAGGGGAAAAAAGCATCTAAGCACTGTCAGACCCTGGGAGAGGAGCTAACCATAACTCAGCAGCTGCAGCAACTCGACTCCATGGCAGGGTCCCCAGCACAGGCCGCCCGGAGCAGCCAGCACCACCTGGAGCACCCGGACACAGCGCCGCATGGAGACCATGGTTGGAAAAGCAGTGCCCGCTGCCTGGGAGGTGCTCACCCTTCTCTGAGTGACTTCAGTCTCCTCCTGAGTGCGGTTGTGCCATGAAAGAACAGCCTCCTGGTACACTCACATCATCTACCTAATACTTGCAAGACAGGAATAGCCATAGCACAGCTCCCATACACACACTCACCAGCTTGAGTAACAGGGAGCCACTTAAAACTCTCAGACACTCTTATTCCTAGAGGGCAGGAGCATGAAAAAGCTGTCTTTAGTTTCTCACCATTTTCAAAGATACCCGCTATAAATGAGCATCCAATAAAAGGATGTGCAATGAAATAATCCAATTAATACATAACATCTTTTGGTTCATTTTAAAACAATGTTATGTAAGTTTTTCCTTTGCTCAAAAGGAAGGCCTACTGAATTCCATGCAACTTCATGTATAAACAAACTTATCTTGCATTGCCTGCAGAAGGCAAAGATACAGCAAAGTATGAGGCACACTCAGCTCTTCAATTAAACACTGGCATATCAAGCTAACCCAATCACATTCCAAAATAATTTAATCTATTACTCCCTATTAAACATATTTCAAACATTAAATTAATTGCAGGATGATTGGGGTTGTATAAATTAAAAAATTACAACTGATAAAACAACTGTGTTCTCGGAAGTCAGCTGCCCAACAGATGCAAGCAGTTAAAAAAAACTAAGTAGACATCTATTTTCTATTTAACATAAGAAATGGCCGTTTTCCCACTAATTGTTTTCAAATCCGTTCTGAACACTTAAACAGCACTTATCAGGCACTGTGGTACAACCAGCTAGTTTTAAACTCCAGGAATAGCCATGGAAATCACTTGTGGATAGACAAATGCAAGAACTATGCCTCAAACTCCTAATTAGAAACATCTTAACTGGTCATTTATTTCAAAACAAAGTCTGAAAGGCTTTAAGAAATACTTATGGTCTTGCTTATTAAACCTCAATCTAATGATTGTCAGAACTTTAAAGTAATAAATGCTAAAAAAAATTACATCATCTACTGCAAGCCTTGTTAAATAAAGCTTCCTATTTTTGTATAATTATTTGCTTGTTATCCATGATTTATTAGCATCTTAACTGAAACACTTGGAAAAAACACTTAAGATGCATCCATGAGAATCTCTGCTCATTGCTTCCCTGACCTGGCCAAGATCAGAGTTATTAGAACAACATCTAGCCTGTAACTAAACAATTCCCCTTCCCCCACAAACTTCCAAGTTTTGTTAAAATCCTAGTATTACCAGTAATGCACATGTTCAGATCCAAGAGTTAGGGATCTAACAGGGACGACAGGCACTCCATGGAGTTTTTATATTCCCCGAGAACTCAAGAGCTTTATTCACATCACATTTTAAAATMTACACTCAATGTATTTTACTCAATTTTGCAATAGTTGGCTTAAAGTACTTTTACATGGACCATCCATCTTTATAAAAAATGGACATAGGTATGAAGAATTTTATTCATGACTAGTTCAGTCCAACATCACTAGGACGCTTAACCCCCTCCACACACAACAGCTGATTAAAATTCCCAAACAATTCACTGGTTTCTTTCAGTTTTCTGTACTGATAATCCATAAAAATGAATCACAAGAAATGGAATGTAAGAACGGCAACTACCTGATCCAAAGGATAAGATAATATTTCCCAAATGCACTTAAAAGCAAATGCATTACATAACAAACAGAGATTAAGAGTAATAAATTATTAGTTTTTCTTCTATTATAAACACAAACCATGCCACAAGTTTATCCTAATAAATTTAGCAAGCTTATAGGAAAATCAGGACATTTTCTTTTGAAAGAAGAGATGAAGGGTGCATGTCTTAGGTTTAAGACAAAGAAATCAATTTTTAAACATGACTGGGTTAATTGAAATTTACCACATTAGTTCTACAAAACTAGGAGGACAATTGTCTACCTAGATTTTAAGGATTTTCATTTCATCTGGTGACTGGATATTCTACTACTCAGGTTTACACTGAGTCTCCTTTACCCAGAAAAGATATTCACAAGATGCCCTATCAAAAACACTTCCTTACCTGATGCTGATACATTGGTGGATGCGACAGAAAGTCTCAAATATGAAGAGGCGCGCATTCTCAATGAAGTCCTCGAGGCAAGCCACCAAGAAGAAGTCATTCAAAAGCACCTGCAAGCGCACACAGGGAACACAGAAATAAACACAGGGATGGGAATTCCATTACAGGTACCTTCATTAAGATCAGTGAACAGTCCTTCTAAAACCACTCTTTGAATACTCCAACACATGGTGAAAATTCCACCTGTTCAGCAGAACATTTCAGTGAACTGCTACAATCTAAGYTGCGTGATGGTGTTAAAAGGGTAACTGAGAACTGGCCCATGGAGAGTGAGGGCCAGAGTTCTCATTCAACTGAATGGTCAACTCAACACACAACATTTAGCTGCTCTCCTCATACTTTAAGTTTCTTCCCTCATTCAGCAATTTGATCAGCTAAGGCAGGTTGTTCTCGTTATCAAAAGGATGACTGCAGTGAGCACTGTAAGCAGGTCCTACAAGGTTCTGCTTACATGATCACTGACTTGATGCAGTTAGGAGAATTAATCATCTGTCATTTAGATTTATCCTATTAGGTGACTAACACTGATGAAAAGGGAGCCAAAGTAGAAGCTGCAAAAATCTGCACCAGTGTGCACCTATTAAAAATATAAAGCTTTCATACCTATCTAGTCAGTAGAACTGCCAGGTATCTTCAACTGCTCACAGTAAACTAAACTAAGAAGTTTCAAAGAATACACATTTAGTCATCCTAACTTTTTTCCCCCCCCTCTCTCTCTCCTCTCAACACTGTAGTTTCAGCATGCAGTGCTGCACTCAAACTGCATCTTTGGGAACAAACATAAATCCCAGCTTTTCTTTAACTCGAGACCTGTGAAACACTARTGGAAAAGCTGAAGTTCACCAAGACACATTACTGTCTATTCACTTTTTTTTCCAGGAGCTGATTCTATCTAGTTTTAAACACTACACTCTYGCCAGCAAGTCTTGTTTAAACTTTACAAAATAAATTGTCAGAAGGAATGCTAGTTACCTCACACATGCAAAAGACTGACAACAGAATCAAGCACTGCTTGGACCAAATTAGCTGCTCAATGTTAATTTTACAAAGATCTTTGCACAGGGCAAATCTTACATGTTAYGGAAAACTTACTGTTTCACACTCCCTCAGTTTCTTCTGGGCACCATCAAAATCAAAATTAACATACAAGCACTCCACAAACTCTGTGATGGGATCTCTGTATGTGTAGGACTCCTGCCAAAACCAGTTAGACAACGTTGAAAATCCAAAARCATTTAAAGAGTCAATTTTCTCAAAGTTCACATTGCTTGAGTGTTTCTTATATTCCTCAAGGAGCAACATTTAAAACTGGAAACAACTCTCTGCCTCACAAATAAAATACTTCTTAGACTGGAAAAGAAAACTTAAATCCAAAGCCACTTCATGTGTTTTGCTGAATTTTGAGTTTAATACACAGAAATAGAGAATTGGGTGCTTATTCCTTTCTACACATTCCTTTTAAAGAAAGAAGAAAATGTCATTCTGCCCTCTGAATCATACTACATTTTACTTCATAAGGAAAAACAAGTTAAACAAGAGAAAGAAACACATGCAGAAGTAAACCCTAAAGCATTATCAGACATTATAGTCTCTGGAACAGAACATATCAGAGACAGTTTTAGTTCTTACCTGCTGAATAACCTTGACTAAATCCTTTAGCACTTGTCTACGTTTTCGAACATCCTTATTTGTTATGACTGCAGTAGTCAGGTAGCGCAGGATATGGGGACACATTGTCTGGATTGCGTTGAGATACCTGGATAGAGTAATCCAGACATCACTCAGATGATGGAGCTTTGCATCCAAACAGTAATCAAGATACATCTTTTATGTAGCACTATACCAATGTTTTGCTTGCCCATTTAATCAAATATTCTGGTTTGGATTAACAAATCATTCCCAATAAAATTAAATTTGGTGCTTGGAAATTGATATCTGACCATGGCAAGGAATAGGGAAGGGTGTAGTGCTAGAAAAAGGAGATAAAAACAAATYAAAACAAAAAACTTCACATCCACATGCTAAGTTCAGTCACCCCTGCCCTATGCTGTCAGCAACACTTCATGGGAAAGGAAACAGTGAACAACTGTAAAAGAAAAAATTACTGTCTCTACAACACGGGTTACAAATCTACTGGGGTTTGTTGTATAAAAAAATTCAAGTCAGTACAACACAACTTACTGAGGCTGATAGAGAAAGAGGTCAATGATGTTGTCTCTTCCTTTAGGATGGTTGAAAAACACAAATAAGGACCAGTGGATAAGCCATGTTCTTTGCTGAAGAGACTGCAGCGGAGAGCTGACAGACTGAAAGAAAACAATCCCAAGTTCAACTAAGGTACCAAGCAAACAACATCAAAAATGCCCACAACCCACCAAAATCCAAACCACCATACACTCAAAGTCTGTATAAAGAGCTGCTCAGCTACTCRCAATTTTTCAGCGACTGGCTGAGTTAAACATCCAGCTTTTTAATTTGTCAGCTGSTAAAGATAAATCTCCCCAAAGTTGCCATTTTTTCCAATAGTCCAAATTGTTTGCCAAAATTTGTATTCTATTTTGGCAACTGTACTCATTTTACTTTTCCAGAGATAACCAGGCTAGCACATATAATTATTCCCCTTTATAATCCTAAACTTTGTTTAATGTCCCCTCCTCTTCTGATGTGATTTAAGCAACTAACTTTTAACCTTTTTCTTCTTCTCTAAAGCCTAGCCTTTTGTCATGCAAAACAGGTACCAGAGAGTTAAACACCACAGTCACTTTCAGACAGAAAATAATTATTTTCATTTAAACTAACTGTTAGAGCACAGAGTTTCAGCCTAAAGCATATGAACCTGCTCCAAGTTTCAACATCATTTCAAATTAAGGTTATAAAGCAACATGTTGAGAATAGTCACAGCAAAGTAGCAGTCACTYGCAGAAACATATCAACTACAATGCTGCCCTAAAAATCCTTAGAGGGAAGAAAAATTTCATAGTGTTACTATAAGCACATAGTTCCATAAACCTCAGAAGGAAAATCAAGAATTACCTGTCATCAACAAAAATTTGAGGCAGGGAGGCAAACCAGCTCCCCACACCATCAAGACTTTAATTTAGGACAGTAAAGTTCTCCTAAACTATTTCAGATATGGTCAATGAAGTACCATGAACAGACAAAAACTATAAAGCTCCTGAGCATGTTAAATTAGTCCTTTTAGACCCATACTTCCCCTTCATTTCTCCTGTTTTCAGCCAAACACAGCAGGAGTTGGTGAGGAAGCTCAACGTGGAATGGTTAAGATTGCTGCAAAACTAAAACCTGTACGTCCTGTTACAGTCCCAATCAAGTCTAAAACCCTGTAAGCTACTGAGGGCTGTACTGAAGATGTACTCACTAACACYCTTCAGGCATTTCCACATGATGATATTTTGCTCTCAAACTTGCTCTTGAAGGAAGTTTTTTTTTTAACTGGTATTTCCAAAAAAGAAAAAAATGCAACTGTTTTTCAAACAAGGGAAGCATCTCATTTGAAAGATGACAGATTTCAACATTTCTTTGCCAGTAATTCTTGAGCCTCTTTTTACTCTTACATTAAAATTTAATAAATACACAAGTGTTAGTACAAGCGTGTGGCAAACTGCTCCTGAGAGCTTCAAAAAGTCAACTCTACAAGACCACTTTCTTATTTCCAAAGATATGCTTTTAAAAATAAATAAAAACAACTTACATTATTATCTATTGTTTCCTTTAATCTTGTGAGATCTTCCATGGCTGCATCCCAATTCTGCATCAAAATTTCAGACGCCAGCTTTCCCCACAGAGAACTCAAAGCATTTCTGTCTGTTGCTGGAACCTGTTTTCAACAGCAGTCACACTTTTAATTAAAAAAAGAAATGTATCTCCTGRCACATTTTAATTTTGTAATGTCAGACCCTTCCAGATCTATTTTTTTGTTTTAAAAAATATTTTATATGCAGAAGGGCATGAATTAAAACTAGAAAATCTTGTCATAAGGGAGCCAAAATTCCATACAAATTGCAGATTCCCAAGTTAAACAACAGAAACGAATAAAGTGGCTGAGCATCAGATGCCATTTTTGTTCCAAGTTATTGAAACCACACGAGAACTATTAACAGACACTTCCTACATAGCAGGTTCCCCCCAAACTGGGGGCAGGAACCAACCACATCACACAGGACAGCATTCAAAGTTCTTTCTGCTGATGCTGTGACTAAAGCTTCTTACAGGAGCGCCCTGTAAAACTACRGCTTTACAGTCATAAGTTCTGTTCTGAAAAAGCTCATGAGTACTGTATTTGACTATAGATAACCGAATTGGTCTAAATATTTAAAAGCACTTACCAAAACTCTAAAAAAGTAGAGGTATTCTGCAGCTCCCGAATAATTACCACATTCATACTGGAACTTTGCATACCTGTAGAGGGTATCTAGGTACTCCTGCCTGAACTGGAAAGGAACACAAAAAGGCTTTCTTCACTAAGGGAGGAAAAAAAGTGTTGCTACAGGCAGTTACAGGGCCATTTTTTAAACAGTCAGAATTATAACAGACATGTAAGTAATCTYTGAAAACTTCAGATTATTTGAAAGTTGCTACAAACAGAAAAGAAAATCATTCTATCCTTAAGTCATGCCACTGAACTAGTAACTACACTAAGGGGGAGGGAAAGTGAAATTATGTATTACAAAACTAGGAAAAATTATTTGGACGTATAGTAACATTAAGTTTGAGCTTCATTTTTAAAGACACACATGTTCAAAGGCATTCAAACAAAACACCTGAGCATTAGGAAACCCACCTATTAGCTACTTTCAACCTAGACACAGCAGAATGTCAGCACTTAATTTTGCARAACTGTTGGTTATGGGGGAGTTTGGAAGGAGATGTTTAGAATTACATTCAAACAGATTAAACCAAACTTACACCATGCTTCTCAGCCAAATAGTCAAACAGCATTCGGCCGTCCCTATAATAAAAAGATAAAAACAGCTGTTTTCACAAAACAAACYGATTGTCACCATTTACTACACATCTCAACCTTGAGTTGTTAAAAGAAAATCTTATCAAATGGCAAATAAATTGAAAGAAAAGATATTTTTATGCTTGCTGCGTACAAGCAACTGCAGAAACAGTGAACCAACTCCTTCAGTGTCATGAAGTTAATACAATATAATTAAAAATAGAGTGAGGGGGTGGAGGGGAAGTAAAGTTAAATTTGGCAGTATTCTTAATTTTTTTTTTAAACTCTATGAAAGCTAAGTTTTCATTTAGAGCTCTTCCCACTCTCACATTCTAATTCCATAGTGATTACTCAAGCCAAACAGTTTGAATTAGATAGCAGACAGGAAAAAAAGCTTGTTGAGCCAAAATAAAAAAAAAAAGGAAAAAGAAAAAAAGCAAATTAGAAAGAAAATTTATCCCATTACTGACACCAGGATACACTGGTTAACAAGCATCTCTCTAACACAGAAAACACTTATAGAACATGCAACTAAGATCAAAAAATCACCCCAATAAGTTCTAAGTTACTACTGTACATATGTAATTGCATCTATGAAATTTCTTTATTCAAAACAGACAGCGGCAGCTATTATCTTCATGCAAGACAACTTCGCTAGCAGATGAACTGGAGTTCATACACAATGAAGTATCCMCCCATTAATGCTAACACTCAAAGAAAACACTGACCACAGGATTTTGGACACCTTTAGTATTTACAGCAATGGTTAACTTAGTTAATAGTTTGTTATGAAGCATCTGCAGTGGATGTCAGCTGCGAGACACATGCAAAGCTTAATCCAACTCTCCAGAATAATCTCTGAAAGAACATCCAATGAACACTGTTCAACTGCAAAATATTTCCCCAAACTTGCATACTAGCTGCTCTGTGTCAGAAAAGACAGAATTATCTGATCTGCTAGCAAAATATATGCATAAAGATATATACTATATATATCTTTGTATATATATCTTCATCATACACTTAAATATATGCTACGGTGGTCTGGCAAACAAGGTGAGGGAGGGACTCATAATAGCTATCTAAGAAAAGTATTCACATTTTAAGGAGCACGGTTAGAGTATTAAATAGTGTCATATACTAGGTCACGCTGATGAACGGAAGTCTTGCCACGACAATGAGTTAGCAGTTTCCAAGATTTCCAAGAAAGAACGCTTCATAACAGAACCACTCTGAAGTTTAGAAAATAAAACCTATCCAACTAAAACTAATTGCAAAAGAATCTTGTCGTAAGAGAGTATAGACGATGGATATTTCTACTACTCTATCAAACAAAAGAGAAAATGAAAACAAAAAGCTAGGAAAAGGCCATTTAGTGAATGCCATTTAGTMTTCCAGATGTCACCAGACATGCTGAGTCAAAAAATGCAATTCTACATGCAGTCATTCTCTTCATAGCCCTCCCCCTTCTACTGCCACCAAGAATCTGAGACCTGGCAGCCGCTTCAGTCATYCTGACTCTGCTTAAGCTACCAAGGCACCACTTGCCATCCAAAGCTCAAGGCCAACCACATCACTACATCATTAGGTAGTAAAAGAAGAATCTTTTGCATGTCTAAAAGCAAGCTGAACTTTTTGTGCAAATCAAGACTATCATTCAATTCCAATAAACCTCAAAAATAAAAAACAAGGAAAACTCACCCTTCTAGAAAGGGCTGTATCACCAAGGAAAGCAAATTGAATTTATTTACATAAAACCATATTCTTTAAACACTACCGCACTACCTAAAAGTCCTGAAGCCTCAATTACTGTTATGTACTCTTTAAACTTAAAGARAGTGAACTAGGTATTGAATTTATGCATTTTCATTTCTTAGAATGTTTCATTCAAGGAATAAGGCAGCAGTAATGCTTCCGGTACTTAAAGAAGCCTACGAAAATCCTGGAAACAAAGACTTGTACAGGTCAGAGCTTTCTTGTCTGGTAGAATACATGTCCAAGATTTAACTGAAGAAAATAATGTCAAAATGTAATTCCTCTTGAGAGAAAGATGCAGTGAAAGTGCATGCACAAGACACTAAGAGAGCACGGGGAAATCAACTGACTGTAGAACTAAAAAGTGGTTTAATTAGAAATTACAGTATGTAGGTCAAGCTGATACAGTGAAATGGCACAATGCCAGGGTAGCAAAAAAAAAAAAAAAAATCAACGCTTAGGAATATTCTTGGAAGCAATGAAGGAATCTCAGGAGCTTTTTCCAACGGAACATACTTTGGGAATGAGGGGATACTGACTCTTTCTCCATAATTTTTAAAATCTTAAGGCCTTTCTCCAACAGCTACTCAAAAAAATAACAATAAGACAGACTTTGGCTTAATCTTTTAAGAACCTCCACTTGCAAAATCTCTTTCACACATCATCTTCTGGTATATCCCCATCAGACTTGGATCAAATCAGCACTGCCATAGATCAAAAGTCATGATCTAAAAGCCCGAGAGCATACATCTCCGAGTTCAATATAAAAAGGTCCAAATCACCAGCTAATAGCCAGAGAAAACAAATCAGAAAGGTAGCATCTACTTATTTAAAGCATGTTCAGGTGTAGGTAAATTGATAGCTTTGAGCTCAACCCTCAGAGTTACGGTAAAATCCCAAAATCAGGATTAGAAATTCCATTGAACTAAAACCACACACACAAAAACACAAAACAAACAAACCAACAACAACTTGTGAGCAATAAAGCTTTTAGCTATTTTAGAGTGAAACAGATGCACTAGTTGTGAAAGAAAGCTTCTTGTGTATGAAGATAGGACTAGTGTTTCATAGCATTAGGCAGGTTATATTTCAGATTTTTTTTTGAACATATTCTCCTGCTTCCAAACAGTGTTCATGCTTTGGAATCCGTACTACTAACCAATTTCTTTGAACCAAATATCACATAACAGAAAAATTTCTCCAAGAAACACTCATATTTGGATACATAACAAGACTTTTATGCAACAAAATTGTTTTAACAATTGGTTAGAGGCAATAGAAGATCTCCACATGAGTGAGAAACTCAGGTCTTAAGAAAGACAGAACAACATCAGATAGTATCTTCCCTGAAATTTAAGATATTCTCATATAATAAATTAGATAGCTAACTAAATTTCAAAGATACACTTTCAAAGGCTCCTGGTTTTCTTGACAGAAAGCATTATATGACATGAATATCCATGCAGAAGTCAGATATAATGACTTACTTATAGTGTATACTATACAACACAGTTACTTACAGCACACTTACACTGTAAGTGACATCACTTACACCGGCAGTGCTTTTTGCAACAGAAACTTAAGTATTTTCTGTATCATTATTTCCATTGAAATTCATTCATATGCACCACTGTGTTTATGTGCTGTATGTCAGTTTCTGTATTAACTGCATTCTAGGCTAGGTTACAACAAGTTCTGAAGCTGAAATGTGCAGAGTACAGATAAAATATGTACTTTTTATCTATGACAACAGGATGCTAGATACCAAGTAATTTTGAAAGAAAGGGAGAAATAAAAAAGATGGCATGGTGGAACCTGCACTGACCACAGAATGTGAGAAATACTGGTACCTTCAGAGGTACCAGGTGGAGTACTCTAAATGACCTTTGAGCACAAGTGACAAGCGCTGTCTATGTAGGTTCTTAGACCGTGGCAATAATCAACCAAAGTAAAAGCTTCACCTTCAAACTCAAGTGGAGCGAGGCATTCTCCTATGATACATTTGAGGTAGTATGTACTATGTGTTAGTATAGACTAGTATAGACACATAATATAGATATTTTTAAGATGATTGAGAATACGAGATTCATCTAGTTAAACTTCTAGAGACTAACACATTTACAATAGTGATTAGATAACAAGTATTTCCAATGTAACGACACCAAGCAGTAACTTAAACTGAATGAATATTTGTCTCTCTGTTGAACCATCACAACTACAACTCCTACAGTTGAATCCTTCCCTAAGGGATTTAGGTTTAACTGTATGAAAAACCTCACAGAATGTAAGGCTTAGACAGGCTCACTCCATGTTAACTACCTTCACATACAAAGCAAAGAGAAGTTACCTCTCTTCCTCAGTTTGCACAGCTAAAGGCTTTGTATGGCATATTTTAACAACATGAACATATGTCCCAAATTAATTTTCACTCTTGGCACCCTAGGTTCATATGCGCAATAAGGAAAACTCCAATTTTCTTACAGAGAGTCTCCATATGTTGAAACAACTTGCCCAGAGAGCCTACAAAACCTCCATTCTTCAAGATATTCCCAACTCAACCAAAAACCTGAGCAGTTTGATAGGATGTAACCCTGCTTTGACCTGTGAGCTTTATCTCCTTCTCAGAAGTTCCTTGATTCAAAAATTATCAAAGCCTCAGCCCAGAGAGCTGCCTCCCACTCCAAAAAAAAAAAAATCCTTAAAGTACTGTTCCTTAAGGTGATTATAAGCAGTACCTTCCATCAACAAGTTAGTCTGTCTAGAAGGGGAAGCTGGGGTGGAAAGTGTGACATGGTAGACAAGACCATAGGGAAAAAAAAATGCCCTAGGATGCTGGAAGAACACATCTCCACTAGGCCTCCCAGAGCAAGAGCCACATTTTTTACCATTGAGAGAAGGTTACGAAACAGAACAACGACAAACAGAAGAAAGACCTTCTAGCAAAGAGGATCTGTTGCTTCATCCTCCGTTCCTTCCAAAAATCACTGTTAGCTGCAATTTGACAGCACCAAATGACTAAATGGGTGTCATTTGACCCCTGTTGATTGATCTAAATAGTAAGAGGAAAGAAGAGCTGTATGTATTGCAGATAAGAGAACTGAAAAGAGTAATTTCATTTGGGGTCATTTCAATCACACCACCACAAGTACTACTAAAATATGGGCTGAAAATAAAAACGTCTGAAACTAAGAATGCCTTTCTTTGCAGCGCAGAAATTTACACAGAGAACATTTTATCCCCAACATCCAAGAGGTACCAAGAAATCTTTTAAGGGAAGTTATTGCATAAAGAATTACCTAGTGGACTGCATTTGCCGTGTGGTCTCTGGATCTTCAAACATCTTGACAATAGGTTCAGTTTCTGCCTGCAGCTGTTTCAGCTGAGCAACAACAGTAGTTCTCTTTTCACGCAGAGCTAAGCAAAACAAAAAGAAGAAATGATGTAATGCTTAAAGCTAAAGGAGATCAACTGCAGATATCTAATTCTAATGGCCACAGTTCAACTCTTGTCTTCTCAATTCTCCTGTAGTTTGTCTTCTTATCTCAGTCAACTTACAAAAACAGAGGTATCTGACCACTCTGACTCCAAATTTCTATCATTTCACTCCTTTATTCACTTTGCAATTCTAATCAAGTCTCTGAGGAACACGCAGTTACAGCAGAATCTGTAAAGAAAATATTCCACCTAATACAGTGGAAAGAATGACATTTAAGATAAGTTTGTTTATTCTAGATCAGCGTGGAAAGGTTTGGAGTTTTTTTTTTCCCCCCCCTCAAATAAACAAAGAACACAAACATGACGGTATGATACCACTAAGACTAATTCTCCTTTAACTGACAAGGTCCTAGAAGTTCATGCTTAGAATACTCACCTGAAAGTTGAATTTATGATTTGAAACACTACGTATGCCTAATCATTAAATCTTTTCTGGAAATCAGTAGAAACAGAACTTACATATGCTCAGAAATATTTTACACAGAACCAAACTTTTCCACCCAGTGCTACCGTGTGCAATACGGCAAATAAGTTTTTCAAAATGTTACAAAAGTGCTAAAAACAAACAAAAAAACCCCACCATTGCCTATGTGAACAAGGAAAATTGTGGGACAAGACAACCCAAGCCCAAGTTACAGGACAGACCAGTATGCAGGAAAGCGGGCCGCACACTCAGGCAGCATTCAATGCTACAGTGAAGCCATTTGATATTTCTTTCGTGGTTAGGACTATTTATTTGTAAGCACAGCCCAAAGTGGAGGAACACCATAATGGTCACCCAGTCTAAATCGGAGAATGGCTTGCCTGATAAGAAGTATTCCAGTAAGGAGAAATTATCTCCAATTTCAGAAGACTCTTCAGATTATAAAAGAGGAAGCAGAAGATATGGAAGCAAAATCACTCAGTTAACTTACTAAGAATATAAAAACATTTTTCTACTACATCTCTTGGCTCTAGGATTTTAAGTTGATCTTACAAAAGACAAAACAAACCAAAACACTGCACAGGCATTTCAAAGTACTCTGCATAAGTCAATTTAGCTGTCACCAATTAAAACAGTAAAATTTAAAAAACAAAGTTTAGTAGGAAATCATAATGAAGATAGCAATTCTTCAAATAAAAGTACTCTGCCCCTACCATCTTGTCAAATGTTAATGCATGAAATGAAATATTCTACCCTCCTACCTTTTAGGATCTGGGGAGACCAACAGTAAGGCATACTTTATTCCTAAGATCAAAATTGCTGAAAACATTCTAGTTTTCAAAGGCAACACACAAATTAGTACCAGCTGTTTATTGTTTTATATAAAAATCCCTATATAATTTGCAGTTATGTCACTTCTAAATGAACAGCTTACCATGAGGAATTTCATCAGAATAGAGATTTTTGTATACGTCCATAGCAAAATCCACCATGTTGGTATCGCTGAGAAGATCCAGTTTTCCTTGGAGTAGTTCCTTCTCATTGTATATCTATAAAACACAAGTTATTAATAGATTTTTGTTGGATACAATGAAATGGTCTCCAATTAATACAAGTGTTTAGGCTCAAAGTTATTTATAAGTTTGGTCGAATAATTTTAAACATCAAATCTCACAGCTTCTCTGTCATCTGCATACAGCCGGCTGACATTTCCAAATGTGGCATCAATTTCTTGCTACTTATGAACACCTAAACTTCCAAACATAATTAGAGGATAAACATCATTCTACATGACTTTTCCTGACAAAAGTTTATTAATTAATAGACACTAAAAGCTTCCTGAAGAAAATTCATCAGGAACATTTTTACCTGTTTTTGCTGTTCTGACCAGAACTTAAACAGATGCAATCCACAGGTGAAGTTCAATAAAGGCTTTTCAAGAACCAGCACACTAAGCAGTACAGACTCACCTCAGGATTCAAAGTGGGAAGCTATGCAAGGTCAAACATACCATTTAATTGTAGTACAGACTAATGTCAAATATGTTAAGAGGTCTACAACATGAAAGTATGTTTGGCTTGCATGGCTATTTGGCGTTCCTTTAAACTTGTGCTATTATTTTTAAAGTTGCTACCCCATAATTTAGCCATCAGTCACACACTACGCTTACATATTCAAGATGTAGATGGAGATCTAAACTCGTATCTGTCACCTAAACTTAAGTCTATTCCCAGACTACATCTGCATGGAGGCCGCATCATTGTGCCACACACCCACAGATAACTCTGGGGGGAAATCCAAGGAGATCAATTCAGCTCTGAAGAGCAGTTTGTTCAAGAGCAGCCTAACAAAATCAACGGGGTTGATTTCTGTCGGGTTTAGTGCAATCCCCAAAATGCCAAAGCCACCCTCGGGCGGCAGACACCCAGCAGCAGCCGTGCTCTAGGAACGGGGACATGGCAGGTTAGGATGATGAACCCGAGGCCTTGCACATCATTTCTAGATTCAAGGCTTACAGTGTTGTTGCCACCCTTTCAGAACGGGGCCAGCTGATGCTTCCGAGGGGCTAAACCCCCATCACYTTTAACTCCGGGCTCCCTTTCGTGCCGGCCACGTAACCCGAAGGGAGAGACCCCGGGGGCGCCTGAAGCGCCAGGCGGGGCCGCGCCCGCCCGTGGAGGAACCGAGGCGGCGTCTCCTTCGCTCSCCGCGGGCCGGGCAGGGAGCGGGGCGAGCGCACGGAGCGCAGCGGGGCTCCCACCCGGGCGCCGCCGCCGCGGGCCGGGCCGGGCCCAGCGTGACGCGGCAGGCCCAGGCCCGCGGAAGGCGCCGCGCGGCCGCCCCGCTGCCTCCCCGCGCGCCGTGCGGCTCGTACCTCCTTGACGG
Source organism: Nothoprocta perdicaria (assembly GCF_003342845.1). NCBI lineage: Eukaryota > Metazoa > Chordata > Aves > Tinamiformes > Tinamidae > Nothoprocta > Nothoprocta perdicaria. The sequence goes on along the minus strand of NW_020454339.1, from coordinate 497,833 downwards.
AGAGGAACTCGAGCAGGGGGAAGACCAGGTGCCGGTCCAAGAAGTGCGCGATCTTGGTGGTGAGGTCGTACTCCGCCATCTTGGCGCCGGCAGAGGGAGGCGCGGGGCGGGGCCGGGCCCAGCGTGACGCGGCAGGCCCAGGCCCGCGGAAGGCGGCGCGCGGCCGCCCCGCTGCCTCCCCGCGCGCCGTGCGGCTCGTACCTCNGGGCGCCGCGGCTGCGCCCCGCCTGCAGCGCGCATGCGCAGCCCCGCGCCGCCCGGGGAGGGGGCGGGGCGCGCGTCTGCCCACGGGGCGTCGCCGTGAGGAAGAGGAGGGGGTTTAGGTCCTGGGACRTTCAGCTCGTTAAAACATTAAAAAATAAAAGTAGAAAGTGCTCTTTGTGTTTTGCCTTTCTAGTCTTTAAGAACAGATAAAGAAGCCTAGAATGAGGCATTCTTCAACTATCAACTTAGCATGTTGCTGGGGATTGTTGGATGTCTGGTTGCATGTCAAGCAACCTGACAGCCTCATTTTGTACTAATTTTTATTGCTGTTTTAAGTGGAAGGTTAGAGCTTCTAGCCATAAATAAATAAATAAATGGATGCCCTCACATGGCAGGTGACTTAGACTTACTGGTGGTACCTGTTAAGTGTGCGCAGTGATCATGTTTGCCTGAAGTACTTGTGTTTCACTTGCATTCCTGTGGGCTTTTTGGATCCATCCAATTATAATTTTGACACAGAGACTAGGAATCCTTGGTGATTAGAATGATATCAAACATTTACTGGAATAAGAAGACCCAGCAGGTGGAGGGAGGGGATCTAGCCCCTCTCCTCAGCTCTGGTGAGGCCGCATGTGGAGTATTGGGTGCAGTTCTGGGCTCCCCAGTACGAGAGGGACGTGGAGCTCCTAGAGAGGGTCCAGCAGAGAGTGACAAAGATGATTAAGAGACTGGGACATCTCTTGTATGAGGAGAGACTGAGTGAGTTGGGCCTGTTCAGCTTGGAGAAGAAAAGGCTGAGAGGGGATCTGAATAACATGYATAAGTTCATGAAGGGAGAATGTAGCTAAGAAGGAGGCCAAGGTTTTCTCATCGGTGGCCAGTGGTAGGACAAGKGGAAATGGATATAAGTTGCAACACAGGAAGTTCCATCTGCATGTGAGGAAGAACTTCTTCCCTGTGAGGGTGACAGAGCCCTGGCACAGGCTGCCCAGGGAGGTTGTGGAGTCTCCTTCTCTGGAGGTCTCCAAACCCGCCTGGATGCCRCCCAGTGCCCTGTGCTCTGGGTGTCCCTGCTGGAGCAGGGGAGTTGGACTAGATGATCTCTAGAGGTACCTTCCAACCTTAACTATTCTGTGAAGAAATGTCTTTACAGAGTCTCCTACAAATGTCTATGAAATGCAGTGTGTACAAAGCACAAGGCCATCTCTGCCATAGATGTAGTGACGTTGAGGTGCCAAGCCTGAATCTTGTCTCATTTAGGCATTAAATGCAGGGAAGTAAGACCTCTTGGAGACAATTGTCAGTCCATAGTTGGTCTTTCTTCATAGAAAGTAGGAACAATTAACTTCATACAGTTAGTGAAGTCTGATGGATCAAGAGGAATCTTTCCAACCCCTAACACTGGAGAGCTTTTCTTCTGGAAGTGTAATGTTACTTGTGACTCATTTTAAAATAAGTTTTGTGTTGCCTTTTCTCATGGTCCTTGCAACTGTAGTTCAATTGGTTATATACAGTTGAAAAATCCATGTCTTGTTTCTCAGTGTTTCACTTTTGGGTTGTGTTCATTTTATTCCCCATAGAYCAAACTTTGTGAATTATGTAACTTCATAAACTTTCTGATTTTTAGGTGAAATTTTTGACCTGTGTCTAATAGAAGCTACTACAGCTRCGTTTCGGTAAATCCAGCTCTCCATGACGGATTATAGAATCCTCTGTGTGTTTAGTGCATTAAAATATGCTGTCCAAAGGATGAGGAAGAATGTCTCATCAAAGCTCTCTTTAAWGATTTCGTACAGTGTAAATATGAAGCTATATGGATCTGTAGTACTTCTTCACATGAAGTATCCAGCTAGAGTATTGGTTTGCATTGTTTCAATAACATTGAAATGACATCCAATAACAGGTTTACCTGGAGTTTTATGTTACCATGAACATTTCCAATTTTAATAGGAGATCTCTTAAGTTTTCAGATTTCTGCTTTGTGGATAATGCTGCTTACTGCAGTGCCGGGCAGCTTTGTATTGATTCAGCTATGGTTTGGATTGGTTGAAATGCAAAGAAGTTTGATTGGTTTGCCAAATTGGGATTAGATTCCCCAAAAATCAGAAACATTGGTAGTTGTGGACATTTTTTATCTTGTAAAATATCAGTTCGCAGGATTGGATTCACCAGGAGCCTGGTGAGGTTGAAATGGTGAATAATACTGAGCTTTCCATAGGGATGTGGCAGAATTGTGCTCTAGTCCTTTTCGTGCTTAATTCAGAGCAGGCATTTAAAATGACTCTTCTACTGTTAGGGTGAAATTTCATAACAATGCCACTGTGTGTTTCTTGTTTGTTGAATCTTTTCAATGTTTAATTAAATAAATATGGGGAATAAAGTATTTCTGTGAGGAGTTTAGTTTTATTGAAGAATATGTGATTGTGTTTCCCTGTAGCCAGGGATTTAGGCTGTAGAGTTCAGGATTCAAATGTGCAATAAATTGGGCAGAGAAGATCTAAAGTGTGGGACATAATTGTAACTTTGTGACTGAACGCTTGTTTGCATCAGGAGATCTTAAGTTCCAGTGTTTTATGCTGTTTATTTGTACTTTTTGCTTCTATGATTTAATACGATCTCAGTGAGAATAGGGGCCACATTTTTAATGTATTTTAAAGATTCATATGTTGTATTCTTAGGAGAGAGTAAAAATASTAACTGATTCTAATGAATCTAGCTTCAGAAAAATATATAAAAAGAAATTTTTCATCCAACAACAGCCCTTCATGCTGGGAAGGCCTCATTAGTACTTTGCCTAGGATTGACRAGAACCTAGGAGTGAACAGTGTGTGTGTTTGGAAGCTAAGACCATCATCTTCATCAGCTTCTTTGGATCAGCAGCAGACATTCAGTGTGTGACTAGAGCCTCCCCTTTTAGCTGTAACAGCATGTTTTCATTAACCAGATTACCAACAAAATACTTCTTAATATGCTCAAGACAAAGATCCTACTTAAGTTTTTTAGACAAGGCACTTTACCAAGACATTCCCAATTCAGCTTTTAGGAGTGGAAGATTGCTTTGAAAAAGATGATGGATAATTCGAGAGAATCATCAAATTTTAAAATATTTTAGCTTTTTTTTTCTTTCTTTTTTTTTAACTTTATTGACCAGCATTAACCTGTGCGTAAGGTTTCTTTTGTGTTTGTGCATGTGAGTCTTTTAAGGGGAGGAGAAGTAAAAGAAAAATGGGAAGCACCCAGCAGTAAACAGCATAATGAATCTAACAGAAAATGCAAACTTCTTTAAACTGAAATGCTATTGTAAAAGCTGATGTTTGTGACTGAAGGAAGGATATGTGTCATTTTTTTTCTCAGCTATGATAAATTGATTGTACAATTAGCTTCAGTTGTGTGAGATTTGTTCCAGCTTTTTTTCTTTTGTGTAATATAGAGTTGGTTTTTGTTTTTCATTTTAGAAATGTCAGATTTCAGATGTTTTCTATGTACAGTCAGAAGAAAAAAATCTGTATGTTGCTAACTGAAGGTCAAAGGAAAAAAAAGTCATCTGATTATTATGATTTAACAGGACTGTATTACTAATGTTCTGATTTAAACTTCAGTTTCATTATGTTTTAGGACTTTGAAAAGCTATCATGAATTAACTTTTCTAAATTGTGCGTAATAGACAAATGATGTTCCTCTTGAGAGGTTTCCAATGATTTCTATCAAGAGATATCATTTATCCTGGTAGGTTATGACTGTGAGTTACTAAGTTATTATAGGCAACACTTCTCTCTAAATCTCTGTGTGCGGTATTACACAGAGTAATACTTGAGCTTCTCTGAACAGCAGCTGTTGGAATAAATCTATTTTTATCTACAGGACAGGGCTACATTTTTTGTAGGGATTGTTGCATTACTGGATGTGATTTGCTTTGA
>NW_020454339.1:441200-493082 GCF_003342845.1 Nothoprocta perdicaria | reverse complement strand
AAGGGTGCAGAGCTGCAGACAGAAGAAGGCCCTTGGTGCTACAGAAGGCCGAGTCACGTATGGCAGCGTCTAGCACTGGATTCTGTTATATGGATTATTATCTGCAATAAATAAGCAGAGTGAGAAGGTGTAAAGTGCCTGTCTGGGGAGAGCCTGGTAATAGAGAAGACAGATACCCTGAAACTGTGCCAGGAGCTGCTGACAGGACGGCTGTTTTTCCTGTTGGAAAAGTCCGAAGTGGAGTGCAGTGCGTGCTGAGAACTGGTGCTCCCGGGAAAGAAAAGCCTGGCTACCTTCTTCAGCTTCATCATCTGGCAAAATAGCCATGTTCCCTTTGGTGACATTCCATGGCAGAAAAATTGTCCTCCAGTAAAGTTCAGTAGTTTCAACCATTTTTAGGTTATTTGAGCTTGAGTTCGGTTTTAACTCCTGGAGAGGCACCTGGCTGAGGAGTTGTGTGTGGCATAGTGACCTCTAGGCCAGCTTTTAGCTTTAGCCTGTGCCATGTTGAATCCAAATCCAAGTGAAAGAAGGCTGRTGCCTTTGATTAGTGGACCACTTCCCTTCTGGAATTCAGTTCAGTGTTAACATTGAACTTTTGGCTAGAATTATCTAGTATGTGTCTTGCTTGGGCTGGTTCTGGGCTGGTTCTTGGGCTGATTTTTCTGGTTTCATAATTCTTAAAACAGTGATCSATATTTTTTACCAATGTTCTTCTATCTAATCTACTTGTGTAATTGTTTATCATTTATCTTACTGCTATTACAACAGTAAAAATCAACACTCATTGAAATGCTAGAATTAAATAATCATTAGAAATTAGACTTAAAGGCAGTGTGTCWTGTAGTCTTTTCCTATTTTATGATGAGTCAGTTAGATGATGTCAATGTGTTTAAGTGTGTGGAAATAATGCAATGAGTGATTCTGAGAGGAATACTGTGTTACAATCTGACATTTTGTATGCTTTTTAAGCTGCAAGAATATTAGTGACACACTTGACTCAAGATGCTGGACCAAGTTCTGCTGCAACATTCATGTGAGACCGGAATAATGAATAAAAGAGCTGAGCTCTTCTGCATTTGTACTAGTGGAACTCGTAAGGCAAGTTTTTCTCCCCTTGCATGAAGGCCATATTAAAAAGCTAAGAGCAGCAGTGCTTACCTAATTGTAGCAGTGGTTATGTTAGGCTCTCTCTGCAAGTGATGTTTTATATAGTTTCAGTAATACTTCATTTCTAATTAGGTAAGCCATGTGATTACTTGAGCAAAAGGAAGTCAGTTCCATTACCTTCTTCATAGAATCACAGAATGCTTAAGGTTGGAAGGGACCTCAGAGGTCATCTAGTTCAACCCCMCTGCTCACGCAGGGTCACCTACAGCATGTGGCAAGGGCTGTGTCCAAGCGGGTTTGGAAGAGCTCCAGAGAAGGAGACTCCACAACCTCCCTGGGCAGCCTGTGCCAGGGCCCCRTCACCCTCACTGTTAAGATTTTTTTCCTTAAGCTCCTGCAGAACTTTTGGTGCTTYRGTTTGTGGCYMTYTCCTCTMKTYCTATCRGTGGCYACCACYGAAAAGAGGCCAGTCCCCTCCTCCTCCCTCCCTCCCTTGAGGTATTTATACACGCTCATCAGGTCCCCCCTCAGCCTCCTCTTCTCCAGGCTGAACAGGCCCAGCTCTCTCAGCCTTTGCTCACAGGGCAGATGTTCCAGGCCCCTGATCATCCTGGTAGCCCTGCGCTGGACTCTCTCCAGCAGCTCCACATCCCTCTTGTCCTGGGGAGCCCAGAACTGGACRCAGTACTCCAGATGTGGCCTCACCAGGGCTGAGTAGAGGGGGATGATCACTTCCCTCGACCTGCTGGAGACGCTTTTCTTAATGCACCCCAGGATCCCGTTGGCCTTCTTGGCCACCAGGGCACACTGCTGCCTCATGGTCAACTTGTCGTCCACCATGACACCCCAGTCCCTCTCTGCGGGGCTGCTCTCCAGCAGGTCCACCCCTRATCTGTACTGGTGTCCAGGGTTATTCCTCCCCAAGTGCWGGACCCTGCACTTGCCCCTGTTGAACCTCATGAGRTTTCTCACCRCCCAGTCCTCCAGTCTGTCCAGGTCCCTCTGGATGGCAGCACAGCCCTCAGGGCTATCAGCTACTCCWCCCAGYTTGGTATCRTCRGCAAACTTGCTGAGGGAGCACTCCAGCCCTTCATCCAGGTCATTAATGAATAAGAGAACTGACCCCTGGGGGACACCGCTAACTACAGGCCTCCAACTGGACTCAGCACCGCTGATCACCACCCTCTGCTTCTYCTTCAAATCTTCATCAGATTTTCAACTGAACTTCATCTTTTTTTTTCCTCAGAGAGATATACATAATACATTACTTTTGGTTTTTCAAAGGTGATGAAGAATACAGAGGAAACAAGGATGCATTTTTTTCATCAGGAAAATGTTTTTAAGTGTACATTCTACTCCTGAGGAAAAAATGTCTTTTTGCTTTTGTGCTTGCAAATATCGCATACACAGCTTTTGGGTTGAATCCCTCATATAGGTACCTCTGCTTACAGACTTCCTTTCAAAGGATGTGCCATATTTTATAATACACTGGTAAATAATAGGGTTAAAATTTTGATCACAAAGAAGCTTGTGACTGTAACTTTGAGCCTCTTCATAGTCCACTTGAAAGGGACTTCACACAGAAATAATCCTAATCTTTCCTCCTTTTTTTATGTACAATTTAGTTTTTTTTTTTTTTGTCACACTAACAGGAAAACGTAAAAGAAACTATTTTTTAATATAAAAATAACAAATCCTTGGAGTGTCCAGTTTGCCTAATTCTGTATAAACTTTCAAGGGAGACTGGAAAGGCATGTTAGAGGACAGAACTAGAAATGGGAATTACGGAGGACTTCAGTGAGCTCAGCTGGATTGCTCAGGAATAAATGAATTTGGCTGTCTAAGTATGACATAGTATACTTTAAATATACAAAACAAAGCAAAGGAAATTGTAACTAAAGCTCTTTATCCCACAGTATTGAGATCACCGAGAAAGGGCATAATTTAATCTCAAATCTTTATTATTGGTGATGATGGATGAGTATGAAAGAAACCAGCTCTGCTTTCCAATCTCAACTTGTTTGTAGAAGACATATTTGGAGAAAAATGTTTTGAGTTCAAGTGTACTTGAACTGGAGACCAGAGAAACAAATGAGGTTTTTCAAAAGTATGCATTTTAAAGTTACTTTTCAGAATGGCTTTATATATTAAGTGATATCATAAATCATGTGTTGAGTAATTTGAAATTCATTAAGAAGCCTGTTGCTCCTTTGATTAAAAAGGAGCAGGGTGGGGAAGGTCTTCCTAGTGGAAAATACATTGGAACAGTATTTTCTCTGAGAATTTGGGACGACCTAATAAGTTCCTACTAAAAAGTTACAATATAATCAGTGTGTAACAGCTTGAAGTGAATGTGCTCTAGTAAATTTATGTAGGGAAGAAGGCTTAGCTCTTTATGCTGATGAACAGAAATCCACTGTTACTGTGACTTCTTGCTTCATTGGATCAGATTTGGATTCAGTTATGAAAAAGACAGGCTTTTGTAGGGTCGTAGCACACAGAAATCTGAGCTGAAGTAGTACAGATAGTTATAGCCCCAAATTCTGAAAGTAATTTTAAAGCTGATTACAGCTTCAGGTACCATTGTTCATATTCTCCTTCTTTGGAGATCTTTAAAACCCGCTTGGATGCAGCCCTGTGCCACGTGCTCTAGGTGACCCTGTGTGAGCAGGGGGGTTGGACTCGATGACCTCTGAGGTCCCTTCCAACCTTCGGCATTCTATGATTCTATGATTCTATGATTCTATATTATATGATTTCCTTTAGTCTCTTTTAGTCTCCATGTAGTTGCTCATTATGGCTTTAAAATCTTTGCTGCTCTCTTCTTTGCGCAGCAAACAGGGCTTAAAGCTGTTCTTGCTTAAGGTGTTTCCTCTCTAAGTTGAGACTTAGTGCTTCAAGTCATCTTTAAGGCTTTTGAATACCTTACAAATGAGAAGGATGCTTACAGGTTCCGTAAGGATTTCAGCAGGAGCAAATTGCATACCTAGGACGGCTTGTAGGTGCATTTCTGAAAAGAGATTTCTTCTTTCAATTTTATATGAAAAGGGGAGAGTAAAACTTTTTTTTTTCTCCCACATTCCTGAATGTTAGGTAGTGCTTGAGTGATTTTACTAACTTGGTACAAATTCTTTTTAACTGCGTGTCCTTCCTTCAGGTCAGTGTAAATGCTTTGTTATTTTTATGCCATCTTTTTAAAGCCACCTTCGATGAAGCTGGTTTTCTTCCTGTCAGAGCTTGTGGCCCATTAGCAGTRCCACATGGCCATAACAAGGGTTCCCGACCAGCAGAGGTGATAGCAGCACATCTGCCTCCTAAATGCAAGATTTCAAAACGCCAAAGCAAATGTGATGCRTAGATTTGAATATTGCTCGTGCTCTGCCTGCTCTCCGGTTTGGTTAGGAGCCAGTCAACTCTTATCCAGAGGACTAAAGCTCTTACTTCAGTGTAAACACAGCACAAARTCCTTAAGAGGGAGCTCGCCTGTGTCTTCCTAAGTGTAGCAYGGATGTGCAAACCAACCCGTCTCATCCCACAGTCATGCTCAGGCTGTGCAAGGTCGGCCAGCAGGGGAGGGGGCCACAGGCACGTGGTAGATGCCCAGTCCTGCTCACGGTCACCATTCACSGGTGTTGGTAGCCGGGGACCCAGGGCATCCCGTGGTGACTGTTCCCACGCAGCCCCCTCCTCGCCAGGACCTTCCCTCTCCTCCAGCCAGGCTCTTCACCGCCTTCTTCCTGCACTGCGTCCTGAGACCACATAGTCTTTTCAAGGAAACCTTCCTCTAGTCCCTTAGCCCTTTTAGCTAATCAGCCTCCTAAGTGATGATTCCATCTGATATTTGGAGAATAGAGGACATGCCATTGAGCTTTGTGCAGGTRTTCTCAACCTTCCCGAGCAGTCCATGCGGATGGCAGTAGCAAGCAGCAGCTTCCAGTGAGTTCAGCTTTGGATGTTCTCCACACTCCCCCTGCACACATCCACACCCCCCAAGTTATCATCTGCCTGTCAGCGTTCACAGTCAAAGTTATTTTTTCCCATCTCCTTGTGACAGTAATGCACTAAAGATGTCTGAAAATCCAAAATGAAAATATCACAGCTCTCAGGCTTTGTCCATGAGAAGAAGACTGAGTCACCGTGCGAACTGGAACAATAACATTCCATTCTTGCACTTCTCCATTTACTCATCTCAAATGAGTTTCTCTAGGAGGCATCACACTTCAAGCACATTTGATGGGGGCAAATTGAAGCAGGAAGATGATAATGACTTACTCAGAAGAACACAATAGGTTGGTGGCAGACCCAARGAAAGATTATATATTCTGACCTCAGCCTGGTGTCTTGCCATACTTATTTGATGCAGGGGCCTCTAGTCGGTAATGAGTCTAAGAGAGTGGAAAGGCAGGATTTCTCAAGGGGGGTGGTGGTGAAGATGTTCGTTCTTTTGTTTGCGAGCGGCCTTTGAAGCTTTTGTTGTGCCCCAGCTGCAGTAGCCTGCATTCACTGCGATAACTGCGGCACAATATGTGGGGTGGATGATTGATATGTTAGATAATGTTGTGTCAGAATATTACTCAGGGATCATATGGAGATAATAAATTACACAAAGGCAGCTCAAAGGAAGAAGCTGAGGACAATTTTAGTGGGGTACAAGAAGGGAGAGGGTACAACRGCTTGAAAGAAATGATGGAGTAAAATGAGTAAAAGAAACAGAAATTTTAGAAGCATCTAGAACAAATCATATAAAAAACAGCATAGTAAAGGCAAGATATGTGGGGCAGAAAAAATGAGTTAACGGAGAGAAATGAAACCAAGTTCTCTGCCTAGGCTCATGGACAGCCCTGGACCCKGTTGTGTGTTTGTTCTACCTCAGAGCAGGTAGAACAAACGCCCTTTTTTCAGAGAGGAAATGCAGGTTTAGAGGTGGGAATGAGACACTGTGGGGAGTGGATCTGAGAGCTCTACCTCGGAGCTCATAGAGCAGATGCAGCAGTGGAGAGTGCTGCTCTCCAAAATGTGAGGAGAGCCCTGAGCATTCAAGGCAGAGACGGGTGGATGGGAGGTCATTCACACTTCCGAAGGGCTTGGGATATAGAYGACAGTGAGGAAGTGAAGCTTTTTCGTCCCTTCTGTTATTTTTCTTTTGCCTGAAGCATCCTTTGCAAGTTATTACCAGCTCTGCTCTGAGTTGTTTGAGAGCCAAGTGTTCCRTTCTTCGAGCCTGCAGCAAGGAGAAAGTGGTGTCAATACTAAAGGAGACCACGCGCACGCAGTGAAGTTACGAGCAAGCATCTAGGGAGTCTACCATTTATTAAAGTATCTGCTAAAAGCCCCAGCTGGCTGCTTAAGGATAAGCATGAGTAATGAAAGGAGGAGTGGCGTGGGCACTCCATGGGCACTGCTGGTAAGAAGTTGTCAGATTCACCCTGTGATCATGGATTCTCTAAATGCAAAGGGAGATTGGCCACCACCAACCACGATGCTGTGACTGCCCTGCACAGTATGAGCTTGCTCATAAGGCACATTGAAAATGCAGCCTCAGAAGGGGAGGAAAAGGGAAAGCTGACTTTCCTGTCTCGCTGTTGCACACATAGTACAGCATTAATTTGCATGTTTTTGTGTGCTTTTAGATATGCTTATGCTATCTTGTAAGACAATTTGTATTTGCGTTTTTGGCCAACAATGTAGGACGTCTCTGATTTCAGTAATTATTGCTTCCTTGCATAACAAGGCAGTTTGGCATATTTAGATGTCTGGTAATCGTATTCTTGTAGACAAGTCTCCTTTGGCCATGATTTGATCGCAGGGAGTGTGATCCAAAGCCTGTTGAAGGCAATGGAAAGGCTCTATTGATTTCAGTGGGTTTCAGAGGCTCGGATCCAGATGTGGGGTTTGGACCGGAGCACAAGCCGAACAGATAATATTATTGTCTGCAAGAGCAGAGCAGTTTCTGTGCTGAAGAGCCMTGTCCTCTGCTAAAAGACCTTGAGATACTTAAGAAAATTTAAAAGGGGCAATTTTCCTCTCCCAATATATTAAAAAACCCTTCAATCACCTATGATAAATATTAACAATATTACATTTGAGAAATACAGGCAGTGTGAGCTATGTACAGATATAAAATATCATGAAACCACAAAACCTCCAAGCTGTTGAAGCACCCTTGGTTCATGATGCTGCACATCAAGTTTCAGCCTGCAGGGATTTTGTTTTGTTTTGTTTTGTCTTGCAGCAGAATTAGAAACCCTTGAAAAATGGAAGTGCTGATACAATCTGAAATAGTGTTTCCTGAAGGGTAATGTTATAGTAATATTCTAGGAGTCTAATAAAGTTTCATTGTGAGAGTAATATGTCATTTTAACCCTACAGACAGTTTGTAAAGGTCAGGAAAGGCTATTTGTCAAAGTTAAATATATCAGCTGCTTAAAAATTTATTTCTAAGATACGGATAGTTTAAAGATATTACTAGCTGTCTTTTCCAAATTATTGTGGTAAAAGCTGGCTTTGAATAGGACAAATGGAGAAAATGGAACTATTTGGAAATGTATAACATTTGCTTAATTATGAAGAACTCGTTTTTCTGTATAAATACAGAAAGCAATTACAAGCTGAGAGTACACAGTTTTAGTCAGAAAATTAGGATGACCAGTTTGTAAAAACTCTGTATGGCARTGGCCAATACGCAGAACATGCAGACATTTTAAGTCAGATTGGCTTAAGAGGGGAAATTAGTATGTTGGTGATTAAAGTGAGTGTATTATGTTTCCTGCTCTCTATTATGTTTCCTGCTTTCTATTGGTTCTCTAAATGCAAATAACTGCTTGTAATTTAAAAAATGTCCTTGTCTTTCAAATGGTTGTAAGTCCAGGTAGAAATAAAGCTTCCAATCTGGCAAATTCAGTCTGCTTAAAATTCCAGTTTAATAAAGTTTCCCTAATAAAGTATTTGCAATACTGGGGAAAAAAAGGCTGATACCTGAATAGAATATTATAATTTTGTCCTCTGCCTTTGCAGTAACAAAATGATTTGTGATACTGAATTTTAATGTGTTCTTTAAAGCTGTATAGCATGGCTATATGAAAATACTTGCTACTGAAATGCATTTTCCATTTAGCCACAATATTAACATTTTACATGGAGTTGTGTATGAACCTTTCTTCCTTTAAATTAAATGAATGTAACGTTTTTGTTGTATTTTTCATCAAGTTACTTTTTCCCGCATTCTGAAAATGCAAAAATGGAGAGTTTAGCTGAATTCACAGAGAACTTGTAGGCTTACAGTCTTAAATATGTATTTGTATATATACAAACATGAGTTTCTGTGTATATGTACACACACACGTATATATGTGTATATGTGTGTATGAATGTATTTTCACATCAATATCAAGTATTATAGTCATGATTATATCTCTATATATTATATATGTAAAGTACATAATTTCGTGTATATATATGTATATAATTTGAAATAGTAGGAAAAAAAGATTGCTACCTGAGCACAGTGTTTTAATTCTGTCCTCTGCTTTTGGAGAGCGAAAGAGTGTCTTAAGTGTCTATATTGTAGTCAAAGTAGCCTGTAAATGGATAATAGTTCTTCTGTATTGCTGTATAATCGGTAACCCCAATTCATAGAACAAACAAAGGGAATGCTTATTTTCCTAACCCGGTTAACCTTTTAACTGSTAAATTCTTCCCAGAAGATGACTCAAATCATCTTTTTTTTTTTTTTTTTTTCCCCCCAAAAAAGCATTAAACTGAAACCTGATTAGCTCAGGGTTGGGGGAATTTCAGTGCAAGCGCTTGGAGCCCAGGCTGGGATTAACCCCCCGAATCCCAGGCCCGGCACTGCCTTTTCTAGGCACGTCGTGTTCAYGGTGCACGCGGCATCGGAGCCCTGCTTTGGAGGTCACGGAGGGACTTCCACACCTTTCAGCTGTGCGTCAGAAACGCTCCGTTCGTACGATCCATCAACAGCTCTCAAGTATGAGTTTTGGGGGCTCCATCACCAGTTCTCAAGTGCGAGTTTTTGGGGGCTCCATCAACAGCTCTCAAGTACGAGTTTTGGGGACTCCATCACCAGTTCTCAAGTACGAGTTCCCGGGAACTCCGTTAGTGAATCACTGTTTATGAAGTTCACGGAGTTCCACAGCAGGAGGGTGACTGTTACTCTAAGCACGACAGAAATCCCCATGGCTGCAAAGCAGAAATTCCGCTTGTTTAGGATGGCTGATCCCTTACTGCTAAAGGCAGATGCATTTGTGGAAGTGCTTGCTCATTAACAGGAAATAATAGAGTAATGCTATGCAGTAAAGTCAATCTTTTTATACTTTTATCAGCAGTATGTTTATGATAAAATTATTTTGACAAATTTATGATAAAGTTTTTACCATCTTGACATACTGAGCGCCTTGGAAATAGCATAACAAACCAARTATTTTTAGAAGTTTTGCAAGGAAATCATATTTTTATGTCCGGATCATAGCCAAAAGGTGGCAGTATTCTATTCAATATTCATTTGCAAAACAATATAAAAAATGCATATAGTTATTGTCACCTTGCTTCTAATATCAAACCTGAATTGAATGCTTGTATTCTAAAAATATGTCARTTTATTAAAAGGGCTTATTTGAATGAAGTAATGACTGACATTTCTTATTTACAGCTGAAAGCCTGCAGAAAGTTCGTCTATATTTGTCAAATACTTTTAAAATATTAGGTGTGTAGTGTTTCACATGCTATATGCGTTGTAAGAAAAAGGTAACTTTGGGGTCTGTATTTTTATGGGCTACTAAAGAGTATTGGAACTTCTGGTGTCTGCAGAGTTAACTCATTTTACCTTCAAAAAGGCATAATTAATCTCCATATGCTTTTAATGTGAGCCAACACTGCTGCATTAAAAACAATTTATTTTACACACCCTAGAGATCTCATAATAGTTTTCATGAAGCAAGCGTGGACTTTTTTGTGCTGAGACAACAGTAAGTTGAAGAACTGTTGAAATATTGCTTTTCCCAACTGCCGAGTTGTTAGTTGCATATCACCAATTTGTCTCAGGATACTTAGAGATGGAAGTTAAATGTTGATGGAGGAGAATGCTTGCAAATGCAGTCATTGTATTCAAGCRAATATTTCCATATAAATTTTGACCCATGACTGTGTTAATTTTGTAAGTACTGTAATTTTGTATTTATATATAATATATTAAATCCAATGCAGCAAATAAGTATTCTATGACATAGTTAAAAATGCTTCTTGTTTCAGCCTTTAAAAAAGATGTAAAAGTTAAAGACCAGTCTCAAAACTGTGGGCCAGTCTCTTTTTCCTGTGATTGGTGTTTTGACTTTTTCATCACTGAAAAGTTTTGATAAACATGTGATGGGAAAAAAATTGATCCAAATGTGGATGCTGGGAAGTCTAATTATAATGATACTGATATTTAATATATATTCATATCCAAGCTCCAATAGAGTGTAATTCATCTCTGTGTACCTGCTGTAGGATCAAGGAAAGCACAGCTTGCACAATTCTTAAGGGAAGCGGGAATTAACAGGCCTTGGGATTCAGGGGTCATTTCTCTCAGACATATTTTTGATTGAGATGCATATTGCTGATTGTGCATCAATGAAAAAGTGCTGTAAAAGTTAATTATTTATTTGGTCAAACAAGACAGACCACTGTGTCACTAGCACAAATTTGGAAAGCATCATGAATGTACGTAGGATGAAGATATCAGAAAAAAWAACTGAACACCACAGAAATGATGAAGAGGCTGTTTGGAAGACCCAGGTGAATGTTGATGTTTCTTGCACTTAATTCATCACTTTTTAACAGAAGGAGAAGCCTGAGGAAGTTTTATATGAGCTGCTAGAGAGGGTCCAGCGGAGAACAACAAGTATGATTAAGGGACTGGAGCATCTATTGTATGAGGAAAGACTAAGTGAGCTGGGAATGTTTATGCTGGAGAAGAGAAGGCTGAGAGGGGATCTGATCTATATGTATAAGTACCTGAGGGGAGAATGTAAGAAGGATGGGGCCAAACTCTTCTCATTGGTGGCCAGTGACAGGACAAGGGGCAATGGGTGTAAGTTGCAACACAGGAAGTTCCATCTCCAGGTGAGGAGGAACTTCTTTCCTGTGAGGGTGACAGAGCCCTGGCACAGGCTGCCCAGGGAGGCTGTGGAGTCTCCTTCTCTGGAGGTCTCCAGACCCACCTGGATGCCGCCCTGTGCCCCGTGCTCTGGGTGTCCCTGCTTGAGCAGGACAGTTGGACTAGATGATCTCTAGAGGTCCCTTCCAACCTCAACCATCCTGTGATTCTGTGAGATGCTTCATTGCTGATTGTCCTAGTAATCTGTTTCCTGCTGCATCCAACGTTTGTGATCCATCTACTTCTAGAGGCTGTTTCCCAAGAATATTTTAGAGAAGCTGTTTTATAGAGAAAGGCCTTGAAGTTTTGTTAAGTTATCCTGGGAATAAATCTGGAGAATAGTGAACACTATTGCCTGCGGCAATGTTGTTCCCAAGGTAGTATATCCCTGGGAAAACAAAGATTTTTTAGTATGTACCTCAAATTTTTAGGGAATTTTGTCAGGCATGACTGCAGCAGTAATATAATAACATAATATTTCATATACTCTGAGTATATTTTAAATCTAAAACAATACCGTACCCTTTAAACCAAACATGCTTGTCATAGTGGTCATATTGTAGGTCAAGGATATATTATATGTGCATAATTAATTAAGTGGTCGAACAAACTATGCTCACAGTTTTCATCCTTTAATTGAAGTAATTCCTTGCCCTTTCAGATATTACTCTTAACAGTAACTTTTTTTGTGATCATTTGTAATTAGAGCTTTAAACCACTAAGAGAAATACGAGTTTCCTGAGCKGAAAGAAGGATGAAAGGAAGGGCACTAGGAGGGTTTTTTGTAAGCCACACTCAAATGTGGGAAGACACCTCTACCATGGATGCATGTGATGCATGGGAACATCAAATTCAGGCTCCTGCATCTGCTGCTGTGGCTGCCCCGTGCCAAGCACTTGTATTGAGGATTGCTTTCAAGGAASAAAGTCAGGGAAGAAAGCAAGTTATAGCCAAATTTGTGTCTATTAGGGATTCTGGAATTATTTAACTTGGGCAGAAAATGCAAGTGAGTCTACGAAAGAAATGTAATTTGTACAGAACCACGTCTGGCTCCTTGAAGTCATTGGGTAGCATTTTGCGGCCTTCCTCACAACTGTGAGGTCTGATAAGTCGGTATCTCTTCAAGATATTAGTGATGGCATTGCTAAATGATGTGAGTATAGCAGGGCTCATCCTTTACTGTTTGGATACTCTAAAATTGTTGTGAAATAATTTAAGCTGAAGATCTTAATTCTCCTAACATTAGTTTGCAGACACTCATGGTTACTGTACACATAGTTACTCACTGCCTTACATAGAACATAGCTCAGGTTTAGTTTCATAAGAAATTTCCATTTTCATTGCAGATTATTGGCATGATATAGTCTGGATTCTGTAGCACTGGTATTCCCCGCTTATGCTTTTTGATGATCCTAAACTCGAAGAATTTGTTGAATACCAAAAATAAAAATCTTTGTAAAGGTTTTGGGAGCTTTGTTTTTAGGGATAGTCATTACCTGGTAAGCAAAATTATATTYGTTCTTATTATTATATATATATATTCTTATTATATATATGTATTATTATATTTGTTCTTCTTTATTATTTTACCTCAAAGGTTAAACATCTTCAGGCCAAATTCTTTAGGAGAAACTCTTCATTTATAAATTTCAATAACTATAAACTGAATGTTTATTCTATTCATCTCATTCCTCTTTATGATTAGATAACTGCTAAGAGCAGTGTCTAAGAAGAGCTTTATATATCAGAGTTTGGGAACTGCTGAAATCATGAAAAACATAAAGTTAGAAATGGACTCACTCATATTTCATTTCCCACAGTGGTAAAGCCTGGTCATGCTCCAAAAATCATGTTGACTAAATCACATGATTTTGTGGAAAGGAGTGYGTGGCGGCTCCTGAAATTGTGACTTGGGGATGCTGACCTTCTGAGCTCCAGTCAGGATCAAAGCAGAGCTGGCATCCTCTTCTCCCTTAAAAGGCCACGCATCTTGCTCATGCTGCTCCTTGGGGATATGACTATTTTCTCAGAAGAAACTGCCTGTCCTCCCATTGGCAAAATCTGTGTAGGAATCACAGCTGTTACTATGAAAACTGAAAATATCCCCAATAGCTATATATTCTGGGCTGAAAAAAAAAATCTCACTAGCTCTAGTGAGTTTTGTGGTCAAATTTAAATTTTCTTGTTATTTATGTGTTGCTCTAAGCAGTGTAACAGTAATGGTATGCCTGTTTTAAAGCGTTTAAGCCTGTAGGTAGGTACAATGTTAGAAGATATCTTTTAAGGAAAATGTTCAAGCTGAGTTTTGCAATGTTGACATAAATGAAAGGGTTCTTTGCTTATGTTAACCAGACGGAAGCAGAGCTTTCTATAGATAGCAGAGTTCCAGACTTTAATGCAATTTACTTTCCAAACTTTATTAAAAAATGTAGGCCTTCTTTTAGGGTATCTATGTAGTCATGTGCATAGTATCAGCTATTCCATCTTCCCATAATATAGTATACATCAAAGATTTACTAATGGAATTACAATTTAATACATGCKTGGTTGACTGCTGGAACTGGAGACTTGAAAGTAATGGAGCATTCAGTGTGCTGCCTTATAAACAACCGTGTGCCACTTCAAGTTCAATAAAATAAACCACATCCAGTTTTAAATCCAGTTTTAAATCCCACAGTGTTTCCATTTGTTTGGATTGCAGTTTAATGTATTTGCATTTCAGATTTCAGTGTTCATTGTGCTACTTATACTAGTTATACTGAATTCAAGGAGATACCGTTGTAGATCTCCAGATCAAGACACTGGAGATATTAGTTGGTTAATTAATTTTAATGGAACAACTCATTGAACTACTACTATGTGTGAATAAGACTAACTATGCCCTTTAAAGAAATCCATAAGATCAAGTGTATGTGATAATTTTCATCCACAAAGAGAGAAAAATACTTTTGTTTCCAATATTTCCAGTACTGTTGTAAGTGGGAAATYGTTAATTTCAGGACAGCTTAATTTAAGGTTAAAGTGTTCCTGATGTATTTCAAATCAGATAAAGAAGGGAATTGTTTCCATACCCTTAGAGAAGAGCACACAAGAATTTTCCTCCAGAAATAGTTTTTTCACTCCACCTACTGCTACTTCGTATATGATAGTGTTTTATATTGAATGAATTGTGCTAAATAACTTCTGAAGAMTTTTCAAAGTTTGTACCAAACACCTACCGATGAGCGATAGATTGTGGCCCTAGTATAACGTTTTGTCTTCAGATATCTCCCTTTTTATACAAATACAATGGGCCAACCTACTGAGTTATTGTTCCCATTTAAATATTATATTAAATGTATTTATTTTATTTATTATATTAAATTCATTGTTATTTTATATTTATTGCGCCAGCTGCATATGTTTAAGCAACCTTCATGATGATGAAAGTATAGCTCTTCTGTGACCAAAATGAGTAAAAAAAATGTTTCAACAATCCAGACTTGGAAATGCCATTTAGAAATGCCTTTTTCTTTTGGTATAAAAGCAGAAATGCTTGCAGGTGTAGCACTYCTCAGTAATTTATTCAGCCTTTCAAAATTCAGAAATACTACAGTAGGTCTAATAATCTGTAAAAATTGCAATGAGTATCTCATCTCCAAAAGAATACAAACCATTTGGCACAGTGTTTAAGGGAAGTCATCTGCACAGCCTACCCAAAGTGGCATAGTAGGAAGAAGGATCTTTACGCATCTTTTTCTGTTAGGTTTTGTGAGCTCTTTATCTGTGCTCATCATGCATATCTAGAARTGACACATTCCTCATCTACAGGTCAGTGCAGAGCCTAGCACAGGTGAACCTTTTTCCAAGCGGCATTGATAATTGCACTCTCCTCAAGATGAATGAGATTTTAAAATTAGGAAAAAAATTCAAAAGCAYATATGTGCTTAAAGTTCAGTTTAGATGCAATTCACACTCCTAAATGCAAGCAAGACATCCTGGCTTGAGTTTCATCTTGCCTGCCCTTCTTGAATGTTGTGTTTATGGCAGGGGAAGGAAAGCAGGTGGGAGAGCTATTGGCCAGGGCCCTCTCCAAGGCTGCAGGAGAGGTTTCAGCAGCTGGGACTGAGGTGGCCCCAGAGCCCTTGTCTTCCAGTTTGGGGCAGTCTCCAATCACCTAAGTCAATATCAAGATTGTTGGCACTGTCGCCATGGGTTTGCTTTGCAGGAGCAGCCCCGCTGCACCCAGCAAATGATGCAGCTCCAACAAGGCCCAGGAGTTTTCATGTAAGAAATATTACCTTATTCTGAAACCCAGGTTAACATGTCACTGCASTCCTGGGTTTGGCACCTAATTTGGCAATTGTGTTTTGAGAGTATTGTTCATAACAAGGAATGGTAAAACTAGCTGCAAATTAAATTACTATTTTTAAGGAAGTTTTAAAGTGCAGACAATGCAGGAAAAAATGGTTATTTTAACCTATACTCCGTAATTGAAGACAAAGGGCAATGTGTAATATAAGTGCGAAATGGCAGCTTTCAGATCACTTGGTGAATAGAATCACCTCTCTTTTTTTTACCCTCTGTTTTAATCTACCATTCATTTTATATATGCAAATAGTATCATTCCAAGGAGGCATCATTAATTTTTTTCAGTTATCCTGCTATCATCCCTGTGGCCTGSGGATGCAGCTGTTAATTGATTTGAAAGTTCTTAATGTCATGCAGCTACACACTGCAATCTGAAAGCAAAAAACCTGTGATGGTCACATGAATTGTCAGCAAGTGAAATATTGGCGAAACCAAAYAGTTTTCTGCAAAATCCATAAAACATTTTTTCAAACACACTTGACAAAACAGAAAACTTTGGTCAATTTTCAACAGCTACACTGAAAAAAAAATAGCTCCTGTAGGCATCACGGACTGGGATATCCATTGCAACATACTGTAACTAATTCTCTGTATTTCCTGATGAGCTAAACTTTTTCTTTCCTTTATGTGGGCAGTTAAAYTTTGTTGTCAGAAGTCTGGCATGGTTCATGAGCAGGATTTCCTCTGTCATCCACTCATCACTTGCTAGCTCTTATGAGATGCTGCTGGGAGAGAAGGAAATTACTTCTAGTCTGTCAAAAGCCCTGATTTGCCCTGGTGCCTCGTCCACTCAAACAGGCATGGGAGAAGCTGGCCTGTTTGGGACCATGAACTTGTCTGGAGAAAGCTCTTCAGTTGTTTTCTGAGCAACACTTTTGTACTGTCAATTGTCAAACCTTGAAACCAAGCCTACTTTTCAAGTCATGAGCTAGCTCAWCCCATGCTGATGTAGCTCTAGTGACTTGTGAATGCTTTGAAAAACTCAGTGGAATCTTGCCCACGTTGAAATCAATGGGAAGCTTTCAGGCAGGAGGTTACTACTGACTTGAGCACAATTAGAATTGCACCATGCAGACCTTTATGAAAGTTTATGAATTTTTGAAAGTTTATGAAAGTTATGAAATTTTATGGTTTTTTTTTTTTTTTTTTTTTTTTTTTTTTTTTTTTTTTTTTTTTGGTTTTTTTTTTTTTTTTTTTTTTTTTTTTTTTTTTAAGATGTGGGGCCTGCAGCACCTATTGGCTTTTGTAACATTTTATCTGGTAACTTTGGTGCAAATTTAAGAGAAAGAGAATTTAAGAGAAATTGTAGACTTGTAAAATTGGCCTTTCTGCTATGTCATTAACTGGCGGAAAGCAATAGTACCTTCTTTAGAAATATATAGCTACTTTTAAGACRAGCATCACAGAAATCCAATGGCTTGTCTAGCTGTCTAAAATTCTCCTGAAACTATAAATATTTCCCTTTGCTATCAGTGAATAGTCAGTTGGGATTTAGTTTGTGTGTACCAAATTCTTCCCCAGTTCTGTCTTTGCCTGTGCTGTTAGTAAAAAGATAAATATGAAAGTAACTCTTAATGACAATYAGAATTGAGATATAAATATGGCATTCAAGAGTATTTTTTTTTAAAGATCATAATAGCTCCATGGAACTCATATAAGCATTGTATGGATCCAGGACTGTACATATCTGTTAAATGGTTTTGAATTTTCTTGCAATAACCTACATGGTCATACCTTTAGCTTTGGTGATCCCAAACTTTGCCCTACTGCCCAAAGTGACCCTGTGATGAATGTTTCATCTGAATCTCGTCACTGTATATCCACATGCATTTATGGGGTTCATAATAGTTGAAGACTGCTCTTGTTAAGTCTGTAAAATAAAATGAAACACAAATCAAAATATTATTCAAGTTTTTGGTTTTTTTTGCAAAGATGAGTTTAACAATAAAGATAATACTGAAAAGAAGCTAATTTGAACTGATTTTCCCATATGGAAATTAGTTTGTTATATGCTGACAGAGAAAGACAGTAGGATATGTTTTCTTTTTCTAAGTGTCCACAGTAAGTGAGCATTGGCAGATAACAGCTTTATTAGTAATGAGATTTTTATTAACAAACATCATATATTCTTTTCAATAAAGTTATTCATATGTGCTTTGAGAAGATAGTAAGGTAGTTAAAATTGTATTGCCTCAGAGCAATGGACACAATCCAAACAAAGGACACAACTAACATTCAAGTTGACTTTTAGAAGTTTTCATTTAGGTATAAGTGTTAAAAATTATTTTCACTGTAATTTTTTGAATATTCCATTTAATATATACTCCAGAAATGGGAAAATTTAAATCTAATACCTATAGTTTTCTTTTTAAACAGGAAATTTGTTTATAATTTTAATAATTATTTTAATAAATCCTCTGGATTACCATTTTGATAGTAACATGTTTTTCATGGCTTAAAAAGGCTTATTGAAGAAGAATTTCATTTAGAAACTTTCATACCTATGTAAAATTCTATGTGTATGTATATGTATATTCTATCTATATTCATATGTGCTCACACAAAGAGATATGGTAAGGAGCTATATCTGTATATAATCTACTGATTCTGTGGAAAATACTTAATTATTCTACATACAAAATACTTTTTACTACAGAGTAACCTATTATGATATATTGACAGAAACACTGCCAATGCACATTTGACATCTCATATGATGGGATTTCCATTACTTTCTTTGGGAGATTCTCCATAGCTTGATAATCAAATAGGAACAGCAGTAGAAACTTTCTCCTTGATTCATGGCCTAGTTTCAATGCTTTATACTTCTCCCTCCTCACTTTGGTTTGAATTGTTATTCTAAGGAAAGACAAATTATTTGATTATGCTGCTCTTCCATCCTCTTGTTTAACAGTGCTCTAGTAATTTCTGAACCTGTTASCCAATTTCAACCAAATTTGACTGAGAATTGGAGGTCTCAGAACTATTAAAATCCTACACATTTCATGAAAATTGATGTTAAAGGAGAGAGACTCGAATCAGTGTCCCCGCTGAGGGAAGTTCAGCTTTAGCTTGCCACAGGGAATCTGCTTAACTGATTGCGAGTTCATACTAGTAAAATTAATCATCTGTAACTGGCTAGCTCAGACCTTAATTTTGTAATGAACAACAGTTTTTTGAAATTTTTGCAAATAATTTTTTTTTTCTTCTCTTTGCTTTTGACTCCTCCTTGTTTTTTTTTTCCTGGAAACTGACACTGCTTGCTCAACAAGCAGCTGCAAAGGGAATTTTAAAACTGCCCTTGAAGAGGTATTTTTTTCTGAATTTCAGAGACTTTCGAAGTAGCAATGTATGCATTAAACTGAGAGTTGAGAGAGAACTACCAGATAGTATTCTCTGGCTAAGTCTGAGAAATCTACAGAAAGTATGGCTTGGTTCGTCGTCTTTTTAAATTGGCCCATAAAATTTTTATCAGATGAGTGTAATGTTTTGTTTTTGTGAAAGATAATGAAATCCCTCTTGGTAATGTTTAATAATTAAGGATTTTTATTGTTGTAATTTGTCTTGCTTTAAATATTTTCAACATATTTTAATTTCACTTCTTGCCAAGCACCACCCTTATTTTCACAGCAGCTGCTGATTTTGTCTGTGAAAGTGCACGACGTTGTACCTTGGAGTCCATCTTTATTCAGGCACATGCATTGCAGGATTAAGATTTTATTGTTATTAATAAAAATGGATTTTAATCTCTGTCCCCACTGGGAATACAGATATAAATATTTGAATAAATGCCTTTAGTAAATTATTTATCCTGTCAGAGCTAAAAAACTTAATATAGTGACACCAGAACAATGCCTGGGAAACTAATCTATGTCTGCTCATCACCTGCAGTGGGAAAGCAGTATGGACAGGCTCCATGTTCGTACTCCAATGCCAGAGAAAACTACTTATGGGYAATGGGCACTAAAACTGCTGCCCCGTTTTGGAGCTTTGCTTACTAGAATTTGACATGAGACTGCAGGTATGGCCAGTACATCTCCAGGAGGCTGGATAGGAAACTGGAGCTTTCCGTACCCATCTGAAAGGCAGARATGGGATGGGGATCATAGGAGAGGCAGCGAGGGGTGAAGGGAGGGCCCGCAAACTCTGCCTCCTCAGCTCCAGCCAAGCTTCATGATGCAGCACAGTCCTCAACTTTTCAAGATACTGCTGAAGGAAGGGCCTCCCAGCTGGGCCACTGGACACTAATCCATTGGTTCTTTGGGAGCTGGGGTGTATTTCTGAGAACTAGCTTAGGCATCTCTCCCTGACACTGTGTTGTGTCTCTTGACATAGTCTTGAAATTCCTTTCCCTTTCCTCCCCTGAGATTACAGATCCAAGAAGGATCTTCTTGCTCTTCTCAGATTACTTCTAAATATCCAGGGATTTTGTCTAAAGAAACTAATGATGCTCTTAGTACATTTATGTTGTTAAATGTGTTTCCTTTAGACATTGCTTCCTGGCCTCTAGATGAGATTTTGGTGTGGAATGGTCACATCCATGTATTTCAGTATTACTACATTCTGAAATAGACTGATTATGTTTGTAGTGTCTGACTCTTGGTCCTCTTTTCACCTCATATCACCATACATCACCACTTCATGGCCTGACAAGTTGATATTTTTGTGTTTTTCAGATCAAGTGTGTGAGTTTTATAGTCCACACAAGTGAGTACACAGTGAGATGTAGCAGTTCACTTGGGTGGTGTTTTCATTATATGAATCTTAAGGTATGTGTTTCAGGTCCTGGGGTATGACACAGAAGAATGTGGGGTGATTTAGAGTAGTGTTGGAGGACTACATTAGCCGGGATCCAAACAGAGTGCAGACTTTAGCCTTTATTGYCTTTTGAAATTGGTTCCTTTTGAACGGTCTGCACAACTGTGCTGGTGTTTTGATTTGAAGGGAGTTGGTTGATTTTCTCCAAAGGRAAGCTAGAGTAAATTATTATTTTTTCAGTATGGATAGTCAGGTGACCAGTACCTAGGAGTCTGTCAAGGGGCTAAGCTATCTGAAAGTGTAGATGTGATCATTGAATCCTCCATTTAATATTTTTCATCTATTGGCAGATATGATGTGAACTGCAGTATTGCATGATACAAAGCAGAAATACCTAGCTCCTGAGATTTCTGCTATAAAACACTCGATTTCACCAAGTCTGGAAGTTAAAACCTTTGCTGTTTTAATGGTCTTGATCATGAGCCTAACCATAAAGAAAATGTTGGATGACCTAAGGCAGCAGAGGAACATTAATTAATGAACATTTTCTTCAGCTTGGAACTGTTTTTTTTTTCCCTTTAATTGTCTCTTTGAATCACTTCCACGGTGTTTTTCCATATTATTCACAGCGTTGCACCAGAATTACCTTCATGGTTTGTCTAACACAGCTCTGTAAGAAATGTCTAATGTCTGTTTAATTCTCTCACCACTGTTTAATGAAACTGTTGCTTCAGATAGTACATATGACAAGATATGTTTGGTATTTGGATCCTGGTAATGAAAAGTTTTCTGTCATTAGGACAGGACTCATGACTAAGCACTACACCAGGATTTGAGTCACAGAGAACTGTAACTAATGTCTGCCTTCAGATATGCTTCCTTGGAAGAACTTTCACAATAGTGTCTTGAATTTTTCCCGGTCATAGATGTATTAATTTGTGTTCACCATGGGAGAAGGGAGAACTAGATGTTTTTCCTGAAATTTGTTCTTTTATATCTAGAAAAATGCAAAAAGTAATAGTTCATTAACTTAAGTCATCTTTTCCCTTCTTCCTGTGGATTTTACATTATGGGGTTAGATTAACATTTTAATGAAGATTAGGAGATTACTTTTGAAGCAAAACTCCTGATTGTCCCTATTTCCTGTGCTTTACCTCTCATTGCAAGATGAATTTGAAACAAATTGTTTAGATTCCTTTGGAGGAAACTGAGTTGTAATATATACTGAGGACACCTAATGTCCTGAAATCACAAGTAGGGCATTTAGTTTCCACATTAGAGCTAGTATAGAAGTTTTTCTAGAATACAAATGACAAAAGCCCTTTAAATATGTGTAGTGCAAATGTCAGGTCCCCTACACCAAGAGTCCTGCTCTAGCGAGTCTGTCCTGTTGCTCTGCTGTACTTAGTGTGGAAGCCAAAGAGCACCATGTCCATGTTAGATGCTTTTGAAGAAGTGAATATCATGGAGTTGTGATGATAGAAGAACTACGTGTGCGCACATCCTCTTTAAACTCTTCAGAGAGATATTTAGCTTCCTTATTTTTCTATATTGGAACAAGAATGCATGGGCACTACACGATCTGCTGCTAGATATCTATCTAGCTACTACAGCGTTGAAATCCATCTAGACATGTACTTGTAACAAATCTCATACTTCACAAAAGTAATTACAATCATCAGCTCTTTTCATGAAGGGTGAGGATGGGAAAGGGGAAAGCTGTCCAGATATGTGTCAGTTTGTTCTTATGCTGAATTTACATTTGTTGTAGARGAGTTATTCTTGATTTTCACAATTTTAAACAATGGAAAATGAAGGTCCATGGCTTGCTGTCCCTATTTTTTTTGTGCTCCCTCAAATACCTTTGAGATTATTCAAACAAATGCATTGGACTCCATTTATTTGACAGTCTGATGGCTTTATCAGGTAAATAAATGTGAGGATGATATTTATTTGACTGTCTGTCAGAAGATCTCTTTGACTATATTCTAAAGCATACTTTCTTTTTCCCTGAAGAAAAAAAATTAAATTAAATTCAAAAATCCCATGTTGTAATGCTACAGTTGAAATTTTAAACACACAAAAGTCAGGACATTCAAAATTATGACTCCCTAGGGCTTGTAGCTCAGCCGTGTTGTACATGTGGTGTGTATTAAAGCAGTGATTTCATCTCCTTTCTCGATTCTCTTTCTCTTCTATGTGTTTTCCTCTTAGCTCTTTCACACTGTCTATGTGGGCTGCCCTCAGCAGAGATTGATGATGCCCGGGAACGACCAGGGGATCCTGTGCCCAYGAGCCACTTGTCCTGCTCACAGGGCTGGGGAGCTTGGCAGGGAAAACAGGTAGGGGAGGTGATGCAGAGCCCACCTCACTTCAGGTTCATCTCTCACCAGCTCTTCTGGACTATTGCATCCAACACATGTTCTTTTCACGTAGATATGTGTTATAGAGAGGGTCGTAACTCAATTCTATAGGTCCTTAAGATGTGCTGTGATTGAAATATGCAGACAAAGCAATGACAGGAGCAAAAGCAAATCAGGAGCCAGATGTAGAGTAAGTTGACTGCTGAGGACAGTCAACTCATGGACACTTYTCAGCATTTATGGTGATAAGAGTTATCTGAAAATAATATGTGAATTTCCGCAACATTTTTATTTCTTGGATTTAGATGCTTACCTATTTCCCATGTATCTTTTTTTTTTATATTCTGTATTTCTACATAACCTGAATATTGCATTGTATACTCTTTTATGTGGTCACCCTTTCTTTGCTGGTCTTGTAAATAACTTCCAGTATTTTCTAACTTGGCATAGTAAAACTCCCTAAAGTTCCTTAACAATCTAAATTTCCGGAGGCTGAAAGGTGTAAATTGCCCGGAAGAGAATGCTAGTTTGTTTGCAGTGCTCTAGGCCAGATTTTGCAATGGAAGAGCTGGTCTGTCCAACTATTTTCTTTATTACAAGTTCATATCATAATACCAATCTGTGGATTAAAAAAAAAAAAAAAAAAAAGAAAAAAAATATTTGAGAATGTCCTTCCTAGTAGTTTAGTTCCTGGTTTTCAATTCTGTAAACATTAGGATAATTAAAATATTATTCTAAATCCTTTTGAAATAATAGTTTTGGTTCAGTTATTGCTTCTTAAGCACTTACTATAGTAAAAATAAACACCTTTCTATTTCAAGTTATACAAGCAGGATATTATTTCCAAGCTCCTCAGGGCAGGGATTGTACTTGTCTTTCTATTTGCAAATTATTTATTGGAATGGGGGCCCTATCCTCCATAGGACTTCAGTATTAATATTAAGTGATGATCTTCATATGGAAAGTATTGAATCTGAATACAAGGAATTTTGTAAATGCCAGTAATCTGTTGTAAAATCATGACAGCACTTTCTTTTCCAACTGCTCAAATTTCTCTCTCCAGGACCTTGCTCCATCCCTTTGTTTAATTGACTAGAGGAACACAAAACAAACATTTTTTGAACTTGTATCTGAAATACAATTGCTCTGAGAAATAATTGTCGTTTTCTATGAGATGGGTGAGGGACATTCAGCCTTATGCAGAGAGTGATGGGTAGATGAATAGCTTTAATTTCTGGCGGATTCTGTTTCAAATCTGAATATTTGCATGACTTCTTGGAGTATGATTCACTGGAGGCCCAGCATAGACACCCATCTTCTCTTTGAGCATTGCACCCAGCCTTTGGAGCAAGGTATTTCCAGACAAACTAAGGCCTATTGTGCAATTTCCTTTTCTCCAGGTGTCTGAAAGCAGCTCCGTCCTGGTCCATCAATCAGCTTCTGTGGAGCCTTTCCTGGGAGTTCTCCCATCCCTGCAGGCTGGTAGCTTTATGCCTTGCAAAAGTCTTGGTGGTAGGTGGAGCTGAAACCTGAGCAAGGCTGAAAAAGTCCAAAAAATAAAAGCAGATGTAAAGGAATGGGTTTGGATACATGGTTCTGTTTAGTGTCACCCATTCAATTTCTATTTTATAACAAGTTTTACCAATGGATAAACGTTGTATTTTTGTAAAAAGAAAATATTAGTACAAAGGAAAGTGTATTCCTAGACTTGGTGGGAATTATTATTACCTTTTCTGATTTCAAGAAAGAAGCAAAACAAAATTAAGAACTCACTCAGGCCTGTTTTGGATTGAGTAGAGAAGAAATTCAGAGCAATCACAAAATGGAGGAAAGTGACTGGCATTATGAGAAAATATTGAAGACAAAAAATGCTGCCAGCATTTTATTTACAATTTAATGTTCTGGATTACTGCCCTTGTTTTTAATGGAATGCTGTATATAAATCTGTAAAAGACAAAATTTTGCCACTGCTGAAATATTTATGGATGGTATTTTGGATAAAGTTATCAGAGTTAAATTAAAAGATTCTACCAGTTTGTATCTCTTAGATTCACATAAACCCTGTCAGTTTACATTTAATAAGATTTACTATCAAAAGAACCACAAACTATGACATCTGCAACTTTTTATCAGTGTTTTTAAAGGTGCCTGTTATGGGTATGAGTAGATCTATTTATCTCAAGTAAGGAATTATGGAAACAATTACATTTCTTCTATATTTTCAGGTCAGTGACAGGTTTCCAGTTCAGCTTTACAGTATGCTACTTCTTTGCACAGAGTAAAAATGAAGCATTCTACAAGAAAAAAAAAAAAGAAAGAAAAGAAACATTTGCCATTTTTGCCATTAACACAAGCAACTGGTATCTGCTATTAACATTTGGGAAAGTTTCCATTTAAATAATTACTGAAGAAAAAAATACTTTAAAAACCTTTTAAACTATGTCCCACTAGGTACACAGTGCAACAGCACATACCAGTTTAACTCAGAATTGTATTAATTTTCATTTTTGCTTTTCTCTGTGGTTTCTGCCTTTGATTATTTATTTAAGTATGTTCACAAATTTGCAAGAACACTGAAACTGTTTCAGATTATTACACAACACGCCTGCCATTCATTTTTAACRGTTTTAATTTGTACTTGCTTGTGAAAGATAAAAAGCAACACATTTCAACCTGGAAAATATTGTCAAAGAAGCATTTCACAAAGGATTCCCCATTGCCTCATTCTTTGTGTGTTATTATAAATGGGAGGCTCTTCTGTTCCACAGCAAGGAGCTGTCTGGCAAGCAAGGTTAATTTCAAAAGCAATAAAAAGCATGGATAGTAAGAAAAATGACTGAATAGTTCATCATGTCCTTCCTGCTTCTAATGAAAGATCGTTCGATACAGCATACTTTGCATTACTTTGCTTAGTTGGGCTTTAAATGACTCACAGGATATGATACTCTTTAGTTACTTGATGAGATTAGCACATTCTTGTATAGAATATGTTATTACAACCTCTTGTGTGTGTTTTTTTCCTAGGAGAATTCCTTTATTCTCTGCTATATTTTCTTGCCTTGCATGAAGTACTTCCCAATGGAAGGGGCTCTGCATCCTTGTCACTGTCATGACATAAGAGGAATTTACATCCCTGATCTGTCTGAGAGGGGCTAGTCCTTAAGAGGCTCTGTTGGATTTAGCTAGAGCCCATTAGGAATTTTAAGGCCTCCTTTTGCATCAGGCTCAGGTAAAGTAGAGCCTGGGGAAAGAAAGCGAAGGAGGAAGCTGGTCCCTGTCTTCCCTCCCATTAGCATGGGACAATACATTGGTCCCTGGATTCCTTGCAGCTTATTGGGGTGGCTCTGAGTTCCGTTAAATATTCTAGAAGTTGCATCATTTCTGCCTCAGAGTACATCCCTGACCTCTTTGTTCCTGACTTGGCATGTTCTACGTCTTGCAGCTTATTCTTCTAGTTTAATAGCTTTTAGACTCCAGGTTACTGACTTACTTTTTCATTTCTTTTTATGGTGGAAGTCCTTAGAAACCAATACAAATAGACAAATGGAACAACACACTGCAAGCCTGTACATTAACCACCTGCCATGCTTTGCCTTTGCTGTTCTATTCCAAAAATCTGTTCTTCTGAAAAGACACACTTTGGATGATTCCTCTGATAGTTCACGTTTTGTTTTAAGTTATTTCATCCCCTTTTTCATTTCCTCTGTGGGAATTATTTATTTATTTATTTATTTATTTATTTATTTATTTATTTATTTATTTATTTTTAAATAATCTGTTCTCTGCCACTGTTTGTAAACAAAAATGTACAAAACTTTTTTATTATTTTTCCCTCTGCTTCAGGATTTCAGGATTGGATTATGTCCTGAAGTTATTAACCATAGATTAGAGTAATAATTTGTCTCTTAATTTAGGGAAATGTTCTATGTAGTGATATAATGAAATGAAAAGAGTGACAGCCAGAATAAACTTAGTGTAGTCTTTTTGATTCCTCTGCACTGAATGTGATTACAGGGATTTCATGAACATTCTTTGTTTGAACAAAATGTTCTGTGGACCRACTTTCATAAGTGTGGATTCTAAAAAAGGAAATCACCACATTCGACTGTTGACAGATATTCATAGGTCTCAAAAAAATGAGAATAACAGTTCAATGTGAATTGTGATTAAAGCTCCTCTAGATCCCAAAAAGGTTTTCGGCTAACTTCATTTCTATATTCAGATATGAAGTAGATTGAATATGGTCTGATATTTCATGCCAAGTAGTACATGCTGATCTTCTTGTGACATTACCACAGAGTGGTATAATTTGCCACTTTAACTGGTCTGTTTCCTTTATACCAGGATCACTGTTCCTGCTAAGGCTGTCAAGCAGTAAAAGGTGGAAATGAGCTTGGAGAAGAGAAAATATAAGATGCACTTAGTTTTTCATTGCTCATATAAGTAACATTTGAAAAGGCATTTCATGCAGTGAGAACTTCTAAATCAGATGGATTATATTGACCTCTACAAGAAATGGAAAATCAGGACATGAGGATAGGTTTCTTAAGTGTGCAGAAATAAAAAGACCTTTCTCCAACACAGTAACATCATATATATCTTTTCTTGGCAGGTTTGGACACTTGTGATGGCATGAATTCCTTCCAGTACTTTTCTCCAACTATCCTCATCTTATTTCCAAAGTACAGGAAGTCCAGAAGTGCAGGACAGTGCCATCCAGGATTTGTATGTGATTTCAAGGCCTATCACAGGAGCCACCACAGGTGATAAGAGGCTAATCCACCCAGTCTAGTTTATTCATTGCTTTCAACCCCGCTGATTTTATGTTAATGTGAACATTGATTTCAGACTAGRGTGGAGGGCAGCATAAAAATGTAGATGCTGAAAAAAAAAAAAAGAGTGACAAGATGTTGCCCTGTTTTTCAGTACTTTAACATATTACAATCATAAGAAGACRACTAAAGGTCTCTAAGACCATATAAAGTTAATATACTGTGTGTCTGAGAATGTGCCAGTTTAAGCATTTTTTGAACACTAGAAAAACTTGAAAGGTTTGTGCCTTTCACCCCCGCCTTGTACAAACCAAAGGGCAAGTRCTCAAATGATTGGAAATGATTAGATGCTTGTCAGGCTGCTCCAGTTCTTTAGTTCGAACACGTGCAAAGCAACAGTCTGATACCATTAAATGAAAGMTTTATTCTGGAGGGAAAAACCTCTGAATTAAAATATACTTATCCACACCTGTAAAAAATTATCTTTTCTTTCCAAACGGAACTACTTCTAAAACTCTTGTGTAAAACCCTTTGTCAGTTGCTCTTTTGTGCCAGGGGGAAGATAGAGATAAGACGGTCTCTTGTAGGGGGAGCAAAGAAAATTAGCTGCATAGCTGAAGCTGTAACAGAGAGCGGCCTGAGCACTGAGGCCCTGGGTCAGAATCAAGATTAACACAGTGACTCTCACACCTTTTGGAGTGAGAACGAATTTACAGTCAAGAAAGGCCAAGTAAGAGCTGTCTGGAGTGAAGGGAAGAGCCGGGAGCCTCCCCTGGGCTGTGAGCAGCTCAAGGGCTACGAGCTCCTTGGGCAAGACAGTAGTGAGAATTGAGGGCATTTAGGATGTGTTAGCAGAGATCATGTTTAAACTTTAAATTCTGTTTTCTGCCAAGTGGAATTTCTTAYGTCTGCTGAAAAGCTATGGTTTTCAGTATCCCCAAATTTTGCCTGCCCAGCAGTACCATTATGGGAATGGGAGTGAACCTCAAGCTTTTATGAGTGCTAAAGCAATTAAGGACACTCTGCTCTGCATCATGGAGTGGTGTTTCATAACAAAACCCATTCTCAGGCTCGTAGGAACATTTGGCACAGGTTCCCTCTTTCTAACTCTTCCCTCTTCTATTTACAACTAAGTTGTGATCAAAATCAAAGTTAATTCAGTAATGTTTAAAATATTTTTTCCAGAACTAATTAAAATTAATGGACATTTCCTCTCGATTTCAGTAATCCTCTATAGTTATTCATGTGGAGATTTGTTTTATCARCAGCTAAGATTAAAGGGGCAGATAACAGAAAGTAAATTTGTTTTTTTTTGTGAAGACTCTTGGAGAAGGAGGAGGAGGCCAGTTGGTTACTGCAGAGCATTAGAAGCCATTGCTCTGTACAAGCCCTCTCTGTCTTTTCAAATAAACTTGGGTTGAGCTCGTCTTGGTTTCAGTTCAGGTGTACATAGTTTATAGAAAAGTAGTTCAGCTGTTGATCTTAAGCATATAATGTTTCAGCAAATTTCCCAGAATAGTTATCTGAAGGTGTAAAGGAGTATTTTTCTTTTGACATGCTGAGTTTAGCTGATGAGAATTTCATGGAGATGAGAAGAAAGATGCAGAAAAGCATCTGTCTCTGTCTTCATAGAGACGCCAAAGAGGGAGACTCTGTAAAAGTAACAGTCATAATAATTCATGGTAATTTTCACAATATATGACTTCATAGAAAATTAAAATATTGTAGGAATCCAGAAGTCTTGCATGAAAAGCATGTTTCTTTTCCTCCAAAACTTTTGAAGCAACCAAGTGGAGACTGGAATCTTTGCACTTCAAAGCAGTGAGCCCTTCATTCATCTCTGGATCCTAACAATCTAAAATGCAGTGTAGTTTTGTCCATTTGTTATCTCAAGTTAGTTGAAAGTTAGTAGCATATAATGAATATAGCAGTGTATAGTGTCAAAATTGCAGGGTGGGGGTTGTAGGATATTTTCTAATCTCTCTAGTAAATTTCTTCTTTTCTTTGTCTTCCWTTCTTTTGAGATTTTTTCCTCAGGTGTATGAAGGCATACAAAGGAAAAGTGATGATTACAGCAAGAGAAATTAGAAGAAGATTTCCAGATCTAGGGTCAGTGGTGACATCCCCATAAATCATGGGTAACTCTAACACAGACAGTTTTAAAGAGGTTTAGCTGTCATAAGCATATATACATAGGTAGAACTGTTGCCATCATATTTATCTTCTACTCTATAGCTTATAGAAACCAAACTTCTGTCATCAACAATTATTAATCATCCATTTACCCTGCTGAGATATCTAATAAAGAAAATGCAGAATTTGAATACGAGAAAAAAGGGGCGAAAATGTAATCCAAATTTTTAAAAGTAAAAGGAAGAAAAATATCATGTAACATCTGTTCACCACATGCTCATAAATTACAGTAGGATTTTGAACATTTCTTCTCTCATCTACATGTCACACAGGTTTTATAGTTCATAATTTTATTAAAAACAACATTATTATGTGCCATGCTTACAACGACATGTGATCAGCCCTTCAGCAGCACTGTTGCAAGCTGCTCTTCCACTGAGGGCGACCTGGTGGCAGTTCAGTGTATTGTCTTCATATCAGTTTTTGCCTGCAAGGCTTGTTCTTCATGACAAATCTGAAGAAATTGCCATTCATTTGCATCTCATGAGCCTAGCCCTAAATATGATAACCTCTAACTCTCAGGGAATTAATATTTTGTGCTTAGGCCATCAAAAAATGTTGCTGGAATGTAAGGTCTCCCTGAGAAACACAATGTCTGATTGAGAACACAGCCTTTCCATCATCAGCACATAATAGGACATGTTTTTGTAGCTTGAATGAAAAACTGAGCAAAATGAGCGGTATTCAGTTGGTTCATGTTACAAAATATTTACCTACCACCTAATTGCAAGTGTTAGATAATGTTAGTTAGATGCTTCTGACTACTTAACTGAGACCTGTCAAAACTGAGCATATGAACACACAGGGAATCGGATTTCCTCTTCTTTTTTCTTCCAGTGAAGACTGCCCATCTCTATAAAAGAACCGTATAAAGTCTATGCACTAAATTCTAGKCTTTGAACTAGCTCTGCAAGCCTATAAGGAAAATCTGAGCTTCGTGTCTTGCACATATTTTTTTCCAAGATGTGGAGGAGAGAGATGATTTAGAGACAGAACTAGAAGCAGAAGAGAGAGAGATGAATGTCCAAAGAAAAGAAATTCTGCTTTTATATTATCTCCATTCTTTGCTCCTCTTCCTAAAATTACCCTCTCCACCAACAAAGCAATGACATTTTAAAGAAGAAATAGTGCTTATGTAAGGATTTTTTCCCAGTTTCAAGATGTAAGAAGCAAAAGCAAAACCTTCAGGAAACTCCCTTGCAATAAACAAATTAGAGATTTAAAAGCATTCCAGCAATAAAGCATGCTCAGCACAATAGTAACATTCAGACTCCTTAAGGCCTAAAACTTCAAACTGTAGTTGTGATATATAACTTCAGAGTATTGCTCAAAAAAATCTGGCTTAAAAGCATTGGACATTATGAGAAATGTCCATGGTCTCTGTTTCTCTGGGATCATCATAGATGATGTTTTTGATTTATGGAACAGTACACAATATGTAAATGGCTGTGAAAACTGCTCACAGTATTCCTCCAGTGAAGAGCACATGGATATTATCTTCCTCTGTTTCATTTAGCAAAGTGCTTAAGTACAAGGTTATGGATTGATTTAAGTAGAGGTTCTCTAGAAATTGGTAAGAAATCTTGTTGCGTTTATAAGATCATAGCAAGAAATTGATTTCCAAGTAAATCAAATTACTTTCTTAAACTAAATCCTTATATTTCTCTTCTGAACTCTTGAGACAGCTACCGAATTTTATAAAAGGCTGTTAAATGCAGTGCACAACAGGCAATGCCCTGTTACAGAAAAGACAACTTTTTCCAGCTGAGCTCTTAAAAGAGGTCTAAATCTGCTGAGCAACCTAGCAGACTTCTGCATGCTACGAAGTTACCTACGGAAGTGCCTGGAGCCCACCAGCCAGTGGGGGCAACTCCTCAAATCCAGGTGAAAATAAAAACCATTTTAAGAAGTTTGATGTGGCTTGTTGAAAGTTGCCTGTTTCAAACTGCACAGTAGAACAATTAGTTATTGCAAGGACACATGCACAATTTATTTTTACATAGGAA
The DNA here is from genome assembly GCF_003342845.1 of Nothoprocta perdicaria. NCBI lineage: Eukaryota > Metazoa > Chordata > Aves > Tinamiformes > Tinamidae > Nothoprocta > Nothoprocta perdicaria. The sequence goes on along the minus strand of NW_020454339.1, from coordinate 461,380 downwards.
TTAAGAAAGCTTGTACAATGAGAAGGCCTCAGAAACCCAAGTTTTAGTTTTGAAACGGCATTAAAATTATCAGASCAAACAATCTTTTTTTGTTGATCCTTTTATTTTTCAAAAATATGAAAGATGATGGCTGTGTTCCAGTAAAGAGCAAAGTGAGATAGTAGCAACTATTCCTGTTTAYATAAGAATGTTTTTTTCTCAGCTCTCTATCCTCTCCTCTGTGGTGTTGACATATACATCATGATCCTTTTGCCTTGCAGACCTGATGTCTCCTCATGCTCACCAGTCTCGATTCCAATAGATGTTCTATGTGTCTACAAAAATAAATCAATTCCATTGTTTTTATCCTGGAAAAAAACAGAGGAGAAATCAGCTGTGCAGTCATAGAATCACAAAATGGTTAAGGTTGGAAGGGACCTCAGAGGTCATCTGGTCCAACCYCCCTGCACACGCAGGGTCACCTAGAACACAGGGCACAGGGCTGYGTCCAGGTGGGTTTTGAACATCTCCAAAGAAGGAGCCTCAACCAGGGCAGCCTGTTCCAGGGCTCTGGGCAGCCTGTTCCAGGGCTCTGTCACCCTCACTGTGAGGGTGACACATGAACACAAGAAGCTTCAGAGACATACTTAATCTGGTCTGATCTAAAGCTTATTAAACTTAGAGAAACCCTACTGGGCTCCTATTGGCTTCCTTTCTGGACAATGATTTGTAAAGTAGCTTGCCTCCATGAGTATTTCATATTTCTTAGTTTTATTTCTTTTAATTTTTTGTTTATTGATGTGGAGGTATTTGTTATATTAATCTTCAGTGATTTTTTTCTTTTAAAATTTTTATGTTAGGCATTTGGGGAAATTTGCTTTAAACTGGAATTATTACTCAATAAAAACACTTTCCTCAAGGTGAAAAAGGATCTGAAACCCTTGCAAGATTTTAGTTCATATTAAATCATAGAGTGAGTGGACAATAAAAAATGTCCCCAAAATTCAACTTTGCCAAAATGTTGACATTTGGAAAAGCATTAACATGCTTTTCCTCATGAGGAAGCTGCTTCTTATGTAATGTCAGTGACCAAACCTGCAGTTACTGAGGAGGCACAGAGAATATGTAAGCTCTTGACACAGATAAATTCTCTTCCGAGGAAGGTGAAATGCAGCACACATGAGACCATCTATAGGATAGGAGCTGTGTGCTCAGGGATTTGATTTCAAATAGGAAACAGAAGTTAAGTGTACGGGAGATAAACCGGGATGGGGAAATCCTGCATTCCTGGATGGAAGTTTTCTTCAGCTTTAGCTCCAGCTGTGAGCAGCAATTTGCTTTTTGTTTGATTTTTGCAGTTGATGACTGACCATGGACCAGACAGTCCCTGCTGCTGATGGATGCTACAGCCCTCCTGACAACATAAGCAGAGCACTGATTTGTCATCCGGGAGAAAGTATCAACAGCTGAACCCCTAGCTTTTGGTTTCTTGGTCTTGAGAGCTGTGACTGCATCTTGCTTGGATTAAGATACCTGTGGTGGAAAATCTCAAACAGAACACGCATGTAGGATATATTCACTATAATTGTTGCTTATATATAATTATATATACMATTATATACACAATTATATGCAGTGTGAGCTGACTGTAAAATGGAGTCCTAAATATCTTTTAAAATATTGTCCAAGTCAGGTATCCGATAAATTCGTTCCTACATGGTTTATACTTCATAGTATAACTTGCTTTTGTTCAAAAACATTAAATGTTTTGTGGGCTGCAATTACAACCCAGCCATCAGAACCTGCCATCGCCTGGGTCATGCTAGACAGGCAAGCTTATGTAGGGGATTAAAAGATTATGGATGTAATCAGAAGTGGCTAGATAAAAAAAAAAAATAGAGTGAGTGCAGTGTTTAGTGCACTCCTTTAAAGGGATAAAATGTTTCTGTGGTACCAGTGAAATGAAAGTGAGGATCAGATTAAAACCTGCATGCTGAGATCCTAAGAAAAATGTACAAAGAAATCAATGTTTCATTGCACCTATGTAAAATGAGAAAGTGAGATTGTATTGAGATCACAGTTCCACAATGGTGCAGAATCCAAAGATCCATTGAACTCCTAATCAAAGTTAGAGTTTTACTTTTCCAASAGGAGAAAACAGCATTTTGATGTTTTGAATTACATTTTCCCATTTGAATTACAAACAGGAAAAAGGAATTTCCCAGAAGAAATAAAAATGAAAATTATCTGTCTTTCTAACATCTCTCATGAAAAGAAAGGAATTCAAGCCTGTATTGTTTTGGGGAAAAAAAAAATGTGAAGATGAGATTTCCCTCATTTTATTTCTTAATATTGCTCTGTTTTATGCTGTCATACTATGTTACAATATTTCACAACAAGTAAGAGAGAATAACATGCATTTATATAAATTCATATTTTAGCTAAATGAATTTTTAGGTAAGAAAAAAGTGAAACAGATGGTTATCTTTCCTAGTACTGTGTTCAATAGTGTTTCCTAGTACTGTGTTCGAATAAGCTTATTTATTCTTAATTTACCATGGAACTGAGTAGAAGTTTCTCAAATACATTTCTATGAAAATGTTGGATTTTGTGACATTGAAATATTGCCTTTCAATTTTATTTTGATGAAAACTCTGTATGGAAAGCCGTCTAAAATTTAATGTAAAGTTAAAAATACTGTTTTTGTGTTTTATTTTAGTTTTCATTTTTGTATTATTTTTAGTTTTGCTTTATTGAGGTATAGTAATTGTAACTGTAATGTGTATTATGTACATGTAATATTTGTCTGGTTATTTCATAGTCAAAAAAACAGATGTTTTGATTTAGAAGAGACATTTCAATTAATGTTGTATGTTAGCTTAGCAATGATATCTCTAAAGATCTTGACTATATAAAGAAAATCTACCAGTATTAACAAGGCATAATATAATAATGTAAAAGAAAATACCAAATATAATACCATTAAACAGTATTTTGAAAGCCTCTAAGTGACAGATTTCTGGAATGAGAGCAATTGATTTTGAAATACTGTTTTTGTGAGGTTTTTGTACCGTTGAATTTTCCCAGATATGGCAGTTTCAACAAAACAGTATTTAGCTCCATGTCATTATTTAATAGCCAAACGTTCTTTGTGAAATCTTAAATAGGATTTGAAAAATTCCCTTCTTTCTTTTTCTGTACAGCACTAACAAATTTGACAATTCCTGTAAGAGTTTTGTCTTTGCTAGAATTCAGCACATGTCAGTAGAGTGAAAACATTTTCGCAGAACACAACATCTCTGGGAAATGTAAAATGCCCGAATAAAACAATAGCCAAATATTGAAGAAGTTTCATCGAGGACTCTAGCTGACTTTATTGTCTATTGCATTTTCCAGATCTTCCACTGATTTTACCAAGATTAAGTTTATAGTTTATAGTAATAGAGTGTATCAATAAGTGATGTACTGAAGATGCATTCCAGTTAAGGTAATTAGGCAAATATTCAGAAGGACGGTTATTGGTGATGTGTGTGGGGAAAAAAAAAAAAAAAAGGTATCAGCCCAGTGGAAACACTGCCTGTGACAGATAAGGTGAATGTTGCACAGGAATGGTTACTGTCAGATCTTTGTCATGGGAGAGTTTAGCCTTGTAAAAACTCCTTGCAAAACAATGGTAACACACATCAGAGGAGTTAAAGGAATTCCTTGAAGAAGGGAGACATGGCAAAAGACTATGATGAGCTACGGCTGGATGGTCAGCACTGAAATCCCTGTAAAGACCAGATTTCTGAGGGGGAAATTTTTCTCTTGCTTTTTGCAAAGAAAGGCCTAAGGAGTTGAATGTGTAAAACCTTGGTAGAAAATACTGGACTGTCACAAGCATAGAAAACAAGCTGTAACCTTGTTATGACTTTTGCCTACTTTTTAAGAGAGTTTTTCTAGGTTTGCTCTGAGGATTATCTAAGGATTAATAAACTAAGGAACAGAAAATAAACTGAGGTAGAATAGAAAAGATTCTTTCTAGAAGAGAAAGAAAAAGAAAAGGCCAAGCCTAACATTGCAGAGTAGGATTTTTTTTTTCCTCATTGATATTTAAAGATGGATACTCAAAGTTTTGTTCCAAACTTTGACTTTCTGGCAAACAACCATGTCAAGGAAGGAAAGATATATGTGATAATAAGGCACAAGTAAAACTGCAAGTATCTGATGCATAAAAAGATTCTAAATTTTGAGTTCTATTCAGCCAGTCTGGTTTTATTGCAATATGTTTTTCTGGTTCAGTTGGTTAAGAAGAAAGCATATATTAAATATGATGACCATGAATATGCCCAAATTTTAATAGTTGAGCTAGAGAAGTATATAATATTCTAGCATTATTTTAAACAGCTTAACCAGGGCTGGAATAAACTTCCTGCAAACTTTTGAATGAATTAATGTGCTTGCAAATTACTGAGGCCCATTGCCCACTTTAGAAAGGTTATGTCATCTAGCAAAGACTAAAAATAAAACTTGTTGGCTTACGCCATCACATGTTCAGTTTAATCACTCCAAAGAAAGCTATATGGAGCTTTCCAGAGCATTTCCCAAATGGACTCTAATACATCCTTAAGAGAGAGCTCTGGCGGTTATTTTGTCACATCCAGATTGTTTTTCATTGGGAAAAACATATAGTAGAACAAATGGACAAATTTTTACTAATTTAATTTCATTCCATCTCATGCAGCTCCGAGTTCATGGTCCAATGCACCTGGGACATTTAGTGCACCATGGAATTCCTGGCAGCAGGGGCACATTTGAGAGTTTTGTATCCAAGCGCTGGGTCCTTCTGGAGTGGCTTGGCTTGGGGCAAGCACTCACACATCCTTCACAGCTCCATTCATATCCCAGCTTGTGGATTCACATGGCATTTGCTTGATGCTTTGTGTTTTTTCTCGTTTCACAACTATCACTGCTGTCCAGGCTGGGTTTAATTTGAGAGAGATTGGAAGAAAGTACCTTGGGAGGGACTGTGTGAGGAGAAGATGCATAAACCTTTCTTTCAGAGCAAACGTTGTTCTTTTTGCAAATGTGGAACACATTTGGTCTGGCATCCCCTCTGATTTGTTTACTGCCTTTGTGTCCCACATTTGCAGAGGTTTCCAAGCACAGATATTTCTCTCATCTGCTCTGGCTCTGTGCTCTGTGCACAGAGGGAGCGGGGTGAGTGGGTGGGTGGGTGGGTGGAGGACACATCCGTGGTGGTTGGGTGGGCCGCGGAGGGGAACACTGTGAACTTTCCAAGGAACCTGGATCGTACTTGCAGCCTTGCCTGCGGCTCAGGTGCAGAAATTATGGGATTTACCTGGAAATAGCTCGGGCATACCTATTATGGAATTTGTTTGGAAATGGCAGTAGGCAGCGTCAGCTGTAAATCCTTACCTTGCTTGTACACAGCTCTTTACAAGTTCAGTCTATCTATGTGGAATACAATACAGCTGTTATGAATTATTCGGCCCGTATGCTTTGACAAATATGCAATGTGGATCATTTGCAAACATAATTTCTGTTCTAAAAACCAGTGGCTCCTACAGCGGCTTCAAATGAGTCAGGTACCTTTAAACTAGGCAAGAACTTCACAGAGGGAGAAATTGTGACCTTAATTGTATTACATAAACATAATACATAAATACATAAATAATACTGTGTTTCAGAAAACTATTTGTCCCTTAAGTTCTAGAAATAATATTACCAGACTCCCATACAGCTGTTTTCCCCAGTATGATGGAATGTATCTCAATTCAATCAAACTGAGATAAGGAACAAAATCACTCTCTCAGCCTGAACTATTTCCAGTCGGGACCCTCTCCCTACAGTTTTCTTGCTCATCGTCCTCTCAGTTGCATTTTACCCCTGGGGAAATTCCAGTTGGGGAACTTACTATTAGCTCTAGCACCTTTGCCATGTGGCATATCTGCCAAAGGGTTGGAGATTTAAAGAGTAGCTTTTACTGTAATGTTTTTTTTCTGCACACACCCGGAGACTCCATGTATAGATCTTGTCACACTATAGACTTTCAAAAAATATATGGACATCACTTAACAGCCTATGTAATGGTCAAAAGAAGACATTTTTCCCCAGAAGCAGTTGCCTAGCATGCATCATTTTTAGCAGCATGTGAAAATAAACTTCTTGTAATTGATTTAATAATTTTCAAATAAAAAAATTATGATAGCTGTGGACAGCTATAAATAACAGAAATGAAACACATTATTTGCACTGTGCCTTCACATGCACTTGTTTAGCTCTTTTTGCTGTTAAGTTGAAACATCTGTTTCTATGGAAGTGGAGCATTCCATGCAGCAAACACAGTACTGGAAGTGACCCACATATTAAATGACAACATTTGACAAATTCTAGCAGTTGATTACTGGGGAGGAGTAGACTGTGGCTATAATCAGAGTAAACCAAAAAAATGTGTACCTTTATAAACCTAGAATTTAAATGAAACATCTGTAGCAGATCATGTCTGTAGAACAGCACTGTAGCCAACAGGCAGAGCGTATGATAATGGGGTGTTTTTAACAATCCCTATTCCCATCACCATCCTCCAAATCAGATCCAGACTCTGCCCACTGGCATGGATTCTGTTGGAAACTGATTGGGATGGTTTCAGGCTACAGTCAATGTGTCACTTTAGACACATATACGCATGAAAAGTCAGTGATTCCAGTACCCAGGGAGATTATAAGCACAGGTGGAAGCTCAGGAAGCTTGGGTGATGTGTAGGTGTGGAGATCCTAACTGGAGGACCCTTGTGCACTAGGGAATCTGTGATCCATGTAAGAACTGAGATGAGCAAAGGCTGCACCTACAGCTTGTTCTTCAGGCCTGGGCTGTGTCCACTTGTCCTTTGGCCACTGGATAAGCTTAATTGGCTGATGGTAGCAAAGGAGTCCATAGGCAGATCCCACTTGGTTCCAATGATTACCTCACCTGCCCAGGCTTGTCTTGATCTGAAATAAAAGCTGCACTTTCTCTTCTGTTGGACAGATAGAAGAGAACAACTCTTTTCATCATTTCTAAGAAAATCCTATTAGAGCTCTAAGGACAAAAACACCAGTGAATGTCTCCATGGACAGCACCACCTGCCTAGCTGAGCTCTGCTTGATGCTGCACAGCTAAGGGATCCCAGCATGAGGAGTATAAGCTCATCTACCCTCTTTCTCCTTCTGTGTTAGCTCCATGGTGGCATTTTAAGCAACTCCTTACAGACTCTGAACTCCTTWCCTACTGGGATGATAACTAGTGCCAGCTCCAGTGTCCTCCAYGGCTGTACTGCAACAGCCTACAGCAGTTTTCAGGTATATTTTAACTGAGATTTACCCCCCCAAAAAAAGGTCAATGTGATGCAAAGACTATGAAATCTTATCCTTAAGGAAACCTGATTTTGCAGCAAGAAAGTGAATATAAGATCACCRGAAGCAGGTAAGCTGGTTGCAAATTGAGAGTGCTTACTCTGGATAGGTAAACCAGTTTGGCAGGTCACTTATAGGTAATCCTTTGGRTTTGTGAAACTGGTATACAAAAGTCACATAAGTTTCTCTGAGTGATTCCTGTTGTTAGAATAGATACCAGTCAAATGACAAATATTTTAGTTAACCTCTTTATGTAAATTCTTAAACTGATGTTGTGTAGTAGTATCTGAGCACATAAATATTCTTGTTACAGCTTCTGTGGAATATTTTCTGAGTCAACTTTAAAAACACTCACACTTTTGTATTAGATGTACATAGTTACTACAGTCTTTCAAAAACAGAAAAGAGTCCATAATCTATCCTCTCAATAAATTGTCAGTTTGCTTTAGGCATCCTCCAATAAAAAATTACCAAAAAGCAGGGAAGATTGTCCAGAATAACTTGATCATGAGGAGTGATACTCAAGGAAAACAGAAATATTGAAATACTTCTTGAGTAGTCTTCATGAAACAAGTTAATTCACACAATGAGAGTTCACACTCTGAACAGCTAGATGAGAGCCTTTTGGCAGGAGTAAAAGACCAGGTGCTATTAACAGGGAACAAAAAACAAGTTGTGGTCTCTAAATTTACATTTATTGGCTAACAGAACATACCTAAAATACTGTAATGTTCAAATTGTTTCATTACTTGGAGCTAACCTGGAAAACTTTGAAATTCCTTACAGTGGGCAGAATGTCAATGAGAAGTTTTATTTAACTTGGTTTCCTGTTTAAGAAAAATGGACAAGTTTTTAAGTCAAATTTCAAATTGTACAGTGAGAAGTAAGGAAAATTTTTTTATTTGAAATATTATGTTGATTGAYTTTAGTGATCCAGTGCTTTACATTTTACATTCTATTTAAGTTTGCAAATAATTTGTGAGCTGATTAATTACTTAGAGTACAATTAGAGTAGAAATTGTGAGGAGTACATTACCGAATTCAGGAATAGTAATAGGAAAGTAGAGAATCAGTGCAACCAGTGTGCTTAARCATAAAAGAAATCGTTTTGAGACAAAGTGGGAAGAAAAATGTTACAGCTAAGAAGACTTAGAAATACAGGATCATCTTTGGTCTTATATCTTATTAAACTTTTCTTATAGATTTATAAATGTTACTGTCACAAGGGACTATTAGATCATCTGGCCTGACTTGATCTTGTATAAAAATAATGTCTAGAGACTCCTCTGAGAGAGCTCTTCCTCATTTTTTTTGATACTATGTAACGAATAAACTACAGTGAAATTATACAAAATGAAATGCTTTGCATATAGATCTTTAATTTTATAATTCTCACAATACTTTCATTGAACAGTCTTTTTTATGATGTTTATTTCAAAATCTAATGAAAATTTCAATTTGCAGTATTTACCTAAGTTTCTATTCAAGTTGTTTGCTTTTGGTGTCATAGCATCTGGTACATCTGCTTAAAAATGTCACAGAACCACATAATCAGGACTATCTACATTTTTCTTATTATATGGTCTCTTTCAATGTCAGGCAGTCAGTATATGTTTCAGTATATARTTCTGTGAGTCATTTATAATGGCACAGATGTACTGTTCCATGAAGTTGAAAAGTGTCTATGAACCTGCCAACATCAGTGTCTAGTTTCTTAAGACAAACCTTTTGGTTTGGAGTATCTTTACAACGGTTGTATGTTTGACTAATGAAAGTTGTCAGCTTAATCTGCCTAGTCAAATATCCTACCAACTAAGAATCCTACTTATACATGGAAGAGTGTTAGTAATTGATGAAATCAGTCCAATATTGCTATATAGAGACGGAATTTTGGAGAATATTTTTATACCGCAACATGAAGTTTGCAAAGTTATATGCTGTGCATCGTTACTCATGATCAGATGAACTTTATATATAGTACATTATAACTAAATTAACTGGAACTCATATCTTAGAGAAGTTAATAGCCCTAATAGCCCAGATAAAATTTGGAGGTAACTTTCTTGAAATACATTAAGCAGATAGAGTTCTTCTATCAACACTCCCAGACTTGACATCATAGCTTTTAGAGAGGTCTGGTGTCAAAGTCACTTCAACAGGGAAATTTTGTGTTTTGTAACATCAATGAKTATGACTGCATTCTGCAGCTCTACTGCGTCTTTCTTCTAGTATCATGTACCATAGTTTAATTTTATTTTGCTGTTTGAGTATCATGTGGAATCCTGTCTGTATGGCACGACAGTTGAGAGTCTGGCACACAGTCTCAACAGCTGTTTTGAGGAGAAGACTATGATGCRTGCTACATCTGGAGGTGCTGATGTTTGAGTGCAAACAGTGGAAAAGTCCATTTTCTCTCCAGGGATGACTGGGATAGATTTACAATATCTAAGCTCTCGTACAGGAAGGGGACTCCATAAGGATCTATTCATGTAGATGTCTTTGGAAAAATCAAAGCCAAAGACTCTATGGCATATTTTATGATACTACAAAATAAGTKAAATAAAAACAAGCTAAATTTTCAGTTAGGGGACTCACAGACATTGCCTAAATCATCCTGAAAAGGGAGTCAGGATGTAGGCTTGTTCTCTCTGATTTTTTCCTGATTTTTAAAATATGTTTTTATTTACTAGATGTATTGCATTGGAAAGCTGGGTCTGAAATTCAAAGCAGACTTTATAGGCAACTGGCGAATTGCTAAAACTGTACTACTACCAGTTTCAAGAAATTCAGACCTAATTAATTAAGAGGAAGTTCATATGAAAGAAGGGGAGTCAGAGGGAAAGGGTTTGACTATATGTTTTCTTAAGCTCGGTCTGTTGACATATTTATTCTGGGAGGATGATGTTCCTTATTAATGATTACATGACCTTCCCAGTCAAAACTTCTTAGTTCACACATTTGTGTCACATAAAAATAATACATTATTATAGTTACAAGAAATCTCCATTTTTATGGGCTTCTAATTCTTTATAAAGAAATGCCATATAAAGAAACGATTTTGCTTACTTTAAAAGTAGAATATAAATTCAGCTCATACACTTGCATAATTGAAAAAAAACAAAGATGGACAAGTTCTACTACCCACTATAATATTCAACCCATGATGCAGATTGGAACAGTAGGCATTCCTTTGGCAACACTTTTTTTTTCAAAATTACTACTTTCCAAATATTTCAAATTTCTTGTTATCAGGCCAGATATGCTCCTTCAATAATATATTTTGGGTATTTTATAATAAGAAGGTGACAGGTTTGGCTGAGAAGTGACTGCTTTGGAAATTAGCATTTTCTTGATTTTCACTTAGACTTCACAAATGTTTTCATGTGTCTGGCTTTTAGACAGATTTTTTACTCCCTCCAGTGAACCRAACCCAACAAATACCTCAAGGGAGGGAATGAGGAGGATGGGGCAGCCTCTTTTCATGGGTGACCACTGTTAGAACTAGAGGAAATGGCCACAAACTGAAACCCCCAAAGTTCCATAGGAACTTAAGGAAAGGTTTCTTGGCAGTGAGGATGACAGAGCCCTGGAACAGGCTGCCCAGAGAGGTTGTGGAGTCTCCTTCTCTGGAGATGTTCAAAACCTGCTTGGACGCAGCCCTGTGCCATGTGCTCTAGGTGTTCCTTATGAAGCAGGGGGGATTGGACTAGATGACCTCTAGAAGTCCCTTCCAGCCTTAAGGATTCTATGATTCTGTGAAGTACTGAGTACAGCTGTGAAACAAGTGTACATGGTTCAGGCCTACTTCTTCATCTTTCCATGTTAAAAGGGGAATATAAATTTTCTAGAGAGAAGTTTCTCTGTTCATTACTCATCAAATGTTTGTCCAAGCACTGATCAAGTTCTCTTGGTCATTCTTATTGCTGGTATATAATGCTACCTATTGTTGTAATATCTTTAAAAACTATGCAAATGGTTTTGTTGCAGGTGGTATTTTAAAACCTGACTTGAAATTGCCAGCTGTGGCTCTGTGTGATACAAACTTGAACTAATGAGGGTGGATTTGATTGGCTACATCTTTTATTATTGTTACTCTATTTCCATCTTTAATTTAAGAAAGTTAAAAACTGAAGAAGCCTCAGGTGCATCTCAGGAGCAGCTGAGCTCTCTTGTGTCCTCTCTTCACCACCCTTGATGGCTGTGGTGCATCCTGTGACAGCTCCTTGGCCTCACTGCATCTCCTCAGCCAGGGCCAGTGGAGCATGGACCAGCTTCCACAAAATGCCCTGCTGGAGAAAGCTCCAGAGAGCTCAGGGACCTCTTGCTGCACTGTGGTGATTCTCAAAAAAAAACTTAAAAATCAGGTGTCATATTTTGCTTAGAAAGGAAGCTTCAGGACTCGCTGAAACACTTGAGTCACACATCTGCCAGCATCTAAATTCTTCTCAGTGAAATAACATCCCCAATAGAGCTCTTCCTTTCACACTAGCAGGCTACACCACCATCATGCTCCCTGCATAAGTCCTGTGCTGGTGGAAGAAGAACTCACAGAGCAGTGGTGGTTCGCAAGGCCTAGATGGATCTTTGTAGAGTCCCAGGAAGGATTTGGAGTTTGCTCTGGCCCTCATACATCTGGAGATGTATGAGCAGGCAGGGTGTAAAAATTCACCAGCTCCCTGAGGAAGGAGAGASGGGAGTTAGAGGAAGACTGACTCATCTGTCTCTTACCCAATATACCTGTGGTCAGAGTGAAGCAGAGTGAAGCTTCACAACTTCTGGAAAGCAACTGTGGAACATTTGATAAAATCAACTGTGAATCTTCTTACTTTGGATACACTTAGACACCCTGGTGATGATTCCTATAGAAAATGCAAGGCAACTGTCATTCTTAAAAAAGTGGTTTCTACCAAATGCTTCATTCTGTGGCTGCATCGAGTCATATTCTTGTTCAAGCATAGCCTTGTGTCCTCTGTTCACTTCCAGTTTCAAGATCATGTTCTCATTTGATGCCAGTAGCATTGTTGCAGGGAATAAGATGGTCACCAAAATATACTTCCTACCTTGTCTTATTTCAAAAAGTTCAGTAGAGCCTTATTTCAAAAAGTTCAGTAGCCTAGGACAACCTCACAGCACTAGAACTTATTTTTTTCTGAAACTCTTATAATACATAGAAGTACAAAATATGAGCATTCCTATTTTCTGTGTGAAATTCTATCCAAATCATTCCAGTACAGAGAAATGTGCAATGTCAACAGAAAGACTTTCTCCATTTGAAGTAAATATTAGCATTGCTGCTCGTGTGTTCACTTTCCCCAGGCAACCTGCATAATCAGATGGTCTTAATTGAATTCTGACACTCACACTGATCAATCCATATTAAATAAATAGCAACAGAATTTTAGTTTAGTTGTGGAAAAATTACATATTTAAGAGGTTTGGGTATCAGCCACAGAGTGATTTTGCATTAAGTGAAAGCTGATGTTAGAATAAAAACGACCTAAGAAAATCTCAAAGCTACTCAGTCAGCTTCATTTTATGTTGCATGCTTGAAAAGAGAAGCCTTGTTCATCATAAATAAGATGCTCTTTCTTAAATAAGTCCTGTATATTCCTGATATATCATTGTTTTGCTTCTTATTTTCATAAATATCAGGCAAAATTCAAAATTATTATTTTCTAACTATGAAATGTCCAATTTTTTTTGCTTTCTTCCATCTTAATTTCAAAACATTAAGGAGTAATTCAGATTTTTGGAAGCTAGTGGAGTTATTTGAAGAACTCATGGCTAAATGATAGTTGGTGGTCTGGAGCTTACTCATCACCCAGATGTTACATGGCTCTCAACTTCTGTGGTTGAATATGGATATTTTATTTTTTATACTGAACACTAAATCACTATTACATATTATTCAGAGAATAACTGAAAACTGTTAGCTACATCATGATATAATAATATGATGAAAGCTTGAATTATAATTTCTTTGACATTTAAAATATCATTGGGTACATTTTAATTTATACATTATGCATTTATAAACATATACACTCATTTGTGGCAACCAGAAGGTCTCAAAACCTTGGCTATCCATCATGGATATATACATGAACCTTCTGCTTCTCCCCAGGAAAGTAAGTCAATCTTTTGTCTTTTGTCTTTTGTCATTTACCATCAGTGGTCTCTTCCCGTGTTTTCATAGAATCATAGAATGTTTAAGGTTGGAAGGGACCTCAGAGGTCATCGAGTCCAACCCCCCTGCACACGCAGGGTCACCTAGAGCACGTGGCACAGGRCTGCGTCCAAGCAGGTTTTAAAGGTCTCCAAAGAAGGAGACTCCACAACCTCTCTGGGCAGCCTGTGTTTTGTTTGTTTGTTTGTTTGTTTTAAGCTTAGAGCTATATTTTTAATTCATCTTAGTCTTGTGTTACCTAAGTTTATCAAAATGGAGCACCCACACGAGTTGAAATTCTCAGATATGAATTATATCAATTCAGAAACCCAGAGGGCCTCCACTGTCTGACTCATGTATATTTCACTCCTGGACACTTCCTTCTGATAAAAAAAGTAAAGAAAAAGGAAACTAAAATCTTTTGCACACTCTGCCAGTCTCTGCCATGCCATTAATCTATCTCTCTGTCCATCAATAATCTTTCTCTTTCTCAGGTGCAGTTTGCAGGAGTAGGATGAGATCAACCAGGTACAGACTCTAGATAGCCACATTTACACAGACGCACACACCAAAATCAATGGAGAAGATTGGTCAGATTTGATGCTCCAGAGATAGTACCATTCACCTGGCTCTAAAATTCCAAACTCTCTAATCCATGGTAGTTAATGACTTCTCTCCCTTTTAACCTGTACTGTCCTCAAGCCAACATCTCTCGACTATTCACTACAGCTTCCAGGGGCCCAGTTGCCATTTCTGCCACTGAGTCAGAGGTATCAGACTGTGTGACACTTGAGCGAGTAAATATACGCCTTGCTTGATATAGTTACATCTGTGTCATGAAAATTAATGAAGAAATATCTCTGGATCATTTACTTACTCATTTAAATATCCAAAAGATTCTGTGTCATTTTCCCTAGTTACAAAKGATAAATCAGCTTTTCAGAAATACTCAGACCACTCTTTGGCTCTGATTTTAGCAAAGACATCTGTATGGATAGGCCCTTACAGAGAATCCTTTTTGAATGAGAGGTTTAAATACCGTAAATACTTCCCAGCCATCCCCAAAAGAAACTGTACTTTTCCGCTGTGTGTACTCCAGGAGCAGCATCACCAGATGCAGCACGCAGCATATCCTTCATTTCAAAACAGCTGTCAGCAGCGTGTGCCACAGCCTCAGTTGCCCTGGCATTCAAGCAATATTTATGAGACGTACAAGTGGCAACCTCAAATTAAAGGACTAACGGCACCCAGTCCTAACCCATTAGAAATAACTAATGGATTAAAGGAAGCATACTTGGAAACATCTCAGTGATGCTCTTTTCTATCCACTGCCTCAAACTGAATTACTTATTTCTAAGCCTGTCCCAACAAATATCTGTCCTCACATTTTTTCTCCATTTTCTTTCTACATTTTTTGCCAATTATATACTCCTACACATACATAATCTAGTGTCAGATTATGCCTATTCCTTCTATTTATGCTGCAGAAATTGTATCCAAGGTAGGATTATTTCTTCACTAATCTACTAGCAAGTTGCCATTAACCTTACCTAGCCTGCTTGTTATGTGTTTAGAGGAACATATTTACCATCTAAGACATCAAGTTCCAAAATAGCTTTGCAGGAAAAGCAGAGCAAAAAAGCAGTCAGTTGTAATGCAGATTTTGTATGCTGCTGGACAGGACTTACATCCAACAACAGAAGCAAGCATKGGTTCTGGAAGCCTCTTTAAGGCATCTTTGGCATGTGCCAGCATTACACCTCAGTGTAGTTACCTAGGGGAGAATATGTCTTCACAGCAGAGTTTATGCCTGTTAAGCCTCTGTGTTGGTTTGTCTAAGACAGAGCTGATCAGCCAGACTTACTAGCAAGAATCTCTACTGCAGAGCTGTACTTACATCGTGTCATACCTGCATATGAATATACATATRCAGATAATGTATATGTGAGCCTAGGTAGGCACTAGGATGCCTTTCTAAATATCATTAGAATCTTGCATTATGTCACTTGAAAATTGTTTGGTAGCCTCTGGTTTTGGAAACATCAACAAAAGCCTGGTGGTGACAATGCTGGGGTTTAAAACTCTCCAGAGAGCAGCAATTCTGCGATAATAGTCCTCCTYCTTTGAATTTCTTATGTGCTGTGAGTAGTCGGCTTTCAGCCTGCTGTCCCTTTCCCCATCATGTCTCTTTCTGTGCCAGATGGAAGCCAGTCTGCCAGTCCATCCTTCATCAGTTCCCAGTTACCTTGGCAAGTAACTCAGGAGCAGCATGCTGTCTCAAAGAGGCCCAGTGGCTGCCTTCTCCTGGTTAGGCTTCAAGACCCTGCCAAAGAATTCAGAGAACATCTTGGTTTGCAGCCACAGAAATAGATGCAAAAATTATTCTGCATCACATCCTGGAGCAGATATTTCTCATCTACAAAGACATGGCATAACCTATCTCACATCTCCCCTTTCTTAAACCCTGTTGGCTCTTCATACTATAGTTGCCATGCCCTGTAAAGTATATRCCGTTATACACATTTTATTGTACTTTGATTAGGCTGGATGATCTGTGAAGCAGTGAGTTAGGCTTGGAAATTAGATTTAGTGCAGCCACTTGTGTCATCTTCTGGAATCACTATACGCAAAGTTGGACCCAAGGTGCACATGGTGCTCACGAGTTTCAGGAGTTCTGCATTGGTCTGAACAGTTCACCACGGCTGTAGAGGACAGAGAATCCTAGAGTGACAGTTTCCCAGCAAAAATTGTAGGAACAAAGAAAATACTGTTTTCATCTTAAGGACTATGCATGTCCTTACCAGGGAATTCAGGCCAAGCCTGAGTTGCAGCAGCTAAATAAAGCATATTCCTAAAAAAAAAGTGTTGAAGATGTCTCATACGATGAGTTCCAGCTTTTCTGWAGGATGTCCTTTCTGCCAGCAATATTCTCAGTATGGAAGCAGCGACAGACTCAGAATAAGTACCTGATCAGYTCTCCATCATTATTTTATACAGTTTTGGATGAGACAGGCTTGTTTATGGCCAGCAGCACAGTCCAATGTGGCTATGCTGCCTGAGAAGGTCTGACCCTTTCCCTCCAATTGCTTTATTTCAGAATCCAATATATAATCTAATGCTGTTCTATTACAGTGGTAAATAGAGTCTGTACTTTTATTAATATCCTGGTTTTGTTTACTTTGAAAAAAAATATCTTAAGAGGACAAATGCCTAAGATAGCTGTGCCTCAGCTGATGAACTTTTGATGGGGTTTCTGAGAACAGAGAAGGCCATTCTCAGCCAAGAATTGTGGGCCAGACGTTTCTTCATCCTAAAAACTCAGGACGAGGCGAAGCAGTAGCAGCAGCTGAAATGAGCACACACTCAGAAAAGGGTTTTAAAACATCTTCTGCCATGAATTGTTTTCTCAGTTAGGCCTACTGTAGTAAAATAAAAGGCTTCTTTCTCCCCTTTCTTTCCAGAGAAAATCCTTGTATATGTGCTTAAGCAACGATAAATAGTTCAGTTGTCATAATGCCTTAGTCTTGGTCATTTGCTATGTATATTGTTTGTGGTGTGTTTTATGCTGTTTTTCTGATGCTGGTTTCAAATGAGTCAAACCACACTTTGTCAGGAACAGCAGCTGAATGTCCAGAGAAAAGGCAAGGATCTGACAGGGAGGATAAGCCAATCTCAAGTTGGTGAAAACTAGGAGGTACTAGTAACTTGATTTCCATATAGTTACTCTGGATTTTGTAACTTAGAGTGTAATGCTATACACAAAGCTAGATACCAGATACATAATTTTTATAATTATAATTTTGCACAGTAATTAGCAAAAGTGGATTAATAGAGAATTCCTGCCCTACACAAATATCCTACAAAAAGCTGAAGACATTTCATTAATCAGTATTTGTGATTTTCTACTAGCTTAGTATTTCTGATGTTTAGAAAATAAATTCTGTTCAAAGTTTTATATGAGTTAGCAAAAACATATGGAACTTTCCCTACTTTATGACTGATAAGAGGTTTAGAGCAACATTTGGACAGAAAATTAGGAAATACACAATCAGAACCATTTTTAAGTACTGAAAAAACATCAAGTAGAATATTTATTTCAACACACAAATACTTTTAACCTTTTAATAGAATGATAGGTAGCAAATATCTAGGTAGAGTTAGTGGTTTAAATGTAATGCTTTTTGCTACGTCTAGGTACCCAGTTGTTGCATATATGGAAATCTGAGTATTTGCTTGGAGGACAGTAGGATGATGAAAGAATCATTTTACTTTCCCTTCTGGCACTGAGTACAATAGGGTTAAGTGCATCTCCATAGATTTTTAACTCGATAGAGAGTTAAAAATCTCACCTGCCAGTGACAGTGGCACGTTCCAGTGTCATTGTCCTGCACTAGGACTGAACTCTTCACAGAAGTCAGAAGAAAATAAAAAAAAAAAGACTATGAAAAGATTGTGCCTGGTTTGACTGTAGGGACCAGCTATTGCCTGATTTCTGTTGATTTTTATTCCATTTTAAAACATGCTGTTTTTCATAAGATGTTGAAAAACAAAAGAATAAATCAGATTCTATGCATAAACTGCTTACAGGACAGACTGCAATCATTCTTGCTGGGATTACCTGTTATATCAAATAAGGATATTGCACTAAGCCTTTTAGAAGATTAGTATAGGGACCTCAGGGAGCACAGCACTAAAGAAGGGTTAACGTAATTTGGCACAGCTAAAACAGTAATTAAGGAAGACAACATTACAAGCTATGGCTCCTGATGAGATATTCCTTTCCTTGGGTGTGCCAAAGGCCAAGTGACTTCATCCTTCTCCAAGGAGGCCATGGCACACATCCTGGAAAGTTGTGCTGAGATTCTTTGAGCATCGTAAATGGACAGGGGCTTCCTATAAACCTGGCATATTTTTTACTTATATTTGCTACTTTAATAGCCTGACTCAATCTCTCTGCACAATTTAGAGACAGATACTCAGCTGTTAATTATAAAGGACCCCAATGTAATTACATAGGTTCACAACTTTCTCACAACTTTCTGTAGCCTATTTAGATCTTCAAACAAGCCCTTTTATCCAGCTTAGCTAATTCCACGTACTTGGCTATTCATGATACATTGATAATCACGCACATCTGTCTTATATGAAGCACAATCCTTTCCTAGAGCTGAAGTGCATGAACATCCAGATCTCAAGGATTAAGAGTTAAGATTTATAGTAAAACTGCACATGGTACAAAATAAGTATGAAACACACGCAAAAGTTTAATGATGTCAGAAGAGCTGTAATTGGAAAAGATGTGGGCTGATACAGATTGTAGTCCATTTGGAAGGGAATACCCATCTAACATCTCACTCCACAGTGAGAGATTCTGTGGCTTCAATAGTTGTGCCTTGTATAGTGACAGGAGATCTCTATACAGCAGCTTGTGAAAAGTCTCATTTTTTTTTTAATCACAAAGTGATATATTAATGCTAGAATGAATCATAGAAATTAGGAGTTGCTGGAAAAGGTAAGAAAGAAATCTAGGACCCCACACAATAGGTCAAGATGCAGTATAATGTGCAGTTATGTCTATGATAATACTCTTAACCTGTCAATGAGAACGAAGTGTTGCAGCAAATCATTAGATTATGGGATTTTGCCATTTTCTACTGGTAAGAGGATGACTTTACTCTTTTATCAAAATGATACATTTTCTTGTAAATTCAAAATCTGATTATTGCTAGAATGAATAAATATGTTTTCCAACTGTTTCTCAGTGGTTCAGAAATCACAGCACAAAACATATTTGATCAGTCCACTAGAATACATAGCTTCTACCTGAACAATCCAAAGTATAAAGAAATAAACTAAAGTGTAAGAGTTCCAGGCTCTGCGAAAGTCCATGATGATCTTGGTTATAATATCTGGTAAGCTTTATAAGGCACTCAGTTATATTCATGCAAGTGTAAGGATCTCTGTGGGATAAGTTACTGTATTGTTTTCCAAAACTTCATTAAAAAGATTCAACTACATTGTCTGCCAACTGGTAACACATAAGCACACTCATTTCCATCTCTTATGAACAATAAAGATTCTTAGGAGTGCATATAATGTGTCAAAATTAATCTTTTAACCTAGTGGTTTGCTAATACGAGTAGTCCATATGGACCCATTCCATATGTTCCATGGGAGCCAAGTCATTTGCCGCTCAGTAGCATGAAGCTATCACCCGAATTCTTCAAGGAGGGTCCCAGTTTGGAGGGCAGGTGGGATAGCAGAGGGCAGACAGAGAGCCCTTGTTTTGCTTTGTGACTGCAGCAGGAGCCTGGAAGAGAAGAGGAAAGGAGACTCCTCAGCTACTGGAGCTGTCCTGCTGCTCCACCGATTGCAGTAACAGCACAGGGCAGCTGAAGGCTCCCAGATGGGTCTTTTTTCCCTGCTCTGCTGCTGACTTCTTGCACTGGCACTATGCAATGTGAAGCAATGGAAGCAACCAACTTGCAGTGCTTTTTTTTTTCATGAATAATTAGGAGTTTGCAAAATATTTAAATATTGCAATGAAACAAACAACCAACATTCTGGATTTGAGCAAGGCTTTTGACACTGTCCCTCACAGCATCCTCCTGGGCAAGCTCCAAAGGTGTGGGATAGATGTG
>NW_020454339.1:424516-440195 GCF_003342845.1 Nothoprocta perdicaria | reverse complement strand
ATTCTATGATTCTATGATTTGAAGGCAGCTTTTTATGTGGTATGAAAATCAGCATGCTCATATGAAAAGAATCTGCACTACCATCTTTCCCTGTAGAAGAGTCTAATATATTCACCTCTACTTAGAGAAAAAAAGACATGAAATAACCATAAATTGTTTCAGCAACTTACAGTCTAGACTTGCTGATTTGTTTTAACAACATGAGATATCAAACCCATATGTAAGCGTCATTGTAAACTGCTGTTCCTGAATGTCTGTAAATGTATTGTCCTGTAGACTAAGTATCACTGCGGCCAAGTAATTACTTAGATTTAATGTGGAATTTGTAATAGGAAAGAAGTATTCACTGTCACTTGTAATAGTCTGCTTTTTCTCTTTCCTTGACAACTTCAGACAGAGCGGCTGGATCATCACTATCGTTTGACAGAAATGCAGCTTGCAGAAGATGAGAAGGCGATTTGTGGTTAAGTGACACCAACACAGTGAGTTTTCCCATTTGTTCTAGCAGAGAACATACATACAGGCCAAGGAGGCCAAGGTGATATTGCAGAAATTGTCCTTTTGAAATGTTAATTGTATTGTCCAGCATCTGACAGAAACTGAGTTTAGTTCCTGTAGTATTTCTCCTCCTCTTATTCAGGATAAGGCAATAGTTTTGGGGAGCAACATGTTCTGCATGTTGCAGAGAGGCATTGGAGTCTTCTTTATGGGCTTTTTCACTTCTGGTTTTGTCAAACTCAGAAAATAAATATGTCCTTTAAATATGTCCTTTCCATTTCCTGTGTCAGATCATGAGTGAGGAGGTGTTTCTTGACGGACGCCTACCGAGTATTTTCAGACACTATTTTTCAGTCAAAATCAACTATTATAACTGTCTAGTCAATTTAGCAGTGGCATCTCAGTTTCCAAACTTTAGCCAAGTTTTCTCACAGCTCCAACTAAAGAAGTTCAGTTACAGCTTTATAAAAGGGCGAAAGAGCTCTTTTTTCTCTGCTTAAAATTACTGGAATATAAATTTTGAGSCTTTAAAAAATAAAAAGGTGGTATTTCTCAACCAAAGAAGGAAAAACAAATCAAGACACAATTGTTTGAAGAAAGAGAAAGAAATATAAAATGAACATAATGTTCAAGTATAGGTATGGCACAAATCCCAAGGTGTTCGACTAGAATTATTACAGAAGATAAGGTACAACTTCTTTTGGCATTCGTGTCATTTTCACACTGCTCTGATTCTATAAAGAATTTTGGGCAAATCCTCTTATACAGAAATGAAAGACATTCATATTGAAAAATGATGGAAAATTAAAAGAGTAAAAAGACCTAAATTGTTAAATATTTCTTGCAAAGTAGTAACTTTGCAAGAAATCATTTCCAAAATGAAGAAAATGTTAATTTTTCATTTGTTACCTGTAATTATCTACACAGTAAAACACATTCTTTCTAGAAACTGTCTTTTTTATACAGGTTGAACTATTTGGTGTGAATTGCTTGAAATGTCTAAGCGTACTAATCCATCCTTTTATTAGGGTATAAACTGGTTTTGATACATCAGGATCACATTGGAATGAAACATGATCCTAAAATATTGATCATGCTCGTATATATCTTGCTCTTTCTTCATACCAAAATGAAGACCAGAAATGATCTGAGAAGAAAGAGAGCGCTGTGTAGCTCTAGATGACTTAATACGAACACTTTTGGCAATGTTACAATTATTACCAACATACTACCTCTTGCTTTTGATTTATCCACAAAAATATATTGTAGCACATTGTAAATTTACAATTTATAGAAAAAGAAATTCACTTTATTAAGAGATCAAGTSCGGTAAATTGAGGGCAAAACAAATCCCACACATCAACTGTGGATCTATTCAATACACCGGTGAATATCAGCTATTTCATGAGATCATACTTTGTGGGTTTGCCGTTAGATTGCAAAACATTTTACCTAAACTGTCAGTAAAGGTAAACCAAAATAAATACAAAGTTGAGTAAAATGAAAGACAATATTGAAGCTGATGATAAATTCTCTTTATCAGTAGATTTTCTTTTTTATTCTGATTTTCAGAAATAAAAAAGATTTTTCAAGCCACAGCCTGAACTACTTAGCCTAGAAGTGATCCAGTTACAACACTTCATGTACAGTCAGGTTCACAGTAGCTACTTTTTGACAATTTTTGCACATTTTTATTTCGGAAATAGTTTGTGGTTCATGTACTGGAATAAGCTGTTATTCCTTTCCCCGTAATGACCCTGGGTTTTTTAGCAATGACAACTTTGAGAAGAAAGCTGTGGTTGAAAGTTTCAGTTGCTGTACTAATGCATCTCTGGTACTCATTGTAGAGCTACTGTGCAATTGAGGGAAAGACAGTAAGAAGTATTATTTTTAGCAGCCATCTATTTGCAARCACTGTTGATGATTAAATAACTTGTTGCACATGTACTGATCCAGATTCTGCTTGTCTTTTGCAATCACAGCTCTCCTTGATGCTTCTAGAAGAAGCGAGAGTACAAGCACGGCAAATTCATTTCCCTAATCACTCAAGACCATGTTTCTCTACTTCTCCACCAACTGAGAACTTGCCCTGAAAATAAAATAAAATTTGTATTGTCAGTCACAGAGCTAAAAAATACTCACTGTGAAGTTTTGTTTTAGATTTATAACCTGTTTGCATAGGCAATATAGTCATTAAAAACTATGAATACTCTAAAATCAAAAAATCATTCAAAACAGCACAGTAACAGTCCATATTATCATTTAGAACCAAGGATGTTTCAAGTCCACTGCCACTCATCACCCCATATCTCAGCTCACATAACTGATTGTCACTCCTTTGATCTCAGCCATATCTCYGTTTACATGTGCTGGTGCTCTCATTCACTCTTCTAAACAGCATCCGAAGGCTACATCTAGGTTCATAAATCAAGCAGTGTTGGATGGTGTTCACAGGAGCACAGAATCACAGAATATTCAAGGTTGGAAGGGACCTCTAGAGAGCATCTAGTCCAACCTTCCCACTCAAGCAGGGACACCCAGGGTGGCATCCAGGCGGGTTTTGAAGACCTCCAGAGAAGGAGATTCCACAACCTCCCTGGGCAGCCTGTTCCACTGCTCTGTCACCCTCACAGGAAAGAAGTTCCTCCTCACTTGGAGATGGAACTTCCTGTGTTTCAGCTTATGCCCATTACCCCTCATCCTATCGCTGGCCACGAAGGWGAACAGCTTGTCCCCTTCTTCCCTGCATTCTCCCTTCATGAACTTATACATGTTAATCATATCCCCWCTSAGCCKTCTCTTCTCCAGAGAAAACAGGCCCAGTTCACTCAGCCTCTCCTCATACGAGAAATGTTCCATTCCCTTAACCATCTTAGTTGCTCTCCGCTGGACCTTCTCTAGGAGCTCCACATCCTTCTTATATTCATAATTTATTTGTATCTACTATTAAATTGCCAGAAATAATGCCCGAGATTAGTTTGTCCCAGGCCAACCTGAATTCTCTGAAATAACTCCCGGGTACAATTCAGGAAGTGGCATGGATAAGAGACCACTGCAGTTTGGATGTGGCCACCATGTTTTGAAGGATAAAAGAATTTAATAGTAGAGATGCAGTAGTATAGTACTAAGCACATAAATGGGATCCTGGCCTGCATCAGGAAGAGTGTGGACAACTGGTCAAGGGAGGGGATCCTGCCCCTCTACTCAGCTCTGGTGAGGCCGCACCTGGAGTACTGTGTGCAGTTCTGGACTCCCCAGTATAAGAGGGACGTGGAGCTTCTCGAGAGGGTCCAGAGAAGAGCAACTAAGATGATTAAGGGAATGGAACATYTCTCATATGAGGAGAGACTGAGTGAACTGGGCCTGTTTTCTCTGGAGAAGAGAAGGCTGAGAGGGGAKAGGATTAACATGTATATGTTCATGAAGGGAGAATGTAGGGAGGGAGAGGCCAAGTTTTTCTCTGTGGTGGCCAGTGACAGGACAAGGGAAATGGGCATAAGCTGAAACACAGGCAGTTCCATCTGCATGTGAGGAAGAACTTCTTTGCTGTGAGGGTGACAGAGCAGTGGAACAGGCTGCCCAGGGAGGTTGCGGAGTCTCCTTCTCTGGAGATCTTCCAAACCCGCCTGGATGCCGCCCTGTGTCCCGTGCTCTAGGTGTCYGTGCTGGAGCAGGGTGTACGACTAGATGCTCTCTAGAGGTCCCTTCCAACCTCAATTACTCTGTGATTCTGTAATTTGCTTGCATAGACTTAGCCAGTGAGTATCACATCAGAGCACAGTCCCTGAAATCTCACCCAGGGTAAATGCAGTTCTTGCACTGAGAGTATTAGGATAGAGAACATGACTGTCTGAATTATAATGCCCACATGCACGAGCCTTTTTGTATTAGCTGATAAGTTTGGGAAGTTTCAATAACCCTTATAATTCTCACTCAAAGGAATCTCTGAACTGGAAGATCTAACACTCTRGCCCCCTTGTTTCTGTACAGGTCCTGTGATTCATTCACAAGTGGCAATCTACTGTAGAAGCATCATGGAGATTTTTCTCTCCCGATCTCCTGCTGATTGATCTCCTCGCACAGATCTCACAAATCTCCTAATTTCCTGTGATTATTCCTAGGAGTGACCTAGCTCTTTGCTCTCACTTGTCCCTGCAATGCCTGTTCTTCAAGAGTTATCACATGTGTGGATGACAACAGAGTACAGTTTCTCAAGCGTGAGAATGACTGTTAGCATGTGTATGTTCACTTCACAATTTGCTTTTTTCCTTCTCTCTCTTTTTCCTGTGGAACTATGCTAAAAACACATGCAGAGTTTCTTTGGGTTTTCAAAAGAAGTAGTTTCAGCACATGAGCCGTGTTCCTCCCTGGTCAAAATTTCCATCTGTGGCTTACTTTCAGAAGCTGGAAAACAGGCAGTTGTATTGCAAGGAAGGGCTGTTGACGTCAAAACTGTGCTTGAGGCAGGTCTGGTGTGCAGCTTGAGATTATAGCTTCCCTTCCTTATACTTCAGTCCTTTTGAGAAAAGACTTAGTTGGAAAAAAGGCAGTTATTTTATGTGGTTTTAGAAGTGCTAAACCTTCTTGGTAAATCTGGTTGCATGGCCAGTGACAATCATCTGAAGATTTTAAGATTTAAGAGTTGGAGCAGRGTGAAGCAGAATTCAAAACAAAGGCCATGTGTAATTCATTTTTGTTGCCTTCAAAGATGTTAATTTTTACAGATCTTATGGTAGTTTTATTTATACATCTCTAAAGACAGACACATCACGTATTTTTATATTCACTGCCACTTTTTGCAAAATGCTCAGTTCCACGGAACAGCAAATGAGTAATAAAAAAGAAATGAAGAGGAAATATTTAACTTTTTCTTTTTTAAATACAGTTCTGTCTGCATTTGCTCAATATTCTCATGATAGTATTAATCTAAGTGATTTTTTATTATTTATGACACAAAACAAGACCAGAAGATGTGTGATGATATCTGGTTAATTTCTAAGGAAGTTAGATTATGTTTATACGATGCCATAGTAGCATAATATTCAGGTCAGCTCTGTGCTACTGGCCTTTACTTTAAAGCAAGTAAGATGTGACAAAAAAAAAAAAAAAAAAAAGGTACCTGCAGATATGTTTCAGAATAGAAGAAATTAGTAAATTAGTTAAGGAATTTAGGAAATACTTCCTTATACTTGTCACTCTGAATGGAAATGAGAAACTACATCCATTTGTATAGCAGCTGGCAAAGGATTATGCACTGAAATACACTGTATGAGCACCTGAGACACCTGGTATTATTTTTCTTCTGTTTTTCTGGTAATAAGGAGGAGAAGAGAGTAACTGCTGAAGAGTCAGAAGAGAAGAAGTTCTGGAGAACTGCAGAGAGAACAAAGACGTCTACACACAGCAGTTCTGGGCTGAACATCATCCTTCAGCATCCAACAGAAGCTTGTTCCATACTGGGCCATCTGATAGACCTCAGGGAACAAAAGATCCAGAAAGGTGCCTAGGGTCCACAGTAAGAGTCAGACAGGGACATAAAGAAAACATGTGAGGAAAAACAACATCTGCATGTATGTATTGAYCAGAGGATCTGAAAAATTGATCTGCAGATGGGGAGAGTAACACATCATATAGCATGATGGACATGATACGACATGAGGACAACACAGAAGAAAAGAAGAATTAGTAGTGAAACATAGGAGAATGGAAGGGAGAAATGAGGAAATGAAATTCAGGAGACAGTAAGAAACAGCAAAAGGCAGGATGCTATTCAGAAAACTAGGAGAATAGAAAAAAAAGAGACTTAAGATTCCCAGTAAAAARAGGCAGGTTCTCATCATGGAGGACCCACAACTAATGAAGMTTAAYAGAAATGCTGGGTTAATAGACGTACCCCTGAGCAACTTCAGAGGACAGAAAGGTAGGCAGAGGGTTCAGTTTCCAGAGTAAGCCAGCACACAGAAACATCCTGATTTGGCTAGAAAAATCTCACAATATATTCTTCATTTTGGATTAAATGCAATGGCAAGGTTCTTGCTACAGTATGTGTAAAATGACTGTATCATCTTTAAGAAAATATTCAGAGGTGCTACAAATCAAAGGAACTAAACTTGTCATGTGGTATGAATCAATCACRGATCCACCAGAGGAACTTCTTATGAGTGTTGACCAAATGTTTTTGAGGCAGGCAGATGGTTGGAGAGATGCTGGAAGACTTAGGGGAATTTTCCAAGATGTTCAGGGCCAGAAGATCTGGAGCACAGTGACAAAATGTGAGAGATTTGGAAAATTATCGCCTATCCTTGAATCGATGTACAAAGTTTTCCCACCATGATGGTATCAAAGCACACCAATAAGAGATCTCATGCTAACACAAGAGCATGACCTGAAAGCTGCTCAAGCCTCGTCTATGTTCTTGGCAAAMCAGTTTCACGCTTGTCAGGCCTGCCATCGCTCATATTGGTGCAGGTTTGTAACACCATTATAAACCTGCTTTACCTCTGAGTGCTAAATCCTGAAGCCTGGCTTCCAGAGAATGGAGCTCATAAACTGCACTGTGATCATAAACAGTATATACCTACTCAGAATCTGAACCTTCACCAAAGAGTCAGTGAATATGTGAATCACAAGAGGTTTAAAGCTTTGAGCATCATGGAGCAGGCTTATGAGCACCAGCCTGGGAGGCATTGGCAAGATACACAACATGTGTGTTTGGAAGAGATGGGACACACACACCCTTGGACAGGCCAGGATCTTTATTCTTTCTCCCTAATAACATTTCTCAATAGGGTGCAGGTGCCTTCTGTTATTCTGAGGAATTCCATTTAGTTTCTCCTGCCAGGATGTATGAAGCCAAGTCTACACACACAGTATCTACCCAGTGAATTACAGCCATATTACTGCCTGTAATGACTGAGGAATGGTGACAGATTATTCACTGGGAAGGCTGGATGCAAGAAGGCAAAGGAAGCACATTTTCCAGATTCATTTGGATGCCAATATCACAAATACCATACACACAGTGACGACCTGCTTTACATTTTGTAACATGGGATTTTTTTTTTTTATTGGAGTAGTACCTGCATACAGATGAACACACCAGCTGACCTGCAAATCTGGAAAGGACTCCCAGAAGCAATGCAGGTCCTAGTTCAAGAGACTTGGGAAATTAGGAAATTCACTTTGGAACTTTAGTGTATAATGATTACAAATTGTTCAGGATCACTTTATGGTCAATAGTGTTTTTATAGCACCTTTGGTTATTGAAATTCTTCACATTTTTTTCTTGTTTACTTTTTCTGCTTTCATGGAAAATCCTGGGAAGGACAAAAAGTGTTTTACAAAAAGCAACACCACCTGTTTTACTATATGAAATGTAACACATATAGTTCTTTCRCCTCTGTATATATACAAATAAATACAGCCCATATGGCATTCTGAGTATGTATGTGTTCCTATTCATGCCACACATAGTTATCCTCTCAAGAAGTTACCTGCTAACTCAAGTGCTACTCTGCAAGCTGGAAGAGCTCCTATCATTGCAATACTTTCATTGCAGTTCTGCACAGAAGATGATCTGCAGGGCAGATGTTGTCCCTGGTAAATTCTATTTCTCAGTTTATCTAAATCATTGATTATTTTTTTTCTGTTGTTGTTGAATTAATTTAACTGGAGCTCCTCCTCATTGCAATTTTGAGKCCACGAAGCACTATTTCTGAGGCTTATATATATTGCTTGGTGGTTTGTAATATTTCAGTAATGTCTTGAGGCTTTCTGTTTCATTGCAATTGCATTTACAGCAATAAATTGTTCAACAAACACTGAATTTTATTAAGCTGGAAAAATATATATGATAAAGAAAGCGAAACAAGCCCACAGACAACTGTGCCAAATGCAAACAAGTGTTTTCTTTTAAACACTAAAATAATGTGCAAACAAGACTAAGCAAAACTAAAATGCAAAATAACTCCAAAAACTGAGCTGTTTTATACACACAGTTTATACTGTGTATATAAAATAAAGTTYAAGAGAAGAAAGCTCACACCATCAGGCTGCAGTTCTACAACATAGGGGATTTATCATTTCAAGTTTAAGGAAATCCTTAGCCATTTTTTCTCATCCTTGTCCCACAGTATATTTCCCCTTCAACACATACAYGCAGACCAGATTGTGACCTTGCGTTGGACTGAAAATGACCCTCCTCTTTAAAAGATCTTTTAAAGTTAATTTTAACTTCAAAATTCTAGTTAAGTACTCTATTTCTTCTTTTTCCCTCTTCTATTGCTTCCAGCGATGCAAAGCCATGCTTCACAGTTTATAATTTGGTCATCTCTACTCTTACCTAAGAAAGGTGACTCAGAAGGGAACATCGGAATGCACCAAAACTGCAGTCATAGCACATGAAAAGTGTTTATTTTTTTTACACAAATAAATTAGGAAAGAAAATCAGAGAATATATGGTTAAGAAACATGAAATCCATCCTGTAATCAAACCATTTGCATGATTTGCATTTGTATCTCTTCATACCCTTCAGTKACAAAGATTCCACAATCAGATAGTCAAAGTCCAGACCAGTAAAAGTCAAGTGGTCTTCTGCAGCACTTAATTATCTTTACCAGTTTGCCCTTGGTGCCCACCTCAGTGCACAGCAAATCTGCTCTATGTAGCATACCCGTGCAGTAGATTCTGACAACCTCATTCACTTGTCCAGCATCCATAGTTTTCATTCAAGCTGAGCATCTTGTTATGTTCCTGATTGGAAAAGAGTGGCAATTTACCCCAGTGAAGAACTTTCTGTCTTCAAAGGAATGTTTTTAGAAGCCTGATGACTGCAAAACATACATTGTAACAAAAGGGAATGATTATTTCCTTACTATGTCCATCAACAGACATACAAAAATTTGCAAATGTCACCTCCTAGCAGGGGGGAAAGATTATAACATCATTGATGGAGAGAGGAAATCATATTTACATGCACTTTCCTTTGAGAACTTTTAAGTACTTTTGCTTAGAAAATGCTTTAGTTTATGTGTTGGATGTTTAAGATGAGACACACTCCACAAACATATTGTTTGCTCCACTACCAGTAATTGGAACCCGAGAAAAGTCGCGTGTATGTAGTTATCTACACTGTGCAGATCTGAAGTTAAATAAGATGAATCTTACTGCTGCTGACCTTAAATGTGAACTGTATCCATGCAGGGAATTGAATTATTTGCAGRCAAGAGTACAACCTTTGACTGCACTTTTCACAGCACTATCACTCATGCAAGTTGTAGTGCATGAGGGTTTTTAATCTCATGTAACAAATTTAGTATATATATAACAATGTCACGGCAATTAGAATCACAGTTTAAATTGTTATGAGGCATTTGCTGCTTGGCTTGTGCTTTTCTAAAATGTTCTTTTCCTCATTCAGCAGCCATACTGATGAGGATGTGGCAAAGCAGAAGAGATGTTAAGGCAATGGGAAAAAATGTGGAAATCATCCACTAAAGTTTCTATTCCAAATAAAAGCTAGTCACGCTGGCCAGAAAAGCTGGAATCCTCCTTAGCTTTGTTTTCATAATCAATCCATCAGAAAATTCCTCGCCCCACCCCTGAGATTTTTCATCCAAAKAGGGGAAGTTCAGACTGCCCAGCAGCTATGGGTGCAGCTGGGGCTCTGTTGCCAGAGGGATTTTGAGAGCACGTCCCAGGTTGTCTAGCGGGGCAGGTTTGGAGCACACTGCTCTGCTCTTGCCAAGGGCTGAAGCTCTGCAATTGTGGTATCCATAGTTCAGTACTGCTCTTCACCCATCTCCTTTCTTTGTCTATCTCTGGAAAGAAGTTTCAAGCTGGAGATGTACTGGATGAAGCAATCAGCAGATTAGTATTCGGAGAACTGGCAAGTACCTAATTCAGTGCTTTGTAGCAGGGTATGTAGTCAAGGCATTCTTGGACCTCTAACGAATTTCTTCTGATTTCCTGTTGAGCTGTTTCATGTGTTTGGTGTGATCACAGTTCTGCAGTCTGGTAGAATAAAAACACAGCTGAGGAGGCTSCTGCAAATAGTGTATTACTACTGCTTTGACTGAAATGGAAGTGTTTGCTGTACCTTATCCAGACATGGAGCTTCCTTTAAATAGGGACCATGCTTCCTAATCAGTGCCGTGGAGTGCTGAGAGCAACTGGCTGGACTGCTAAAGAAGCAGCTAGTTGGAAGTGCATAAAAAAGGTTGGCCAAGCAGCCCCTAACAGTTTGTAAGGAAAATAGGATATTAACTGACATTAAATACATTGCCACTAAGCTTCTAAGTAAGAGGAGGTGAAGAGCTGGGATAACTAGAAAAGTTAATACTTAAGTCTTATACTTCACAAGTGTACCTTAATCACAGCAGAAAAGGGCAGAATACAGTTGTGAGCAGCACGAGACAAATATTTGTCTGAATACAGAGCAGCCTGCACAGTGATGAGATGAAAAATAGGAATAAGAATTTTAATTGGTACAAATAGGTTGTGCATGAATGTCTGGCTTATGTCTTGTCTCCCTCTATATGAATTTTCTCATCTTTAATCCTGAGTGATGCCCTTTTGATGATGAACGTCTTTCTGATGCCAAAATGCCCAGASAGAATCTGCTAGGCACCGTTACCATTTTCCTCAATGTAAATGGATGCATCTTGCATGGAATCACAGAGAAGTAATTTCTGCTCCTGCTGAAGCTAGAATGGTCACTAATTCCAAAACACTGTCAGAAAAGCAACTGCTTGCCTAGCATATTTTCTTGGCAGGTATGATAACCAGTCATAACCCTGCTTCACCTCTGGTCTGCCTTTCTTCCTAGGGYGAGAAGCACAAGCCACTCTGTGCATCGGTAAAACGTGCTGTCCTTCAAAGAACACATTTCCCCTCGAAGTCCAATGACTGTCCTGACAATAAAGTCAAAGAAACATTGCAAAAATAATAAGATACAGTCGAACACAAGGAGAGAACTTGGCAAAAGGAACAAGATCCTTAATAAATGAGGACTGGGGAGAGCACAGGAGAATTCTTTGTGAGACAGACATGAAGTTCATAAYGATACAGATTTTTTTAAATGGACATGATGTCAGGAGAGAGTTAAAAAAACATTTCGAGAGCAGAACTCAGCCCAGGGAGAGAACTGCAACTCCCTTAACTTCAGTAGAGTGTATTTCAAGCCAGACAAAAGGAGACCCTGAACGTATATGACAMACTACTGCAGCTCTGAGCAGACGAGCTGGAGCGCTGGTGGCTGGAGGCGTGGTTGGGACGCACGATGGGTCCTACAGGCCCACACCTGCCTGCACCTCCCCACAGCGCTCCTCCTGGGAATGCCCCACGGACCGCTCAGCTGTGGATCCCCTGACCACAGCCCTCCCCGTGACTCTCCCCCACCTGTTCCCATTACAGCCGGCATCTCAGCACTGCTGGAATGTTTGCTGCCCCAGGAGATGCTCACTTRCTGGTCCCTTTGCTTCGCATCCATGTTTCTGGAGTGGCAGCTTAGTATTGGTCCCAGTGCTTGGGAAAGCTCTACAGACAGTCGCGGGCAGTGTTATTCCTACTTCTCCTCGTCATTTCCTCTGCTCTGCACATCCCAGGATWTTGCTGTTGGCTGCGGGGAAGGCAGCACTGCACTAACTCACACAGCTCTGACTCCCCAGACCTGCGTAAGGAGAGCAGTGCCTTCCTGCTGCCCCTGGAGAACAGAAATGCCACTGTAACCGAGAGCCAACCTGTTCCCCGCTTCCCCTTCCGCCTCTGGCACTGGAGCAGGTCATCCAGGAATTGGAGAAAGGAATCTAGGGCAGCCACCTCGCGTCATGCTCGCCTGAGGCCCGACCTGGGCACCGTCCTCTCTCCGAGCTCCCCGTAACTCCCCGTCTGCCCCTCAGAAATCGGAGCAGCTCCGAGGCTGCTCGTTATWGCTGGTTTGTTAATTGAAGTTATACAACAGCTTACAATTCCTCCCTCGCCTCCATCCTAAGCTTCTGCACATTCATTAATGGATTCTCACATTTAATTAATGCCCACAGGACCTAGTTAAGCCTATTCAAAAATTCTTCTTTCAGACTTGTATATTCTGTGTTGGCAAATGTTAAAAATAAGCATATATTAACTTATCCTATGCAGTGAGAAAAACTTGGATCTGAAATACTCACTTTCCTGCCATTTTAAAATCAATCTCAGGAGGCTCTCAGGATCTAGCTACAGGTAGAGGAGGAAGTTTTACTTCACATGCTCAAAGCTTAATGCTGTCGATTCATCATGCTGATTTATATTTCTCATTTTGCCTAGTTTTTCTAAAGCAACACTTCTTTGCCTCCTTTTCATGCAATGCTCAATGATATAATCCTGGCAGTGTCTCTGCTTGTGAGTGTCAATAGCTACGAAGATTTATGTTTTAGGCGTAAAAATTGTCCCACAGGTATGGTCACTTCTTGTCCCTCAGTGTGGTAATCATAAAAAGGGAATTCATTCTGAATTGACTGTAAATACTAATACTGATTTAAAAATTCAAAACAGTTAAGTTTTGCTACATATTTTTCAAATATATAATAGTTTGTTATAGTCAATCCTAGAAAATAGGAAGAAAAATACATTTTAAGATGGTAAATTTTTTAAATGATACTCTTCTCATTTTTGATTATACTGTGATAAAACTTGTCAATMTTAAACAAGTTAAAACTTGCTAAAAAATGTTTAAAAGTTCACCTCTCTATATGGCCCCTTACAGCAACCCACTTCTTACAGTAAATTTATTAATTTATGTTAACATATTAAACATTTTTCTCTTATGTTGGGAAAGAGTAATTTAGAGGTAAACTAATATCTAAAGTTCCAAAAGGCCAGGTAGGATCAGGCTGAAAAGAAGCTACACTATGTCACAATCCTTTATTTTCATACACTAATTAATCTTTATGGACTCATCTTTATCATTACTACACAAGTTAATGAGACCTGTAAATGTTCCACATGTGAAATGAAATTTGCCCATACTCTTGAAAAGCAGCAGAAAAAATGCATATGATCAAGCAAATGAGTCTTCCTGAAGTTCACACAGAAGGCAAAGTTAGCACTTCGCTCCCTGCTCACATGGACATTGTACCTGTACAATCTTCCTTGTACCACAACAGTTTCAGAGTTGTTTCCTCTTTTATTTTTATCATCTGCTTCAGAGATGTCACCGTTGTTATCTTAATAAACTAACCTCAACATTACCAAATTTGAATAGACACCAGACCCTGCTAGAGGAAGATCTCATATATCTCTCTACATGCCTCCTGTTTCATGGGCAAGCCATAGTCTTCCAYGCTTTGCTCTGTTGGTAATTTGCAATTTATATTATTTTGTCTTCTTCATTGATATGTGCCATTTCTCTGAACTGTAATCCTGACTGAATTATTATTGAACTGACTGATGTGTTTCATTAAAAAAAAAGGAAATGCCAAAAAAGTATGGTTTTTTTCAGTTCTATTTGGCAAGATGCAGTATTAGCTGTGATAGCTACTAAGAAGGCTGTTTTCTACAGTGTTAGAGTCACCTCAAAATACCTTATGTTTATAATTACGATATGTTTTGATCACTATCCTGTTGTTTCCTGCAAAAGTAGCACTCGACAGGAGCACACGCCAGATCCAGAAAACAGATTTTACAAGACAATTGTCTTTTTAGTACATTTTAAACTTTATTAGTAAAACACTTTCAACTTGGAATTAAGCAGTGGAGCTCCTTGGCATTAGAAAACAGTTTTTAAAATCACTGTTTCAATTTCCGAGAAGAAAAAGCKTAATACCAAAAACATGTCCGTTTCCAACTATAATATTATCTGGCATAACTGGATATTGTAACAATAAATCGCTGCTCTACGTGAGCGTGGACGGTTTTCTCCTCCGCAGTAAGAGAGGAATGCAGAGGAAGGTTCCTTTCCAGCTGGGCCCAACACGGTGCCTGTGATYTTGGGCAAGCCACCCAGGACTTCACCCAGAAGGGGCGGGAGGCAACACTCGCCGCGCACAACCTGCGGATCCGCTCTCCTCTTACTGTGCGTGGAGGGCTGCGTGTCTTGGGAAGCAACCCAAGCAGTCAGGGAGATCTCTACCCCTAGCTAACACAGAGGTCAGCACTGCAGCTGACAACAGCACTCAGTGCTTGAACCAGGCACCTCTGAGGTATGAGTACGTGTACTAAATCTTACAGATCTAGCCCTCAGTCACTCCATATTCAGTCCCTTACCTGTGACACAGGTGTAATACCTACCCTACAGGACTGTTAGAAGAGTACATGTTTGTTTTTGAAGGGCTCAGATTAGATACAAGCATTGCAAAGTTAGCTGGATGTGTGGCTTGGCTCTGCAATAAAAGCCAAGAGTGGCCCTTCCAATTTACTGATTTGAAAGATTAAAAAAAAAAAAAAAACAAAAGGAGGGAAATAAAATAAAGGCCTATCTCTCTTTATAGAGAGAGATCCTTTGAAACAGAGGATTGATTTTGTTTATGGAGTCTGAAGTTCTCATAAGGGAACTTGTCACAGCAAAAGGTGAATGTGTGTGGGACAAGTTTCTGGGAGGTACTTTCTAAACAGATCAGTTCCTTCAACATATCTGTAACTGAACAGCTAAAAATCTATCATCATTTCTGAACATCTTTTAAGTTTACCTCATCCCTTAAGCGGAATGGTATTTATTTTATTTATTTCTCAATAAGGCAGTAAAATCAGGAGCCTTCCTTGACAATAAACCCCTCACAGATGTGATCTGTGCCCAGGACTCCTGGCGGGTAGGGGACATAAGGGGCACCGGGGAACTGGGGGGAATCGGTTCAGCAGCAGCAGGTCAGGCCAGGGTGGCCAGCGGGAGCCTCCCACATGGGAGCAGCTCCAGGGAACTGTGCGATGGCTCCTAAAGCTCTGCGTGCTCTGCAGCGAGCGAACAAGAACTGGTTGTTCCTTCCTTCTCTTCTCCAGCACAAGCCGGGGCAAGGAGCRGGTAGGAGACACGCTCACTAGAGAAGCAGGTGGCAGCCGCATCCCCCAGAGTGTGTTTCGGGCCACGGCAGCGGCTTTTGTGCCTCTGGAGGTGGGCACTGAGAGTGCGCATGGACTGAAGAAAGACAGGGCACATTTTACAGCTACTAATTATTTAATTAATCGTGGTGGGCTGGCTGCGGGGCCGAGCTC